>NW_026652290.1:40577844-40981391 GCF_009828535.3 Hylobates moloch | reverse complement strand
TTTCTTTCTTTCTTTCTTTCTTTCTTTCTTTCTTTCTTTCTTTCTTTCTTTCTTTCTTTTCTTTCTTTCTTCTTTCTCTCTCTTTCTTTTTCTTCTTTTTCTTTTTTTTTGAGACAGGGTCTCCCTCTGTCAGCCCAGGCTGGTATGCAGTGGCACCATCTAGTCTCACTGCAACCTCCACCTCTCAGGCTCAAGCAATCCCCCACCTCAGCCTCCCTAGCAGCTGGGACTACAAGCACGGCCACCACATCCAGCTAATTTTTGAATTTTTTTTGAGAAACAGGGTTTCACTATGTTGCCAAGGTTGGTCTCAAACTCCTGGGCTCAAGTTACCTGCCTGCCTCAGCCTTCCAAAGTGCTGGGATTACAGGCCATGAGCCACAGCGCCTGGCCATTTATTTTAAATGATAGAAAATGCATCATGAATTTATACTGAAATTCGAGGTGATAGTGTTTTTCTTTAACCTCTTTCAATCTCATTGTCTATATCTCCTTTCTCCCATCCTGAAGGTCCCTCTTCCCAATAAGACCACCAACATCATGGGTTTGCCACAATACATACACCACAGGCTCAGAGTAACATCAGCACTATCACCAACCACCAACAGTATGATGACTGAAAACAGTTTGAGGCTTGTTTAGGAGACGAGTTTGTTCAGTTTTTGTTTCTTTCCCTTTTCCACCTCTCAAATTCTAACTTTATGATTTCACACTTGATAACTTTTGAATTTTGTTCTGTTACTATATTTAAAGTTATTTAAAGACATTTATATGAAAGTTGCAAGTAGATACATAGTATTTACGTTATTCTAATTCTACATATTATTCTCTACCTAGTCAAGGGATTGCTAGAATTACCTTTCCCTCTACAACCAAACGTTATGATCTCTATACCACTGAGAGGAAGGTATATCTGATATCTGGATCAAATGAATGATCTTTTCCTTTATTTTAATTGCTCAAATATTGGTTGACATTTTAACCATGGTTTTTCTAAGTAGCATGTTTTTTCCAAGTAGCATTTTTTTCCTAGAATCCTGAAGTAGTTTTAAAAAAGATGTCTTCATCTTATCTTCAAAATCATCCAATTTTTCACTGATATTACCCATTGAATGCAATCCACTTTTCTTAGCAACATCCCTTGTAGACCACTGCCACTTCCTGTTCCAGCCTGGATTGGTTGCTATCTAGGACTGCTGGCCAGATATCATTCTGGAAATTCCCTTCACTGATTACTGCTCCTCCCCCTACCTGGGTTAGATTTCAAGTGAGTTCTGAATTTCACTTCCTTCTCTTTTTTGTTTTCCTTCCTTATTGTCTTGAAGCACATCCTTGAGTAACTTCCTTAGAAAAGGTACATGGGAGGAAAACTTTAAGTCCTGTCTTTCTGAAAATGTCTATATTCACTCCATCTCACATAATTAATTGATAGTTTACCTGGAAATAAAATTATATATTAACATAAGCTTCCCATAGAATTGTGAAGATATTGTTCCATTGTCTTCTATCACTTGATTCGTGCTGATGTGAGAGGATTCCTACCAGAAAGACTTATTACTTGGTACTTGGAAGTTTTGCCCTCTGGAAGCATCTAGCATTAAAAAAACACATCTTTGGTGTTCTGAATGCTTTTATTACATTTTGGATTCATTTATTGGATTTTTTTCAATTATCCTAGTTGACATTTAGTAGTCTCTTTTAACCTGAAGTATTCTGATCTATCCCTACTTTCACTAACTCTGACACTACAGGATCTCCTATTAGTTGGATGTTCTACCTGGTAGATTGACTCTTTTTCTCTTTATCTTTTTGAGTAAAGTTTGCAACACTGTCTTTCTGCTTGTTTACTGAAAAATCTTGACTTTGACTTTCAGCCCGTCTACTCATTTATGTTTTCATTTGGCCATCATAATTTTATTTTTTTAAGCTCCAGAAAAGGCATCAGGTAATGATAGAAATACATGTTCCAGACCACCAAAAACAATTAGAAATGCTGTAAAAAATCCCCACCCCCAAAAATATTTATTTGAAAGCATTGGAGAGTCACTCATGAAGACTGGACTTGGGATACCAGAGGGAAGGAAGGGCATAGGAGTGAGCCCTACATTCCATAGTGTGTCTACCTTTGAGAGGTTTGCTAATTTGAAAGTGGTGTGGGCCAAAGAGCAGGAAATAGCAGCTAATAAGCCTGGGAACAAGAGTTCAGCTTTCAGTAGCCTTGTAGTAAGTGAGGAAACAAAACATAGATGTCAGAGCTCCTGAGGAGGCCAAGACTTGGAAGTCTAAGATCCCAGAGAAAGAAGCCAAACTGAGACGAACCAACATTTTTTTCCACTTTTTCCACCATAGACAGTATGAATTCAAGAGCTAAGAACCTGGAAAATAATGAAGAGTTTTGGTAGTCATGTAAGTCTGGGGAGGCAAAACTTTAGTGAAGAGCCCACTTAGAAGGTGGGGCTCTGGTAAATACCCCAGGTTTTCTATTAATATCATGAAAAGGGTGCAACCTAGGATTAAAGGGCAAGGCAGAAAAAAGCCAGCTCTCCTTCAGAATTAAAACCTAATTTTGAATCAACTCAGTCTCAGACTGGATAAGGTGTTCCACCTCTACTTTAACTGCCTGCCAGGGGCCAAAATCGATTCTCTGTGGAGGAAGATAACGTTAGCAAACTTCAAATTTTGTCTATAATTTTTCATATACAATATCCAGCATGCAATAAAAAATTATCAGACATCCCAAGGAATGGCAAAAATTAACAAGTAAGAAAATACTATAGAAAGAAACTTGCAGGTGATACAGATACTGGAGTTATATTGGAATATTTAATTATTATGTTAAAGAAAATAAGTGAAAAGATTGAAAATTTATGCAGAGAAATGTAATCAATGAGATAGAATCAAATGCAAATTTGATAACAGAAACTACTGTTAAAGTTTCAGGGCAGGTGCAGTGGCTGACACCTGTAATCCCAGCACTTTAGGAGGCTGAGATGGGCAGATCACGAAGTCAGAAGTTCGAGTGAAACCCCATCTCTACTAAAGATACAAAAAATTAACCAGGCGTGGTGGTGTGCACCCGTAATCCCAGTCACTTGGGAGGCCGAGGCAGAGAATTGCTTGAACCCGAGAGGTGGAGGTTGCAGTGAACCGAGATCACGCCATTGCACTGCAGCCTGTGTGACACAGGGAGACTCCATCTCAAAAACAAAACAAAACAAAACAAAACAAACAAAGTTTCGTGAATGTGAAAAGACAACCCGTAGAATAGAAGAAAATATTTGCAAATCACATATCTGTAAAGGGGTTAATATCCAGAATATACAAAGAACTTTTATAACTCAACTACAAGGAACAAACAAAAAATTGTTTAAAAAACAGGCAAAGAAATTTAATAGATATTTCTTCAAAACTGGTACACAAATGGCCAAGAAGCATGTGAAAAGGTGTTCAACACCACTAATCTTTACAGAAATGCAAATCCAAACCACAATGAAATATCACTTCTCACCCATTAGTATGGCTATTCTTAAAACAAAGCGAAAAATAACAAATTTGGGCAAGGATTTGGAGAAAGTGGAATACTTGTGCCCTGTTGGTGGATATGTAAAATAGTTCAGCCACTAAAGAAAACAGCTTGGCAGTTTCTTAAAAACTTAAGCACATAATTAGCATATGATCCAGCAATTCCACTTCTGGGTACATACCCAAAAGAACCAAAAGAAAACTATCAAAGAAATATTTGTACATCCATGTTCATAGCAGCATTATTCCAGTAGCCAAAATGCAGAAGCAACCTAAGTGTCCGTCAACAGATGAATGTATAAACAAAATGTGGTCTATCCAACAATGGAATATCATTCAGCCTTAAAAAGGAATGAAATTCTGGCTCATGTTACAACATGGATGAACCTCAAGGACACTATGCTAAGTAAAATAAGCCAGTTACAAAATGACAATTAATGTATGATTTCACTTATATCTGGTGTAGTCAATTTCATAGAGGCAGAAAGTAGAATGGTGGTTGCCAGGCCCTGGGGGAGGAGAAAATGGAGAGTTGTTCAATGGTTATAGTTTCAGTTCTGCAAGATGAATGGTTATAGTTTCAGTTCCTGGAGGTTTGGTTGCACAACAATGTGAATGTACTTAACATTATTGAACACTTACAAATAGTTAAGATGATAAGTTTTGTTATATGTTTTAAAAAGAAAATAAATTAAAAAGTTAAAACTCACCTCCACAGATGGGCTTAACAGCAGGTTAGGTACAGCAAGATAAAGGAGTAGTGAGCTGAAAGCAAGGTCAATAGAAAATATACAGAATGAATCACAGAGAGAAATAAAGAGTGGAAAACACAGAAAAGAGAATAAGAGACATATGAGACACAGTCCAAAAATCTAATATTGGTGGATACTGACGTCTCAAAATAAGAGGAAAATGAAAATGGGGCAAAAGCTATATTTGAAGAGGCTTTAGACAATGATTTTTCTAAACTGATAAAAGACATTAAGCGATAAATTCAGGGAACTCTATAATCCTTAAGTCGGAGAATAAACAAAGAAACACACACATGAAAACATCATTAAAAATTTGCTGAAAATCACTGATCCTTTTACTGCCTACTTAGCTTTGACTTCCCCAGAATATCACGGAGTTGGAATCACACAATACGTAATCTTTTCAGACTGGCTTATCAGCAATTTCAGGTTCCTCAATGGCTTTTTGTGGCTTGATAGCTCATTTTCATATTGGGGAATAATATTCCGTTGTGTGGATGGGCCACATTTTCTTTATCTGTTCATCTCTTGAAGAACATTTGGGTTGTTTTCAATTTTTGGCAATTATGGATAAAGCACCTGTAAATATTTTCATGTAGATTTTTGTGTCGACACAAGTTTTCAACTCATTTAAGTAAATACCAAGAAATATGATTGCTGGATTGTAAAGTATGTTTAACTTGTAAAATCAAAAACAAACAGACAAAAACCACTACCAAACTATTTTCCAAAGTGGCTGCACTATTTTGCTTTACCACCAACAATGAATGAGAGTTCCTCTAGCTCCACATCCTCACCAGCATTGGTCTTCTTGGAGTTTTGGATTTTAGCCATTCTAATAGGTGTGAGGTTGTTTTTCATTGTTAATGGTATTCTGTTTCTGAGTTCTACATATTTATGTTTTGTATATAAAAATGTGATTGATAATTGTGTGTTTATCTTGTATCCTACAACATTTCTGAATTTACTACTCCCAGGAAATTTTAGTGTAGATTCATTGGGGTTTCTATGTAGTCAACCCTGTTATCTGCAAATAGGACCAGTTTTATTTCTTCCTTTTAAAACTGTATGCCTTTTATTTCTTTTTATAGCCTAACTGCAGTGATTAGAGTTTTAGTACAATGCTGAACAAGAGTAGTGAGAGTGGATATCCTTACCTTGCCCTTAATTGTAGGGGAAAATATTCAGCCCTTTCACCACTAAGTACAATGTAGTTTGTGGATGTTTGTAGATATTTGTAGACATTCTTCATCAAGTTGGATTAGTTTCTCTCTATTTCTATCTTATTGAGAATTTTAATCACAAATGGGTATTGCTAAAGCAGTGGTTAGAGAAAAAAATAGGTAGTATTAAAGCTTCTATTAGAAAAGATAAAGTTTCTTCCACCCTATTGAACTAGAAATATTAGAGCAAATTAAACCCAAAGCAAGCAAAAGGAAATAAATAATAAGGGTAGGAGCAGAAATCAATGAAATGAAAAACAGAAAGAATAGAAAAAAATAAATACAGCAAAAGGCTGGTTTATTGAAAAAAATTAATATAATGTATAGACTTCTAGCAATACTGACCAAGAAAAAAAAAAGAAGACACAAATGATCAATATTAAGAAATAGTGGATATCACTAGAAACCTCACAGATGTTAGAAGCATAATCAAAGAATTTTATAACCAAAATATGACCATACATCTGAAAACCTATTCAAATTTGGGTTTTTGAATTCAAAATTCAAAAAACCAATTTTTTGAAAGACAAAAGCTACCAACATTCAGGAAGAAATATAACAACCTGAATGGTCCTATATCTACTAAAGAAATTGAAGTCATTGTTGAAAAATCTTTCCACAAACCAGAACAAAGACTAAGAAAAAAACTATACAAAACTATACACTCAAAACATTATAAATAGGTCAAGATCAAACTCTAAAAATAAACATAAAAACAATTCTAAACATAATTTCACAATTATAAACAATTCTTTTTTTTTTTTTTTTTTTTTTTTTTTTGAGGAGTCTTGCTCTTTCACCCAGGCTGGAGTGCAGTGGCGCCATCTCGGCTCACTGCAGGCTCTGCCCCCCGGGGTTCACGCCATTCTCCTGCCTCAGCCTCCCGCGTAGCTGGGACTACAGGCGCCCGCCACCTTGCCCGGCTAATTTTTTGTATTTTTAATAGAGACGGGGTTTCACCGTGTTAACCAGGATGGTCTCAATCCCCTGACCTCGTGATCTGCCCGCCTCGGCCTCCCAAAGTGCTGGGATTACAGGCGTGAGCCACCCTGCCCGGCCAATTATAAACAATTCTAAACAATTCTAAAAATAAACAAACATAAAAACTGTAAATCGCCCCCATGAAGACAAAAGAGAAACAGGAATGACAGAGGATACGAACAAAAAACAAGTAATAAAAAGGCAGACAATAGCTCTAATATAAATTACTACCTTAAATATAAATAATCCAGTTTTACTATTAAAATATAGGGACTGGGGCCAGGTACGGGGCTCACACCTCTAATCTCAGCACTTTGAGAGGCCAAGGTGAGAGAATCACCTGAGGTCAGGAGTTTGAGACCAGCCTGGCCAACATAGTGAAACCTATTCTCTACTAGAAATACAAAAAACTTGCTGGTCATGCTGGCGGGCACCTGTAATCCCAGCTACTCGGGAGGCTGAGGCAGGAGAATCGCTTGAACCCAGGAGATGGAGGTGGCAGTGAGCCAAGATCACGCCACTGCACTTCAGCCTGGGTGAGTGACAGAGCTGGGGATTCATTTGTGACGTATATATACGGATTGGTAGATTGTATAAAAAACCATGACTCCACTGCAGTTTACCCTTGAACAACATGAGTTTGAATTGTGTGGGTCCATTTATAGTGGGTTTTTTTCAATACAAGTTACACCAAACGTGCTTTCCTCTCCTGCTTTCCCTCCTAACCTCTTCTACCTCCTCTACATCTGCCACCCCTGAGACAGCAAAACCAACTCCTCTTGTTCTTCCTCCCCAGCCTACTCAACATGAAGACAATACAGATGAAAACCTTTATGGTGATCCACTTAATAAATGGTAAACATGTTTTCTCTTCTGATTTTCTTAATAATATTGTCTTTTCTCTAGCTTACTTTACTGTAAGAATATAGCAGATAATACATATAACATACAAAACCTGTGTTAATTGACTGTTTAGGTTATGGATAAGGCTTTGGTCAACAGTATGCTATTAGTAAAGTTTTGAGGGAGCAAAAGTCATATGCAGAATTTCAACTGTGAGAGTTAGGTCGGCCCCTAACCCTCGCATTGTTCAAGGGTCAACTGTATATGTGTTTTTTAAAAACTCACTTCAAATGCAATGAAAATGGCAGGTGGAAAGTAAAAGGTAGACAAAGATATACATGCAAACATTAATCAAAATAAAGAAAGACTAGTTATGTCAGTATCAGATAAAGTAGGCTTTAGATCAAAGAAAGTTACTAAGGACAAGGATTAGGCACATTACATAATGATAGATGGATCAATCTGCCTAGAAGACAAAATGATCCTAAATGTGTATGCACGAAAAAACCATAGCCTCAAAATACTTCAAGCAAAAATTGATACAGCTGAGAACGATAGAGAAATAGACAAAGCCACAATTATAGTTGGGGATTTCAACACCACCCCCCTCAGAAACTGGTATAACTAATACACAGAAAATCAGGCATATAGAACAACTAAACAATACTACCAATCAACA
The DNA here is from genome assembly GCF_009828535.3 of Hylobates moloch. NCBI lineage: Eukaryota > Metazoa > Chordata > Mammalia > Primates > Hylobatidae > Hylobates > Hylobates moloch. The sequence continues at coordinate 40,973,391 of NW_026652290.1, read as the reverse complement.
AGATCCAATCAATCTGTACACAATACTCCAGCCAATAACAGCTGAATACACAATCTTATGAAAACCTGTGGAACACTCACCAAGATAGAGCATATCCTGGGTTGTAAAATTCACTTCAATAATTCACTTCAACTCTGTGATTTAAAAGAATTGAAATCACAGAGAGTGTGCTTTTTCACCATGGTAAAAACAAACTAGAATCAATAACAGAAGATAACAGAAAAACCTCCAAACATTTGGGAATTAAACAATGTGCTTCTAAATAATCTGGTGGTCAAAAAGTCTCACAGAAATTTTTAAAAAATACGTTGAACAAAATAAAAATGAACATACAAAATATTAAATTATGTGGAACACAGTTAAAGCAGTGCTGGGAGAGACACTAATAGCAGTAAATATTTGCATTAAAAAAGGAAGCAAGATTTCAAATCAGCAATCTAAGTTGCTAGAAACTTAGAAATGGAGAAACCAGAAATAGCAAAATAAACCTAAAGCAAGTGGAAGAATGAAAATAACAAAGACAAGAAACCAATTACATTGAAAACAGAAAAACAACAGAAAAAAGTCAAAGAAACAAACTAGTTCTTTGAAAAGATCAATAACATTGACATACTTTTAGCAAGACTGACAGAGAAAAAAAGAGATAGCACAAATTGCCAATATCAGAAATAAATGGGATATTAGTACACATCCAGCAGTGAGTAACATGATAAGAGAATACTAAGAAAAACTCTACACACAGTAATTCAGCATTTTAGAATAAAATAGACCAATTACTTGAATTGCACAAATTACTAAAACCTCATGGAATAGGAAATAGATTATTTAAATGGGCTTATTACTAATTAATAAATTGGATTAATTGTTAAAAATAAATGAGATCATCAAGGTCACAGGATATAAGATCAACACAGAAAAGTCAAATGTGTTTCTTTATGCTAGCGAAGAACACATGAAAACCAAAATAAAAACACAATACCATCTACAATCTCAAAAAAGACAAGTACTTAGTTATAAATCTGGCAATTCATGTAGAGAACTCATATGCTGAAAACTATAAAGTGCTAAGGAAAGAAATCAAAGATGATGTAAGTCACTGGAGAGGTGTAACATGTTCATGAGCTAGAGGGCATCAACATAGTAAAGATGCCCATTTCCCCTAAATTTGCACATAAGTTTAATGCAACTGTATCAAAATGCCAGGAAGATATTTTTGTAGATATAGACAAGCTTATTATAAAATGAACATGGAAAGGCAAAGGAGCTGGAACTGCTAAAATAATTTTAGAAAAAAGTATAAAGTACCAATTTATCTGATTTTAAGACTTTCCTTATAGCTATAGCCATCAAGACATTGTGTTGTTGACATAGAAATAGACACAGATCAATGGGACAGGATAGACAATCTAGAAATCAAGTCACACAATTATAACTGCCCAACCTATTTTTGACAAATGTACTAAAAACTGTGCAATAATGGAAACATACCCTTTTTCAACAAATGGTGCTAGAAAAACTGGACATCCATAGGCCAAGAAAAAAAAAATCTCAAACAACCACACTACTTATACAAAGTTAACTCAAAATGTATTGTGAATGTGTATATAAAACTTAATATAATAATACTTTTAGAAGAAAATATAGGAGAAAATCTTTGAGATCTGGGGCTAGATGAAGTGTTCTTAAACATGACACCAAAAGCAGGATCCATAAAAGAAAAAATTGATAAATTGAACTTCATCAATATAAAAACTGCTCTTTGAGAGACCTTCTTAAGAAAGAGAATACAAACTTCAGAATGGGAGATAATATTTGTAAACCATATATTAGGCACAGAATGCATATCTAAAATACATAAAGAACTCCCAACAGTAAAAAACGCCTAACATCCAGTTAGAAAATGGGCAAAAGACATGAAGAATCATTTAACCAAAGAAGATATACACATGGCAAATAAGCACATGAAATAAGGTTTAATATTATCAGCCCCTAGGAGACAAATTAAAACCACAATGAGATATCACTATGCATCTGTTAGAATTAAAATACAAAATAGCAACAATACCAAATGCTAGTGAGAAAATGGAGAAACTGATCTCTCATATATTACTGGTAGGAATGTTAAGCGGCTATAGCCACTCTGGAAAATGGTTTGGTCATTTCTTAAACACAAAAATCAAAGCACACATTTGCCATTATGACCCAACACTTGAGCTTGTGGGCGTTTCTTCCAAAGAAAAAAACCCTTATGTCCACACACACACACACACATGCACACACACGCACACACACGCACACACACACAAAGCCATACACCAATGTTCATAGCAACTTTATTGAAACAACCTGCCTGTCCTTCAATGGCTGAATTGTTGGACTGTGATGTGTACATACCCTGAAATGCTCTTCAGTAATAAAAAGGAAGACAAGGAAGACCCTATGGTTGCATACAACAAATTGTATTGATCTCAAGGGCATCACACTGAGTGAAAAACAAAGCTGATCTCAAAACATCTCACACTATCTGATTCCATTTATTTGACAGTTTCCAAGTGACAAAATTCTAGAAATGGAGACCACAACAATGGATGCCAGGATTGAGGGGTGTGGGGGTAGGGGGGTGCGACCATAAAGAAACATGAGGGACACCTTTACAGAGCTGACACTGTTCTTGTTTCTTGATTGTGGTGGGTGATTACATGAATCTACACATTTAACAAAATTCATAGAAGTATACACACACCCATACATGCAAATAAGTACATGTAAAACAGAAATCTGAATAAATTGTACCCATGTCAATCTCCCAGTTTTGATACTGTGTTATAATTAAATAAGATCTTATGAATGGGAAAAACTGACTTGAAGGGTACAGAAGACCCCTCTACTATTTTTGCAAATTTCTGTGAATCTATAATTATTTTAACATAAAAAGTAGTTAAAAATCAATTATATTTCTATTCAGCAGCAAAGATTCCAACCTAAAAATAATTAAATATACTATTTACAACAGCTTAAAAAAACCCTGTGGGTAATTCTAATGAAAAATGTGCACAACCTCTACACAGAAAACTTTTAAAGAATTTTAAAGAACTAAGCAAATAAAGGGATACACTATGACACTATGTTTGTTATCAAAAAATGTAAAAGACATCAATTTTCTCCAAATTGATCTATGCGGATTTAATGCACTCTCAATCAAAATCCAAGCATGATTTTTTTGGAAGTGACAAACTGACTTTAAAATGTATATTGAGATGCAGATAGGAATATTCAAGATAATGATGAAGATGAAAAATTGGAGTATTTCCACTCCACATATCAAAACTTATTTTAAACTGACAGTGTGGTATTGATGCAAGAATAGACAATTGGACCAAAGAAGTAAAAGAAAATCCAGAAATAAACTCACACATATACGGACACTGAAATTTATGACAAAGGTCCAAAGCAACAGGGAAAGAGTGTTCTTTTCAGTAAATGGAACTGAGTCACTTTTATATCCACATGTGAAAAAATAAATATCCACCCTTACCTCACATGGTATGCAAAGTCAATGTTGTTCTATATGTGAAAGGTAAAACAATAACAATCCTAAAGTACAAGACAAATGAATATATTTTGAGTTTGGGGCAGGTAAAGTTTTCTTCAAGAAAATATGAAAAGCATTATATATTATTTTCTTGAGCTCCTTATAGATGTGTACTCTTTTTACATAGCATCGTGTTCTTGTTTTATGCATGTGTGTCTTCTCCATGGTGATATAAATTAGGATCTTTTAACTTATGTTTCTTGATTTTCCAGGTTCACTTTTTTGTTTACTTTTTCTCACTCTGGTGTCCACATACGTCTGATAAGTGTAGGTTTTCCTGGGATTACATTGCTTACAGGTGGTTGGTGTAAGTTTCCTCTGCTGTTGTGCAAGTACGTTTGTTTCGTCATTAGATCTGAATGGGACAGCCAAAGGGGAGCTCTGGGTACATGGCTAGATGACAGCAATTTGGCTGGGAATCTCTAAAATGGCAAGATTCCTATACAACCATCTCATTCCCACCCAACTGGGTCCATTTCTCTAGAGGCAAGCTCATCGGCTTCTTTGCCTGGTAATAAACACTGGATGGCCAGTCCCTGGGCACCTACCACCTCTGGGTTGGAGCTCCTGAGTTTCTCCAGGAAGATCTCCCTGGTCCCCCGTTGCCCCTTTTGCATACAACCTTGTCTCCGGTTACCTCCACTCAACTTCTTCCAACATCATTCTCTTAACCACTTTTCTCCTCCCGGAAGCATGTAAAGTCCTCTGAAGACCACTCCCTCTATTCATTCCATATATATATATATTCATTCCATATATATATATATATATATTCCATATATTCATTCCATATATATATATTTCATATATTCATTCTATATATATATATTCATTCCATATATATAATATATGTATGTATGTATGTAATGGTAATGAGTGAAGAATAACAGATGTTTTTAGTCTATCCTCTTGAAATCTTTGTTTCACTAGTTGAAACTAATGTTTGTCAAAATTATAGTGTCCTATTAACATCCAAGTGGAAATAGATTTAGAAACAGTGTTACAAAGAGATTTGAGGAGACTATGGGAAGGATGATCAATCTGACTCTCTTTTATTTATTTTATTTTATTTTTTGAGACAGTCTCACTCTGTCACCTAGGCTAGAGTGTCACCTAGGTGGGATTATCAGCTCACTGAAACCTCTGCCTCCCGGGTTCAAGCAATTCTGCCTCAGCCTCCCAAGTAGCTGGGATTACAGGCACCTCCCATCACAATCGGATAATTTTTTTTTATCTTTAGTAGAGACAGGGTTTCGCCATGTTGACCAGGCTGGTCTTAAACTCCTGACCTCAGGTGATCCACCTGCCTCAGCCTCTCAAAGTGCTGGGATTACAGGCATGGACCACCATGCCCAGCCAACTCCATTCTCTTTAGGGCAAGAAGACTGGTTCGGCTTCAGAACTTCCACAAATGATTGCCAGCTCACCTATTTGCCTATCACCACTTTGCCCTGGAAGAGCAGGACACCTGGCCTCCTTAGAGAGTGTGATCTTAGCCTGCCAGCTGTGTAATCCGGACCAAAATCCAGGATGAAAAGAAACAGCCCAAAGGAAGAGCCTCTAATACAGCGTTTCCCAAACATCTTCTGTGGAACACCATTTCTGCTGGATGTTAATAGGTTTTCACCAGCAAAAGTCTTATGATTAACCAAATGCAGAGTTGCATGTCCAAATGTCTGAAAAGCAAAGCCTCATAGGCACCAGCCTGTTTCACCTGGATGAAACCAGCCTTTCCCCAGAGTATTTGACACAGGAACATTTATGGAGGGGCTTTTACCAGACACACAAACAAAATGCATGTCTCCATTTGTTACACAATGCTGTTGGAAAAAAAAAATCACCTCTTATGATCCTGACTGTCTGAAACACTCCATTTAGCAAGTGTCTCAGAATTGTGCGAAGGACTGGGTGGAACTTGCACCTTTTCCCTTCTGATGAAGGCGGCCGTGTAACTTGTTCCCCTTTTTGCTCAAGGAAACTCTGAGTCAAAGCTGATCTTCAGTCACAGCACAGCTCTCTGTCTCTGCAATTAGTTTATTTGCTTCCTTCTCCTTTCCATACTCTTATTGTTTTGATTTTATTTAACCTTCCTTTACTACGACCTTTGGTAAATCACTTCGAAAATGTTTTAAGGGACTGGGTGTGGTAGCTCACGCCTGTAATCCCAACACTTCGGGAGGCCAAGGCGGGAGGATCACTTGAGGCCAGGAGTTCAAGACCAGCCTAGGCAACAAAGTGAGCCGCCATCTCTACAAAAAATTTAAAAAATTAGTCAGGCATGGTGGGCCACACCTATAGTCTCAGCTGCTGAGAAGGCTGAAGTGAGAGGATGGCTTGAGTCCAGTAGACAGAGACTGCAGTGAGCTATGACTATACCACTGCACTCCAACTTGGGAAACAAAGCAAGACCCCATCTCTTAAACAAGATGTTTTAGGCCAGACAGGATGGTTCAAGCCTGTAATCCTAGCACTTTGGGAGGCTGAGACAGGAGGATCACTTGAGGCCAGAAGTTCTGAGACCAGCCTGGGCAACATAGCCACACCCCTATCTCTACAAAAATAATTTTTAAAAAAGATGTTTTAGAAATAGTCATAGTCTAAGTGTATTTCAAGGGAAAATATGGTTAAAAAAACCTGTGACACTATGACAGTTAGTGTTGACCTATGGTGATGTAATATCTATGTCACCTGGTGTCAACAATACAGAGTCTAATCCCACACTGGAATAGGATCCCCAGACCTGAAAACATTGTTATATGGGATTCCATTAAAAAATAGATATTTGGCTCTAAAAAATAATCTCTACTGCATTCCTTGTGTCCCGATGAAGCATTTGATGGCAAAAGGGAAAACCTCAGGGAAACAATTCATTTTATAGTTCCATTTCATGGGAGAATACAGGCTACATTTAACTAAAAGATTAGGTTAGATAGGTTGTATTTCAAAATGCAAATTTGTCAGCAGAAAGCATGAATATTTCCTAGGGCTTCCTTTAAAACACGTTACCACATAGTATGCACATTGTGTTGTTCTTAGGAAATACCTGTAGCTGGTCTTTTTAAGTGACAGTGGCACTGTCCTGGCTAATAGGGGAAGGGAAGCGAGGCATGAAGAGGAGAACTTGGGAGCTGAGGCCTTCATGGCAAACAGCCACAGTCCTTTCCCTTAGAAGATGGACTGAGTTACAAAGAAACCACTTTCCACAGGACAACTTAGATCATATGTGATATGGGGAAAAAAAAAACATAAACACTTGGTAATAAGACACTGGTTAAATAAATTATGATGGAATACTACAAAACTGATAAAATTGAAGTATAAAAAAATTAACAATACTTTGTTTCATAACAATATTTCAGTCAATAAGGATTGTTTCAATGCAGTTTAAATACTTGTGGATTTTGAATAATATGTTTTAAATCTTTTGATTTTTTGGCCAATATTTGCCATCTTCAGTCAGAGGTGTTGAAACAAAAGAAATTAAAATGTATTATTCAGAATTTAAAAAAACTGAATAAGGGCAAAATAAGTCTAAATAATTTATCTTCCAAATGATCCCATTTTGTAAACTCATAACATTGATACTTCTCCTATTATTAAAACCTAAAGCAGCATTAGGACTCTTGGGACATTCTGTCTTATTTATTGAAGGGTGGGTTACTCACAGTGTGTACAGGACATTTCCAATTCTGTAAAGTGTAGTATGTGTGTTCGTATATTCATAGAAAAAAGTCTGTAGAATTATAAACAAGCAGATTTACAAAGCTGTTTTCTTTGTTGTGGAATTTTTGCTTTCTTTCTTTTTTCTTTTTTGTGTTTTCCACATTTTCTACAGTCAATACACATGGAATTCATAATACAGAAGGAAAAACCATGCACATTTCCTCAGGATAGTAGATCTAGGGAAACTGATATGGTTTTTGTCTGTGTCCCCACCCAGATTTCATGTCAAATTGTAATCTCCAATGTTGGAGGTGGGGCGTGGTGGGAGGTAATAGGATCCTGAGGGCAAGAGCTGGTTGTTTAAAAGTGAGTAGCATCTGCCCCACTTCCTCTTCTCCAGCCATGTAAGCATGCCTACATCCTCTTCACCTTCCAAAGTGATTTTAAGTTTTCTGAGGCCTTCCCAGCTGTGCTTCCTGGACAGCCTAAACCTCTTGTCTTTATAAATTGCCCAGTTTCAGATATTTCTTTATAGCAGTGTGAGAATGGACTAATACAGAAAATTGGTACCTAGGACTGGGGCATTGCTATATAGATACCTGACAGTGTGGAAGCAGCTTTGGAAGTGGGTAAATCTAGAGGTTGGAAGACTGTGAAGGACTCAACAAAAGACAGGAAAATGAGGGAAAGTTTGGAACTTTCTAGAGACTTGTTAAATTGTTGTGACCAAAATGTTGGTAGTGATGTGGACAATGAAGTTCAGACTAAGGAGGTCTCAGATGAAAATGAGAAATTTATTGAAAACTGGAGTAAAGGTCACTCTTGCTATGCTTTAGCAAAGAGGCTGGTGGCATTGTGCCCCGGCTCTAGGGATCTGTGGAACTTTTGAACTTGAGAGAGATGATTTAGGGTATCCAGTGGGAGAAATTTCTAAGCAGCAAAGCATTCAAGAAGTGGCCTGACTGCTTCTTAGAAGCTAACTCATGTGCATGAGCAAAGAAATAATCTGAAACTGGAACTTATATTTAAAAGGGAAGCAGAACATAAAAGTTTGGACAATTTGCAGCCTGGACATGTGGTAGAAAAAAAAGGTCATTTTAGGGGAGGAATTCAAGCAGGCTGCAGACATTTGAATAAGTAAAGAGGAGCCAAATGCTGATAGCCAAGACAATGGGAAAAAGGCCTCTAAGGCATTTCAGAGACCTTCACAGTAGCCCCTCTCATCATAGGCCCAGAGGCCTAGGAGGGAAGAATGATTTCCTGAGCCAAGCCCAGGGCCCTGCTGCCTTGCACAGCCTTGGGGCACTGCTCCCTGCATCTCAGACACTTCAGCTCCAGCAGTGGCTCAAAGGGGCCCAGGTACATGGACTGCTGCTTCAAAGGGTGCAAGCCTTAGTGGCTCCACATGGTGCTAAGCCTGCAGGTGCCCAGAGTGCAAGAGTTGAGGCTTGGGAGCCTCCTCCTTGATTTCAGAGGATGTATGAAAATGCCTGGATATCCAGGCAGAAGCGTGGTATGGGGCAAAGCCTTCATGGAGAACCTCTACTAGGGCAGTCCAGAGGTAAATGTGGGGTTGGAGCTTCCACACAGAGTCTCCACTGGGACACTGCCTAATGGAGCTGTGAGAAGAGAGGGCCACTGTCCTCCAGAACCCCAGAATAGTAGATACACTGCCAGCACCATACTCCTGGAAAAGCCACAGGCACTCAATGCCAGCCCTTGAGAGCAGCCATTGGGGCTGAGCCCTACAGGGCCATGGAGGTGGAGATGCCCAAGGCCTTCAGAGTCCACCCCTTGCATCAGTGCAGCCTGGATATGAGACATGGAGTCAAAGGAGGTTATTTTGAAGCTTTAAGATTTAATGACAGCTCTGCTGGGTTTTCAACTTGACTTGCATGGGGCCTATAGCCCCTTTGTTTTGGCCAATTTCTCCTTTTTGGAATGGGAGCATTTACTCAATGCCTATATCTTAGAAGTAACTAACTTGTTTTTGATTTCACAGGCTCATAGGTAAAGGGACTAGCCTTATCTCAGATGAGACTTTGGACTTTGAACTTTTGACTTAATGCTAAAATGACTTTTGAGTTATGAATTTGGGGGACTGTTGGGAAGGCATAATTCTCTTTTGAAATGTGAGAAGGACATGATATTTGGGAAGGGCCAGGGGTAGAATGATATGGTTTGGGTCTGTGTCTCCATCCAAATCTCATGTGAAATTATAATCCCCAGTGTTGGAGGTGGAGCCTGGTGGAAGGTGACTGGCACATGGGGGCAGGTTTCCCCTTTGGTGCTGTTCTCCTGATGGTGAGTGAGTTATTGCAAGATATGGTTGTTTAAAAGAGTGTAACACCTCCCCCACACCCTTCCTCTTGCTCTGGCCATGTAAGACAATGCCTGCTTCCCCTTCACCTTCTGCCACAACTGTAAGTTTCCTGAGGCCTCTCCAGCCATGCTTCCCATACAGCCTGCAGAACTGGAGCCAATTAAACCTCTTTTCTTTATTAATTACTTCTTTATAGCAGTGTGAGAATGGACTAATATATGACATTTCTGGTTGCCTGCCTTTTCTCCTTCCAAACTGAACGGATTTGATTCAGGTATGTGACCCCAGGCAGCCCATGGCTACAGAAGGAGCTGCTCCCAGTCACCTCTGGCTTGGTTTGGATGGGTGAGGGTGTCCCGTTTCTGCAGGTGGGTGATCAGAAATGGGCACAGGAACAACTCTGGGCAATGGAATTTCAGGCAAGTTTGTGAAACTTATGAGAAAAATGTCCTCACTTTTGAGCAACAGCTGTAGAAAGATAATATGGTTTGGCTCTGTGACCCCCATCCCCCAAATCTCATCTCAAATTGTAATACCCATGTGTCAAGGAAGGGACCTGGTGGGAGGTGATTGGATCATGGAGGGCAGTTTCCCCCATACTGTTCTTGTGATGATGAATTCTCATGAAATTTGATGGTTTAAAAGTGGCACTTTCCCCTTAGCTCTTTCTCTCTCCTGCCACCTTGTGAAGAAAGTGCTTGCTTCTCCTTCACCTTCTGCCATTATTGTAAGTTTCCTGAGCCATGTGGAACTGTGAGTCAGTTAAACCTTTTTTATTTATAAATTATCCAGTTTCAAGGATTTTTTTTTTTTTTTTTGAGACGGAGTCTCGCTCTTCACCCAGGCTGGAGTGCAGTGGCACGATCTCGGCTCACTGCAAGCTCCGCCTCCTGGGTTCACGCCATGCTCCTGCCTCAGCCTCTCCGAGCAGCTGGGACTACAGGCGCCCACCACCACGCCCAGCTGAATTTTTTTTGTATTTTTAGTAGAGACGGGGTTTCACTGTGGTCTCGATCTCCTGACCTCGTGATCCACCCGCCACGGCCTCCCAAAGTGCTGGGATTACAAGTGTGAGCCACCGCGCCCCACCCGGATGTTTTTATAACAGTGTGGAAACAGACTAATACAGAAAATTGGTACCAAGGTAGTGGATCATTTCTATAAGACACCTGAGAATGTAGAAGCAACTTGGTAACTGGCAGAGCTTAGAACCATTTGGAGAGCTCGGAAGAAGACAGGAAGATGAGGAAAAGTTTGAAACTTTCTAGAGACTTCTTGAATGGTTTTGACCAAAATGCTGACAGTGATATGGACAATGAAGTCCAGGCTGAGGTGGTCTCAGAAGGAGATGAGGAACTCCTTGGGAACTGAAGTAAAAGTTACTCTTGCTATGCTTTATCAAACAGACTGGTGGTGTTGTGCCCCTGCCCCAGAGATCTGTGGAACTTTGAACTTGTGAGAGATGACTTAGGATATCTTGTGGAAGAAATTTCTAAGCAGCAAAGCGTTCAAGATGTAACTCGGCTCTTTCTGAAAGCATACAGTCATATGCATTCACGAAGAGATGATCTGAAATTGAAACTTAAAAAGAAAAGCAGAGCATAAACGTTTGGAAAATTTGCAGCCTAAGCATGTGGTAGAAAATTTCTGGGGAGAAATTCAAGCCAGCTGCAGAAATTTGCATAAGTAATGAGGAGCTAAATGTTAATCTCCAAGACAATGGGGGATATGTGTCCAGGGCATTTTGGAGATCTTCACAGCAGCTCCTCCAATCACAGGCCTGGAGGTCTAGGAGTGAAAAATGGTTTCATGGGTCAGGCCCATGACCCCACTGTTCTGTGCAGCCTGAGGACATGGTGCCCTGCATCCCAGTCACTGTAGCTCCAGTCGTGGCTTAAAGGGGCCAATGTACAGCTCAGGCCATTGTTTCAGAAGGTGCAAGACCCAAGCCTTGGTGGCTTCCACATGTTGGGCCTTTGGGTGTGCAGAAGACAAGAGTTGAACTTTGGGAGCCTGTGCCTAGATTTCAGAGGATGTATGGAAACACCTGGATGTCCAGGCAGAAGTCTGCTGCAGGGACAGAGCCCTCATGGAGAACCTCTACTAGGGCAATGCAGAGCCAGAAATGTGGGTTTGGAGCCCCCACATTTCCCATGATAGCCCCCACATGCCCCAGAGCTCTGGGGCACTGCCTAGCAGAGCTGTGAGAAGAAGGCCACCATCCTCCAGACCACAGAATGGTAGGTACACTGGCAGCTTGCACTCTGTTCTTGGAAAAGCCACAGGCATTCAACACCAGCCCATGAAAGCAGCCATAGGGGCTTTACCCTGCAGAGCCACAGAGGCAGAGCTGCCTGAGGCCATGGGAGCCTACCCCTTGCATCAGTGTGTCCTGGATGTGAGATATGTTTTTGAGCTTTAAGATCTAATGACTGCACAGCCAGGCTTCGAACTTGCATAGGGCCTGTGGCCTCTTTGTTTTGGTCGATTTCTCCCATTTGGAGCAGGAACATTTACCCAATGCCTGTACCCTCATTGTATCTTGAAAGTAACTAACTTGTTTTCTATTTTACAGGCTCATAGGCAGAAGGAACTTGTCTTGTCTCACATGAGACTTTGGACTTGGACTTTTATGTTAATGCTGGAATGAGTTAAGACTTTGGGGGACTGTTGGGAAGGCATGATTGTGTTTTGAAATGTGAGAAGGACATAAGATTTTGGAGGAACCAGGGATGAAATGAAATGGTTTGGTTCTGTGACCCCACTCAAATCTTATCTCGAATTGTAATTCCCATGTGTCGAGAAAGGGACCCAGTGGGAGGTGATTGGACTGTGGGGGCGGTTTTCCCCATGCTGTTCTCATGATAGTGACTGAGTTCTCATGAGAACTGATGGTTTAAAAGTGACACTCCCCCTTCACTCTCTTTCTCCTGTTATCTTGTGAAGAAAGTGCTTGCATCTCCTTTACATTCTGCCATGATTGTAAGTTTCTTGAGTCATATGGAACAGTGAGTCAATTAAACTTCTTTTATTTATAAATGACCCAGGCTCAGGCATGTCTTTATAATAGTGTGAAAATGAACTAATACAGAAGACATGGCCACTTTCTTTTCCTCTGAAGTCTTTGTGGAGGGTGGAGAGGTCTAGACCCCACTGCTGCTGTGGGATAAAGTCAGCACATAGGGTGGTCCCCAAGAGGATCTCAGGAAGCTGGCCCAGAGCCTCAGGAATAGATGGCGCTGGCCATTCAGGCCCAAGACCCACCACCTGCACTTCAGGTTTAAGATAGTTTGAATTGTGATATCTGTTTCTTCTTTCCTAAAAGCATCTCAATAGATATTGGCTCCTTCCAAAATATTTGCTGCTATTGGCTGCTGGACAAAGCTTTACTTTTTCAATCCAACCTGTTACCTGTAGTGAGGTTTTTGTTTGCTTGTTGAATCTTAAATGCAGGATTTGTTAAATTCCATTTTGTTAGTTTAGGAATCCTAATTTTTACAAAAGTTCCTGCCTTTGAGCCTGTCATCCAACAATTATTACTTTTTGCATGTTTGAGAAATAAATACGTTCTTTTGTCTTTGAGGTAGACCCCAAAACAAGACTGCATGATACAGGAGAGGATCAAGGACAGAGCCCCCTGACACACGGGCAGAGGCCCCTTACTCACTGTTTGGTTGATAAAAATCCAGCCAATGGGCCGGTCATCAAGTCCACATCAACGAACCTGCCTAAAAGTAGCAAGTAAGAGATGTTATCTAATACCTGGCTGAGGGGACAGGACACACTTGGCCAGTCCTGGAACCCAGCCATAAAGCGAGGAGATTGGTGAGAGTCCAGGCAAGGGTGCCAGTAGCTCGAAGATCTGTCACAATGTGCTGTCACAAGCTGACAGTGTAGAAGGAAGGTGTTCTTACCTAAGGGGATCTCCTAAACACCCAGGATATAAACACGATTTCCTAGATTTTCTTCTTGGACTGATATTTAAAACATATGTGTATATATATATATATATATTTGAGTTTTAATTCATTGGGGTCTATTTTTGTATATGGTGTAGTTAGGAGATCCACGTTTTATCCCCTTAGTTAATGTGCAATTGTGCTAGCACCTTCCATTACTAATAGTTTATCATTTATTTATTTTTAACTTTTACTTTAGGTTCAGGGGTACACATGCAGTTTGTTATATAGGCAAATTGTATATCATGAGGGTAACCAATAGTTTAAATCATGTCTTTAGTATTTTAAAATATTTCTACCTATATTTATAAGATATATTGATCTATCCTTTTTATCATTATTATTGTTATAAAACTTTACATTAAAGTGACATTAGCTTTGTAAAATTAATTAAGGATATTGTCACATTTCTATCATTTGGAATAAATCAAATGACATTGGAATTAACTGAGAGCTAGGACTTGGTTATGAAATCATCTGATCCCAGGAGCCCGTTTCAATAGTATAAATTATCTTTTCAGACTCATCTGTGGTAATTGGTGTGTTCAAGGTTTCTACTTCTTGGTTTAATTCTGGTAATAGGTATTTGCAAGGAAACTGTTTCTGAGTATGTTGCAGTAGGGTTATGAGTGTTAGTTTTTTTTGTTTGTTAGTTTGCTTTTTGAGATGGAGTCTTGCTCTGTCACCCAGGCCAGAGTGCAATGGCACGATTGACTCACTGCAACCTCCACTCCCTGGGTTCAAGCAATTCTCCTGACTCAGCCTCCCAAGTAGCTGGGATTACAGGCATGTGCTACCACGTCCAGCTAATTTTTGTCTTTTTAGCAGAGGTGGGATTTCACCATGTTGGCCAGACTGGTCTCAAAACCCTGACCTCAAGTTATCCACCTGCCTCAGCCAAAGTGCTGGGATTACAGACGTGAGCCATTGTGTCCAGCCATGAATGTTAATCTTTTGCAATAATCTTACCTCTCTCTGTGTCTGGGATTATCTGACTTTCTCATTCTACTCATGCAGACTTTTACTATGTTTCTTTTTCCCTTTATCAGTCTCTTAAGAAGTTTATATTGTTGGTCTTTTCAATGAAATGCTTTTGGATTTGTTTATCCTTTCTACTATGTTTTAGTTTTCATTTTATTAGTTTCAGCCTTGATCTTTATTGACTTCCTCTCCCATCTCTTTGTGGTTTAGTCTGTCTTTACTCATTTTTCAAAATGAGAACCGTTAGAGGTTGAATTGTGTCCTCTCAAAAGGATATGTTGGAATCCTAACCACCGGGGCCACAGAATGTGACTTCATTTGGAAATAGGGCTATTGCAGATGTAATTAGTTAAGATGAGGTCATACTACTGCAGGATGGTGACTTTAATCCAATGTGATGGGTGTTCTTAGACAAACACAGCTCTGTGAAGACACAGAGAGACAGGGAGAATGCTGCAGAATGGAGGCAGAACTTAGAATATTCATGCTACTATGTGCCAAGGAATGCTTGGTCTATCAGAAGCTGGGAGAGGCAAGGATCTTTCCCTGGAAGCTTTGAGGGAGCATGGCCTGGCTACCACCTTGATTTCAGTCTCTCAGCCTCCGGAACTGTGAAGCAATACATTTTGTTTTTTGAAGCCACCCAGTTTGTGGTACTTTCTTGTGGCAACCAATAAGCTAATAAAATTACTAAATTCCTTTATTTTTTCAGTTTTTTATGTCAATAATGAACATGTTTAAATTTTCTTTTGAGTATGCTTGGCTTTTAGGAAGAATTGTTGATCTTTTCACTTTCCATATGAATTATAATTTTAGTTTGATTTTGTTTGATCCAAAGTTTATCTAGCTCTGTGTTTCATAATTGCCAAGTAAAGGAATTAATTTATCTTTTTATTATTGATTTATAATTTTATTAAATTATTATTAGAATACAGGACTTGTCAAATTCCTAATTTTTAAATTTCTTAAGCTTTTCTTTGTGCCTAAAAAATCATCAATTTTTTGTCACTGTTATATGGGCAAATGGAAAAATGTATGTTCTCTTTTGATGAATGTAATGTTCCATGTACATCTACTGATTGATTTTCTTGATCATTGATCATTTTATTATATTTTTCTTTGTTGTTACCCGTGTTAACATGGTTCAATTTTGTAAGTGGCATTTTAGGATTTCCCTCTATGGTAGTATTTTAATTAATTTTTAAAATTCTAAATTAAACTTTTAATTTTGATTTAATTATGCATACACACACAGTCATAAGAAAAAATATTGCAGAGTGATATCACCAGAAACAGTGGAATAGGGACTTGTAGGCTCTATCCTACCACAAAAACAACTAATAAGCTGGCAAAAACTGTCAGATTCAACTTTTGCAGAACTCTGGAATCTAGTTCAAAACCTACATTAACTAGAGAAAAGCTTAATAAAGAAAGACGTTGCTTCATTGCTATTAGAAGCCATGGTGGCTCTCTTTAAATTGCCCACCTATCATCTCTCAGTACCAGATCAGAGGCCACTGTGTGTGAAGATAGCAGCCTGCACTTCCAGTACAGGTTGCTAGTGTTAGAGGGAGCAATTCAGAGCTTATTCTAAAGAGCTGTGGTTGTGTGCTTTGACCTGTTTTGTAGCTCCCTGAAGGGCTGGTGTAGAGGCTTGTCTTTATTTCACTCAGCTTTGAGCATTCCCAGTGTTGGGTGCCATCTTGGGCAGCATTTGCCAAAAGCACTTAAATTCAAAAGTATTGACTGCTGCAGCCTGGGGCAAGGGTAACAGTTGGAACAGACAGCCTGGGAAAAAGAGTTTGGGAATGAAGATCTGTGGGAGAACAAGAACTTTTAACATGTGCTGTACACACTGGGAAACCAAGAAGGCCACATGCAAGCCAGGGCTAACCTCATGCTCAGGAAAAGCCTGAGCAGACACTAAGCTTTTACCTTTGGTTCACCTTCAGGCTTCATGCAAGCAAGAAAGGAAGGCTAAGGAAGAGTTGTAAAAGGCCTGGCCAAGTGTTAAAATATGTCCTCAACACAGAATTAATCTGTAAAGACTGGGAGTTTTTTTTTTTCTTTTTAATTGTTCTTTTTAGGGACTTCATGAATTTAAGGAAACTGTCAAAACACTAACTGACCAGTAAGCTAACAGAACCCAGGCATAAGTGGCCACACACAGTGGGGAATATAGACTGTACAAAAATTGTTTAGAAGCCACTAAACTAACAAAAAACAATGACCAAAACAAGAAACATCAAATCCTAGGGAGTAGGGAGAATCTGATTTCCAGAGTTGCCAAGTAATAATGCCACTATTTTCAACAAAAAATTACAAGACATGCCAAGAAAAAGAAAGGAGAAAAAGAAATAAAGAAAGAGAAAAAGAAAAAAAAAGAAGGTATGGTCCATTAAAAAGAGTAATAGAAATTAATACAAACTGTCCTTGAGGAAGCCCAGGTATTGGATTTACCAGAGAACGATCCCAAATCAAGTCTGTCAAATGTGGCAAAAAGCTAAAGGAAGTTATAGATAAGAATGAAAGGAAACCAGGAACATAAAGTATAAACATATGGAGAATGTCAATAAGAGATAGAAACTATAAATAAGAATCACATAAAATTCTGGTATTGAAAAATATAATAATTGAAATGAAAATTAACTCTAGAGGTTCAAGAGGAGATTTGAGCAGAAGAAAAGACAAGCAAATTTAGGCCCTGCATGGTGGCTCATGCCTGTAATCCCAGCACTTTGGGAGGCCAAGGGAAGAGGATTGCTTGAGCCCAAGAGTTGAAGACCAACCTGGCCAACATAGTGAGACACTGTCTCTAAAAATAATAATAATAATAATAATGATTAAAATTAAAAAATAAGAAAAGATAAGCAAACTTAAAGATATATCAATTGAGATAATTAAGTCTGAGGAGCAGAAATATAAAAGCATGGCCCAAAAGACCTGTGGGAATTTATAAAGTATACCAATATATGCATAATGAGACTCTTAGAAGGAGAGGAGAGAGGGAAATGAACAAAAAGTTTATTTTTTAAAATAATTTCCCACAACTCCCCAAATTTGATGAAAGATGTGAATTTACACATCCAATGTGGTCAATGAACTCCACAGGATAAAATTAAAGAGACACAAATTGAGTCGCATTATAATCAAACTGTCTTAGGACTAAGACAACAAAAGAACCTTGAAAGCAGCAAGAGAGACATGACTTATCATGTAAAAGGGAGCCTCAATAAAATTAATAGTCAATATTGCTTCAGAAACCATGGAGGCCAGAAAATAGTAAACAGTAGGATAACATATTTAAAGTGCTGGAAGCCCATCAAACAGTTATTCTATATCCAGCAAAACTATTCTTCAAAAGTAGAGGAGAAATTAGATATTGCAAGATAGCAAAAACTGAGGTAGTTCATCACTAGTTGATCTGTCCTTAAGAAATGCCAATCTTTCTCAAAATCTTCCTAAACTAGAAGACTGAGAAGCACTTCCTAACACACTCTGTGTGGCCACCATTACTCTAATACCAAGGCCATATAAAGATATGACAAGAAAGAAAACTATAGCTCAATCTTCCTCATAAATACAGACACAAAAATCCTCAACAAGATACTAGCAAATGAATTCCAGCACCATATTAAGAAAATTGTATATTATGACCAAGTGGTATTTATCCCAGGAATGCTAAGGTGGTTCAACATACAAAATGCACTCAATGTAATAAATGACATTAATAGAATGAAAAGGAAAAAAAACCACATAATCATCTCAATTGATGCAGAAAAAGAATTTGACAAATTCCAATACCTTTTTGTGATTAAAATACACTCAAAAAACTAGGAATAGAAGGGAAATATTTCAACATCATAAAAGGCATTTATGAAAAACCCACAGGTAACCTTTTACTCAATAGTGAAAGATTGAAATAGTTTCCCCTAAAATTATAAATATGACAAGAATGCCCACTTTTGCCACTTCTACTAAACATCCTGCTGGAAGTTCTAGCCAGAGCAATTAAACAAAATAACACTTAAAAACATAAATAAAAATAGGCTGGGAGGTGGATGGCAAGATGGCCAAATAGGAACAGCTCCGGTCTGCAGCTCCCAGCGAGATCAATGCAGAGGCATTTCTAACTGAGGTACCTGGCTCATCTCATTGGGACTTGGGTAGTGCACTTCATTTGGAAGTGCAAGGGGTCAGGGAACTCCCTCCCCTAGCCAAGCGAAGGTGTGAGGGACTCTGCTGTGAGGAATGGTGCACTCCAGCCCAGATACTAAGCTTTTCCCATGGTCTTCACAAACCACAGACCAGGAGATTCCTTGGGTGCCTACACCACCAGGGCCCTGGATTTCAAGCACAAAACTGGGCAGCCATTTGGGCAGACACCGAGCTAGGTGCAGATTTTTTTTTTTTTTCATACCCCAGTGGTGCCTGGAACGCCAGTGAGCTAGAACAGTTTACTCCCCTGGAAAGGAGGCTGAAACCAGGGAGCCAGGTGGTCTAGCTCAGCAGATCCCACCCCCAGGGAGCCCAGCAAGCTAAGATTCACTGGCTTGAAATTCTCGCTGCCAGCACAGCAGTCTGAAGTCGACCTGGGATGCTGGAGCTTGGTGGGGGGAAGGGCATCCATCATTACTGAGGCTTGAGTAGGCAGTTTTCCCCTCACAGTGTAAACAATGCTGCAGGGAAGTTCAAACTGGGCAGAGCCCACCACAGAGAGCTGTAGCCAGACTGCTTCTCTAGATTTATCCTCTCTGGGCAGGGCATCTCTGAAAGAAAAAGCAGCAGCCCCAGTCAGGGGCTTAGAGATAAAACTCCCATCTCCCTGGGACAGAGCACCTGAGGGAAGGGGTGACTGTGGGCACAGCTTCAGCAGACTTACATGTTCCTGCCTGCCAGCTCTGAAGAGAGCATCTACTCTTCCAGCACAGCGCCCGAGCTCTGCTAAGGGACAGACTGCCTCCTCAAGTGGGTCCCTGACCCCTGTGTCTCCTGACTGGGAGACACCTCCCAGCAGGGGTCAAAAGACACCTTATAAAGGAGAGCTCTGGCTGGCATCTGGCGGGTGCCCCTCTGGGACAAAGCTTTCAGAGGAAGGAACAGGCAGCAATCTTTGCTGTTCTGTAGCATCTGTTGGTGATACCCCAAACAGGGAGAGGACCTCCAGCAAACTCCAGCAGACCTGCAGCAGAGGGGCCTGTTAGAAAGAAAACTAACAAACAGAAATGAATAGCATCAACATCAACAAAAACGACATCCACTCAAAAATCCCATCCAAATGTCACCATCATCAAATACCAAAGGTATATAAATCCACGAAGGTGAGGAAAAACCAGCGCAAAAAGGCTAAACATTCTAAAAACCAGAAAACCTCTTCTCCTTCAAAGGATCACAACTCCTCGCCAGCAAGAGAACAAAACTGGACAGAGAATGAGTTTGACAAATTGATAGAATTAGGCTTCAGGATGTGGGTAATAACAAACTCCTTTGAGCTAAAGGAGCATGTTCTAACCCAATGCAAAGAAGCTAAGAACCTTGAAAAATGGTTACAGGAATTGCTAACTAGAATAACCAATTTGGACAAGAACATAAATGAGCTGATGGAGCTGGAAAACATAGCACAAGAACTTGGTGAAGCACATACAAGTATCAATAGTTGAATTGATCAAGTGGAAGAAAGGATATCAGAGATTGAAGAGCAACTTAATGAAATAAAGCATGAAGATAAGATTAGAGAAAAAAGAATAAAAAGGAACTAACAAAGCCTCCAAGAAACATGGGACTATGTGAAAAGACCAAACCTACCTTTGATTGATGTACCCTGAAAGTGATGGGGATAATGGAACCAAGTTGGAAAACACTCTTCAGGATAGTATCCAGGAGAACTTCCCCAGCCTAGCAAGACAGGCCAACCTTCAAATTCAGGAAATACAGAGAACAACACAAAGATACTGCTCAAGAAGAGCAACTCCAAGACACATAATCGTCAGATTCACCAAGGCTGAAATGAAGGAAAAAATGTTAAGGGCAGCCAGAGAGAAAGGTTGGGTTACACACAAAGGGAAGCCCATCAGACTAACAGTGGATTTCTGCAGAAACCCTATAAGCCAGAAGAGAGTGGAGGCCAATATTAAACATTCTTAAGGAAAAGAATTTTCAACCCAGAATTTCATATTCAGCCAAACTAAGCTTCATAAGCAAAGGAGAAATAAAATCCTTTACGGACAAGCAAAGGCTGAGAGATTTTGTCACCACCAGGCCTGCCTTACAAGAGGTCCTGAAGGAAGCACTAAATATGTAATGGAAAAACCGGTACCAGCTACTGCAAAAACATACCAAATTATAAAGACCATTGACACTATGAAGAAACTGCAGCAACTAATGGGCAAAATAACCAGCTAGCATCATAATGATAGGATCAAATTCACACATAACAATATTAACCTTAAATGTAAATGGACTAAATGCCCCAATTAAAAGACACAGACTGGCAAATTGGATAAAGAGTCAAGACCCATCAGTGTGCTGTATTCAGGAGACCCATCTCAAAGACACACATAGGCTCAAAGTAAAGGGATGGGGGAATATTTACCACGCAAATGGAAAGCAAAAAAAGCAGGGGTTGCAATCCTAGTCTCTGATAAAACAGACTTTAAACCAACAAAGATCAAAAAAGACAAAGAAGGACATTACATAATGCTAAAGGGATCAATACAACAAGAAGAGCTGACTATCCTAAATTTGCACCCAATACAGTAGCACCCAGATTGATAAATCAAGTTCTCAGAGACCTACAAAGAGACTTAGACTCCCACACAATAATAGTGGGAGACTTTTACCACCCCATTGTCAGTATTAGACAAATCATCGAGATAGAAAATTAACAAGGATATTCAGGACTTGAACTCAGCTCTGCACCAAGCAGACCTAATAGACATCTACAGAACTCTCCACCCCAAATCAACAAAATATACATTCTTCTCAGCACCACATCACACTTATTCTAAAATTGATCACATAACTGGAAGTAAAACACTCCTCAGCAAATGCAAAAGAATGGAAATCATAACAAACAGTCTCTTAGTCCACAGTACAATCAAATTAGAACTCAAGATTAAGAAACTCACTCAAAACTGCACAACTACATGGAAACTGAACAACCTGCTCCTAAATGACTGCTGGGTAAATAACTAAATTAAGGCAGAAATAAAGATGTTCTTTGAAACCAATGAGAACAAAGACACAACGTACAAGAATCTCTGGGACACAGCTAAAGCAGTGTTTAGAGGAAAATTTATAGCACTAAATGCCCACAGGAGAAAGTGGGAAAGATCTAAAACTGACACCCTAACATCACAATTAAAAGAACTAGAGAAGCAAGAGAAAACAAATTCAAAAGCTAGCAGAAGACAACAAATAACTAAGATCAGAGCAGAACTGAAGGAGATAGAGACACGAAAAACCCTTCAAAAAATCAGTAAATGTGGGAACTGGTTTTTTGAAAGATTAACAAAATAGATAGGTCACTAGCCAGACAAATAAAGAATAAAAGAGAGAAGAATCAAATAGACACAATAAAAAATGATAAAGCAGATATCACCACTGATCCCACAGAAATACAAACTACCAACAGAGAATACTATAAACACCTTTATGCAAATAAACTAGAAAATCTAGAAGAAATGGATAAATTCCTGGACACATACACCCTCCCAAGACTAAACCAGGAAGAAGTTGAATCCCTGAATAGACCAATAACAAGTTCTGGAATTGAGGCAGTAATTAATAGCCTACTAACCAAAATAAGTCCAGGACCAGATGGATTCACAGCCGAATTCTACCAGAGGTACAAAGAGGAGCTGGTACTGTTTCTTCTGAAACTATTCCAAACAATAGAAAAAGATGGACTCCTCCCTAACTCATTTTATGAGGCCAGCATCATCCTGATACCAAAACCTGGCAGACACAATAAAAAAAGAAAATTTCAGGCCAATATCCCTGATGAATATAGATGTGAAAATCCTCAGTAAAATACTGGCAAACTGAATCCAGCAGCACATCAAAAAGCTTATCCACCATGATCAAGTTGGCTCCATCCCTGGGATGCAAGGCTAGTTCAACACATGCAAATCAATAAACGTAGTACATCACGTAAACAGAACCAATGACAAGAACCACATGATTATCTCAATAGATGCAGAAAAAACCTTCAATAAAATTCAACACCTCTTCATGCTAAAAGCTCTCAATAAACTAGGTATTGATGGAACATATCTCAAAATAATAAGAGCTATTTATGACAAACCCACAGCCAATATCATAATGAATGGGCAAAAACCGGAAGCATTCCCTTTGAAAACTGGCACAAGATAAGGATGCCCTCTCTCACCACTCCTATTAAACATATATTGGAAGTTCTGGCCAGGGCAATCAGGCAAGAGAAAGAATAAAGCATATTCAAATAGGAAGAGAGGAAGTCAAATTGTCTCTGTTTGGAGATGACATAATTATATATTTAGAAAACTCCATTGTCTCAGCCCCAAATCTCCTTAAGCTGATAAGCAACTTCAGTGAAGTCTCAGGATGCAAAATCAATGTGCAAAAATCACAAGCATTCCTATACACCAATAATAGAGAGCCAAATCATGAGTGAACTCCCATTCACAATTGCTACTAAGAGAATAAAATACCTAGGAATACAACTTACAAGGGATATGAAGAACCTCTTCAAGGAGAACTACAAACTACTGCTTAAGGAAATAAGAGAGGACAGAAACAAATGGAAAAACATTCCATGCTTACGGATAGGAAGAATCAACATTATGAAAATAGCCATACTGCCCAGTAATTTATAGATTCAATGCTATCCCCATCAAGCTACCATTGACTCTTGACAGAATTAGAAAAAACTACTTTAAATTTCATATGGAACCAAAAAAGAGCCCGTACGGCCAAGACAATTCTAAGCAAAAAGAACAAAGCTGGAGGCATCACACTACCTGATTTCAAACTACACTACAAGGTTACAGTAACCAAACAACATGGTACTGGTACCAAAACAGATATATAGACCAATGAACAGAACAGAGGCCTCAGAAATAATGCCACACATCTACAACACACATCTACAACCATCTTTGATAAACCTGACAAAAACAAGCAATGGGGAAAGGATTCCCTATTTAATAAATGGTGTTGGGAAAACTGGCTAGCCACATGTAGAAAGCTGAAACTGGATTCCTTCACTATCATGGGAAACACTGGCCCCCATTCTTCAATTACCTCCCTCTGGGTCCCTCCCACAACATGTGGAAATTCTGAGAGATATAATTCAAGTTGAGATTTTGGTGGGGATGCAACAAAACCATATTAAACATTTTCATTTTAAAATTATTTCTATTTTATTTTGCTGATATTTTATATTTTTAAATTTGTTTCAAATGAGTTTGTAGTTACTTGAAGCAATTCCAGTCATGGTGGCAGCTTTACATCTTTGCCAGGTAAGTCTACTGCCTGATTTATCTCAGTATTGCTATCAGTTGATTTTCTTTATTCACTTGAGTTTTGGCTTACCTGGTTTTTGGAGTGATGAATGATTTTTTGAGTCTTGATCTTACTTAAATTTTCTATTTTAGCAGGCAATTGCCATATTTTGGTTTAGCGTTTAGATTGTGGTCTACTTTTGCGGGCTATAATTCCAATGACAACTTAGTTTATGGAGACTCTGCAATTATTCTGCTCTGTTTCATTTTCTGGCTCCATTTGAGCTCCTGTTAACTTCCTAATGTCCTGCTCAAGAGAACAAAAGGTGCTTCCTTGGTCCCTCTGCTGTTATTAGGTGTGGGATGGGGGATGCTGGACCTGCAGGATGGAGCACATTT
The DNA here is from genome assembly GCF_009828535.3 of Hylobates moloch. NCBI lineage: Eukaryota > Metazoa > Chordata > Mammalia > Primates > Hylobatidae > Hylobates > Hylobates moloch. The sequence continues at coordinate 40,948,992 of NW_026652290.1, read as the reverse complement.
TCCTCGGCCTAAAGCCACCTGGTGCTGTTGGGCTTCCCACTCTCCTCTCCAGGTACTGCTAGGGTGGGGAGCGTCTCTTGGGCTGCCTTCTGCCATGAGGTGGAGGGCAGGAGCCACGGAGTCTAGGAAGTTCTCTGGCCCTAGCTAGAGGTTTGGAAGACACTGGGCCTGCTGGTGCCACTGGTGAGCTGGAGGGGCTCTCCTACTGCCATCTCATGTGGGGCAGGGCCCGAGTCCCTCTGCTGCAGGCAGTCAGGTGTCACACCATTATGATTGAGTGCTCCCTCGAAGTCCCTGCTGAGCTTTTCCTTTCCTGGTCCTTTGGCCAGACAGCACAGGATTTTCTTGTTTTTATTATTTTTGTGTCTATGCCTATTGGCAGTTCTGAGTTGTAGGCCTCTTCAGTGTCCAGTTCAGGGGCACAGGGAAGATTAAAAAAAAAAGAAAACTCAGGGAGTGCTCAGTGATGTTCTTTAAGACCTGAGGTCCCTGTTCAGTCCACCCTCTTTCCACATTTCAGAATCCTTGTATGATTGTTTGTTGAATTATCTCCAGAGTCCTTAGTTGTACTTACATGGGAGGAGCAGGAAAAGTGGCACTGTACTATCTTGTCCCAGAAATAGAGTATAATAGTAATCTTATTAAGTTCTCCTGTACTTCTTAATATAATCTTCTTTTTGAAGTATAACACACATGCAGAAAAAGGCCAGATCTTGTGGATACAGTTTGGTAAATTTTCCCAAACTAAACACAGCCATGCAGCCTGCACTCAGACCAAGAAATCAGAATTTGCTAGTGCCTCAAAAGTTCCCTTGTATCTCTACCAATTACTATTCCTGTTCCTCACAGGTAACTACTACCCCCTTGCCAACTCTAAAAATTAGTTTTGTCTTTTTTTCAACTTTATATAAATGGAATTATTTGATATGTAACAATTTCTCCTGCCTTCTTTTATTCAACATTATTTGTGAGATGCCTCCATTTAGTGCAGAGTTCCGTTCATCCTTATTTTTGTATAATATTCCATCATATGAATAAAATACAATTTGTTTAATCATTTTATTTTGTTTTTGTTTTTTTAGACGGAGTTTTGCTCTTGTTGCCCAGGCTGGAGTGCAGTGGCACAATCTCGGCTCACTGCAAGCTCCACCTCCTGGGTTCACGCCATTCTCCTGCCTCAGCCTCCTGAGTAGCTGGGACTACAGGCGCCCGCCACGAGGCCTGGCTAATTTTTTGTATTTTTAGTAGAGGCGGAGTTTCACCATGTTAGCCAGGATGGTCTTGATCTCCTGAACTCGTGATCTGCCCCCCTCAGCCTCCCAAAGTGCTGGGATTACAGGAGTGAGCCATCGCACCCGGCCATCATTTTACTTTTAATAGACATCTAGGTTGTTTTTCTCCAACATTTTAAATATTTTTGCCTCATGTGTTTGTCTCGTGTATGTTTAGAATACACTGATAAAATCCTACCGTGTCTTCATGATAAAATGACTCATGGTTCCCTAAAGATGTTTATGTCCAGATCCTTGGAAGCTGGGAATATATTCCCTTATCTAATGAAAAGGACTTTGCGGATGTTACTAAGTCAAGGATCTTGGGATGGGGAGATTATCCTGAATTATCTGGGTAAACCCAATGCAATCACAAGAGTCTTCAAAAAAGAGGCAAGAGAACCAGAAGGGAAAAGGCTGATGTGATGATGAAGGCAGATGAGAGAGCTGGAGATGATTTGTTGCTGGCTTTGAAGATGCAGGAAAAGCCCAGAGCCAGGGAATGCAGGCAGCCTCTGGAAGGTCGAAAAGGGCAGGGAAACCAATTCCCTCCACACTCTATGGAAGGAGCACAGCCCTGCCAACACCTTGTTTGGATTTTTTAACAAATTTCAAACTGCTGACCTCCAAAATTGTAAGGTAATATATTTGTGTTACTTTCAGCTGCTAAGTTTGTGATAATTTGTTACAGCAGTATAGGAAAGTAGTAGAATCTTCTTAATACGTTTTGCCTTCACCATTCAATCATGTTCACTTTGCCCTCTTTCTCCTTCTAAGTACTTGTAACCTTAAATCCAACCATCTCTAATGTTATTATTGTGCTCAGGGGTTTCCAAGCCCACCTCAGTCCTGAAGATTTGCCAGAAGGACTCATAGGACTGAGGAAATACGTCTTCCTTGTGACTGTGGCCCAGTGAAAGGAGACAGATTAAAATCAACAAAAGGAAAAGGAGCATGGCGTGGAGTCCAGGAGAAACCAGGTGCAAGCGTCCAGGTGTCTTCTGCCAATGGAGGCGTTTAGATGCACCCAATTCTCCTGGGAATGAGGTAAGACAACTCGTGGGAAGTGTTTTAGAGATATGTAAGGAGGAGGAGAATCCTACACCCAGCCAAGATGCCAGCCACTCTTCAGAGTGGTCTATGGAGACAATCAAGGGGGAAGACGTGTTATTGCCCGCATGCCCCATCTGAGGAGGAGACATCACAGTAATAATGATCTCTAAAGATAGGGGAAACAGTGGTGATTGATAAACCTTGGGAGGGAGTGTGCATGTGTGCCTGACTGGCAACTTTTTTTCTTTTCTTTTTTTTTTGAGACAGAGTCTTGCTCTGTCATCCAGGCTGGAAGGCAGTGGCATGATCTCAGCTCACTGCAACCTCTGCCTCCCGGGTTCAAGCGATTCTCCTGCCTCAGCCTCCGAGTAGCTGGAATTACAGTTGCCTGCCACCAAACCACACTAATTTTTGTATTTGTAGTAGAGACGGGGTTTCACCATGTTGGCGAGACTGGTCTTGAACTCCTGACCTCAAGTGATGCACCTGCCTCGGCCTCCCAAAGTGCTGAGATTATAGGTGTGAGCCACCGTGCCCGGCTTCTGATCAGGAATTTATAATATAGGGTCTACACGCAAGAATTCTTAAAATAGAAAACGTATTCCTGGGAAATTACAATCATATTCTGAAATGATAATTACTAAATGCTTTCAGGAAAATCTAGTGGTTAGGGATTGGAGAAGCAGAGGGGAAAGTAAGTCACTTTAAACATGTAGCCTAGGCTGACGGGGAGAGAGTAGGGGCATGACATGTTCTACAGGTCATGCTGGGGGCTGACAGTAGAAAGGGAATGGAGTTCCTGGAGAGAGAATAGTTGTAAATTATTTTCATACACAATAAAGAAATAGAGTTGATTCTGAATGCCAGAAGAGATAAAGGGAACACTCATAGAATGGAAATATACAACCAAATGCCCACATTAACAAAGTGGGGAAAGAAAACGTATATTCAAGAGATCACACTAGCAAACACGAGGAAGTGGAAAAAAAAAATAAACAACAGAATAAAATAAGTCATAAGCATAAGGTTACATTAAGACATTAAAATAAAATACGTAAGCCTTCTCCTTCCTCACACTCAGTGTTTTCTTGGCTCAGGGAAGTGACTCTCCGTTGTCTGTTGATTGTCTCTCTCCCATCTGCGGCTTTCAAACTCCTTCAAGAACTCCTATTATTTGCATGTTAGTTGCCTGGATCTGTCCTCCAGGTCTCTCTGCTTCCCTCCTGATTTCCATCGCTTTGCACTGCGTCTCCATAGTTGCACCTGTTTCTTCTTCCATTTGATGTTGATCAGCTAGTGGTGACCAGCTCGCTTCCTCCAGGCCTCAACAGCTATTTTAACAGACTATTTGGAGTCATCTACTGAATTTTTGACTTGAAAATATTTTTTAGTTCTAGGGTACCTTTTTTGCACTTGAAAATCTTGAAGTGTTCTTATGTCTTTTTGGTTCAAGAGGTAGCATACTGTAGTGGTTCAGAGAGTGGGTTCTGGAGCCAGACTTAAAGTGCCTGGGTTCAAATCCTAGCTGGACCTCTTCCCCACCGTGAGATCATTGACAAGTTACTTAATCTCTCTGTACTTCCATTTTCCTATCTGTAAAATAGGGGAGAATAGGAGTGGAGTAGTTATATGAAAAACTAGAACTTCTTCATAATCTCCATTTTGTGTGTCCTACTCTGTGACCACAATTTTCATCTTCCTAGCTGACTTCTTCAACTATTGCGACTCTGATTATCCTTGGGCCCTACTTGGCTTTCTGTCATTCTACCCAAGCTTCAAGACTACTGTAAGTAACTATATAGTAAGTAACTGTACCCACTCCTTGCATGCATCATCAAGTCCCTGCCCCATCTCACTTTTTTTTTTTTCAGACAGAGTCTCGCTCTGTAGCCCAGGTTGGAGTGCAGTGGCACGATCTCAGCTCACTGCAAGCTCCACCTCCTGGGTTCACGCCATCCTCCTGCCTCAGCCTCCTGAGTAGCTGGGACTACAGGCGCCCACCACCATGCCTGGCTAATTTTTTGTATTTTTAGTAGAGATGTAGTTTCACCGTGTTACCCAGGATGGTCTTGATCTCCTGAACTCGTGATCCATCCCCCTCAGCCTCCCAAAGTGCTGGGATTACAGGCATGAGCCACTGCGCCCAGCCTCACTTTTTTACTTTATACAATTACAACTCTGGTTATACAAAACCCTTCTCCCATGCACCTGTGCATTGGACCATGGGTGCAGAAGAAACCATATCTGAGCTGATTGGTGTCTCTTCCTGCCTCCTGGCCTTTGTGCTACATTTTCCTTCACTCCCAGCTCCCCACCCCGCCCCCATTTTCACTTGCCACTTCTGGCCAATCGTTCATGGTGGAAAAGCTTCCACTTTGGTTGAAACTGGGTGAATTGAGTCACTTGGTTTGTAACAGAGTTCACTTTTGGAGCTCCTCTAGCATCTGATACAATTTGTTTTTGCTACTGCTACAGTCTGAATGTTTATGTCTCCCCCAAATTCCTCTGTTGAAATCCTCACACCTTAGATGATGGTATGAGGAGGTGGGGTCTTTGGAAGGTGATTAGGTCATGTGGGCAGAGCCATCTCTGAAGCAGGAAGTGGGACCTCAGCAGACACCCAATATGACAGTGCCTTGATCTTGGGCTTCCACCCTCCAGAACTGTGAGAAATATCTCTCTGTTGCCTATGAAGTACCAGTCTATAGCCTTTTGCTGTAGCAGCCCGAGTGGGCCAAGGCAGCCACACTGAGAGGGCCTGAGATGAGCAAAGGGCTTAACCCATCTATGTGCTTGATGTTTTAATTTGAAGAAGAAGACTTGTTTTGAAAATTTCTATGTGAGACAACATTCTTGACAACATCACTTCTGAGCACCTGCTCTATGCTTCAGAGTGATTGATGGCAGTGCCTGTCTCTGGGTTGCATTTGCATAGTTTTCAGGAAGAGGTTTCAAATGACCAATGTGGGGAGCAAAATTGACAAGTGGTGAAATGCCCTGCCCTACCATGAAGAAAAAGTAGGAGCACAGGATAAATTAGCTCCTGCACACACATGCTCCAGTGAGAGGAATATACTTTGTGAATCCAGGAAATATAGTCTGGTGATAAAATATTTCTCCCATTTTCTTTCCAGGAAAGGAACATCATATCTGACTTCAGGGAACTGCTGGTCATGCTCATTAACAATTGCATGTTACAATGGGATGTTTTTCTTTGGACTATTTGCTGTTTCCCAGAATTTCTCCACAGCAGATCACTCCCATTGGGAAGGGGATTCCCTGTGGATTAAGAGGCTCCAGTATCTGGGAAATGGTGCCTGAGGAGTGAACAGCCAGACCATTGTGGGCAAAACGTTTTGGGGACTTATGAAAGGCAGATTTCAAAGGGTAGTCCCAGGGATCCCGGGACTCACTCACTGGGCTGTGACTGGACCTTGGAGCTGCGCTGCTGAATGGACCCCTCAGGAAGGAGCAAAGCCCCTTGCTTCAAATCAACAGAGCATAGGGAGAAGCCAGGGTGGTGAGCAGAGGTGGAGACACTGTCATGGGTGGGGCCCTCTCCCATTTTAGTTGTTGCTACCAGTGGGACAGTTTGCACCTCCCAAGGAATTGTCTACCTGGGCTGTTCAGAAGGCAGAATGGTGTGTGTGTCTATGGGCTGTAATAGACGGAGGTGTTTGTTCTCTCTGGACTCTTGTCAGGATCTCTCAGTCTTGAGCCCAAACTAAGTGACTAGGAAGCATATGTGGAGAGGATGCATAGGCCATATGCGTCTCCTGGCAGCTCCCAGCAGCCTGACTCCAACGTGCTCAGGCAGGGTGTCAGGAGGGGAGTGGAAGGAGCTCCTTTTCCTTCCTGGGACCTTCGTTAGAAGAGAGGAATGCCACTCTGCTGTTTGAGCACTGAAAGCCAGTTGAACTCATGCTTTCTCAACTCTGGTTGCCTTTAAAACTAATATACTTTCCTGAGTTGGATGCCGTCATTAGGCAAAGTGTGCAGTCAGAGACGAGCTGGGAGCGGGGGTGGGGGACATCATCTCAGTCCCCAGGTGCCTTTCCATTTTCCTTCTTACAACGGCTTCTTTCTCTTGTGTCCCTGGGCTGGAGAAGACTTTAATGTCAGAGACAAAGTGCTTCCAAACCTTTTAAACTTTCTCCTTAGTTGTCAGAAGAAAGGTGCCCAGCACCAGGGCACCATGAGTGGGAAATCCGGGTGGAGCTGGGACCACGTGCCGGGCCCCTTCCTTTCTGATGCTCATCTATCCTCCAGCTCTGCATGGACAGCATGACTTTATAGCCAAGAAGACTTAAGAATAGTAGCACCATTCCCTGATCTCTATCTTCCTGCTCTAGATACCTGAGGAAAAGGTAGGGTCAGCAGAATAGACATAATTACCCAGTGTATAAGTTTCTTCTCACACTGCTATAAAGAAATATCCAAGACTGGGTAATTTATAAAGAAAGGAGGTTTAATTGACTCACAGTTTTGCATGGATGGGGAGGCCTCAGGAAATTAACAATCATGGCAGAAGGGGAAGCAGGCACGTTTTACATGGTGGCAGGCAAGAGAGAAGCGTGAAGAGAAGTGGGATAAGCCCCTTTTAAAACCATCAGATCTCATGAGAACTCACTATCACAAGAACATGTGGGGGAAACCACCCCATGATCCAATCACTTCCCACCAGGTTCCTCCCTCAACATGTGGGGATTATGGGGATTTTGGTTCAAGATGAGATTTGGGTGGGGACACGGAGCAAAGCCATATCACCCAGGATAACTTTCTGGCACCAAACTAGGGTGAAAAGGTAAAAACATAGACAGCTCTCCAGTGATGGCAGCCATTTCTCAGGTTCTAGCTACTCAATGAGACCTGTGCATCAATGGATCCCTGCCCCACCACACCCGTTTGCTTATCTCCCACCTCTGTGGAGGTGGAGAGTGGATGGCAGAGCAGAAGTTCCTTACCTGTGAACCTGAGGTCAGGGAAAGGACATGCTGTGTCACTGCCCACTCACCTCCACCCTGGGGAATTACTGTTTTATTTCAGTGAATACATGAATATTTATAAGGACCGTATTTTGTTCATTCCTGACCTTAGCCCTTAAACTAATCTTTTCATAAGATACAAAGAGCCTCATAGAACTGTTCAGAGGTTTATTGTGCAAACAGCCTCATAAACTCACACTACAAAGACAGGGGCCAAGTTTCGAGTTCTTGGATGACTCACCCACCCTGCCCATCCCCTGGCCACTTGGCTTTGGGTCCAGGAAGAGCTGAGGGGGTTTGGAGGGAAGGAGAAATTAGGGAGATGACCCCAGTGCCCTTCCCACCCACTCCCACCAACAACCTACTTCCTCTTTCGAGCCAAGCAGCGATAGCAGGCTTGGCTGGCAGGTGGGTGGGGATGGGCCAGGTCTTGGTCCTGTGGGACTCCCCACTGGGCAGGATGAAAGTCTGGGGAGTAGAGCCTAGAGCCATGGGGGAGGGAGAGAGTTTGTTGATGGAGATCCTGGACCTCTCAGAGTGGTGTCAGCAATGGCTGAGTGAGTCCTGGGGAGGACCTGCTGGTCTTTCTCCCTTGAGTGCTGCTCGTGAGTGGGCTAGGAATTTGAGACCTCTCCACCCCAAGACTTGTAAAGTAAGAGGCTTTGCAGCTGAAAAATAGCAATACTACATCTCACTCCAACCACAGTCTAGGAACTGTTATAAGCACTTTTATTAACTCATTGAATTGTCCTAACAATCCTGAAGTAGGTTCTATTATGACCCCATTTTACAAATGAGAGAAGTAAGGCACAGAGAAGTTAAGTGGCTTGCATAAGGTCACACAGCTAGCAAGTGGCTGAGCTGGGATCACCAATCAGGCTGCTTAGCTCTAACCACTACTCATGCTGTGTCTCTGGGTTGGTTTGTGACTTATTTATTGCTTGCTGCTGGCACCATTTGCACTCATCAAAGGAAAATAAACATCTTCCACATTCCATATTCAAAAAGAAAGTCTAGCTAAATTAAACACAAATATAAAAATAATTAAATAAAAATTGTAGAAGAAAACAAAGCAATTATGTTTTACCCTTGTAATAGGAGAGACTTTTAAAAGTCAAAACAGCACATCTAGAATGTATATTAGAAAACACAGATGTGTTTGATTATACAAAATTTTCTGGAGGGCAAATTATACTACAAGTAGAATTTAACTGGATAATGATGAAATGAGGGGAGGAGATTTTTTATTGAAAGATTGCTAAGAGAAACATAAAATTTGAGAAAAAATTAGTAACAAGTAGAAAAATGGGCAAAATACATGAATGGACAGTTCATATTCACAAAAGCAAATTGAAAGTCTGTTAAATATATAAAAAGATATAGAACTTCATAAATAGCAGAGAAATACAAGTTAGAATAATGTAATTTATAAAAATTAAAAGAGTGACACCCATTATTGATAAAAATTGGGTTAAGTTTTCATATACCACTGGAAAAATAAATGTTGTAGACTTTTTGGAAAGCAATATAGCAGTGACTGTTAAAACTAAAAATATGAATATATGGAATCAACTTAAGTGTCCCTCAGTTGATAAATGGATGAAGAAAATGTGGTGTATACATACACAATGGAATATTACTTAGCCATAAAAAAGGAAATCCCATCATTTGTGACAACACAGATAAATCTTAAGGACATTGTGATGAGTGAAATAAGCCAGACAAATACTGCATGATCCCATTTATTTTTAGAATCTAAAAAAGTTGAACTCATAGAAGCAGAAAGAGTGTCAAAGGATGGCTCCAGAGGCTGAGTTGGAGGGCACAAATGAAGACATGTTTGTCAAAGGATGCAAAATTTCAGATAGACAGGAGGAGTAAATTGAAGAGACCTAGGACAGAGTCTTACTCTGTCCCCCAGGCTAGAGTGCAGTGGTGCCATCTTGGCTCACTGCAACCTCTGCCTTGCGGGTTCAAGTGATTCTCCTGCCTCAGCCTCCCGAGTAGCTGGGATTACAGGCACCCACCACCATGCCCTGCTAATTTTTGTATTTTTAGTAGTGATAGGGTTTCACCATGTTGGCCAGGCTGGTCTGGAACTCCTGACATTAGGCAATCCACTTGCCTTGGCATCCCAAAGTGCTGGGATTACAGGTGTGAGCCACCACACCCAGTCTCAAGTGACCCATTTTTTACAACATGGAGATTACAGTTAATAACAATGTATTATATTCTTAAAAACTGCAGGAGTTTGAGACCAGCCTGGCCAACATGGTGAAACTCTGCCTCTACTACTAATAAAAAATTAGTCGGGCATGGTGGCACATGCCTGTAACCCCACCTACTCAGGAGGCTGAGTCAGGAGAATTGCTGGAACCCAGGAGGTGGAGGTTGCAGTGAGCCGAGATCGCGCCACTGCACTCCAGCCTGGCCAATAGAGGGAGACTCTGTCTCCAAAAAAAAAAAAAAAAAAAATTGCTAGGAGGCTAGATTTCGTGTTCTCACTGCAAAAATGGCAAGTATGTGAGGCAAGGCACATGTTAATTAGATCAATTTAGCCATTCTGCAGTGTATACATATTTCAAAACATCATATTGGACACTATAAATATATACAACTTAAAACAAATAATTTATTTAAAAAATAAATAAAAATATGACATAACTTTCTTCCCAGCAATCTTACTTCTGGCACTATATCCTATGAAAATAGAAGCACCAACATGTAAGGATTTATGTACATAAATTTTGTGCCAAAAACTGGATGCAAGACCAAAGTCCATCAGTGGAAAAATGTTTGAAAAAACTTCGTTCATCCAGATAATGGAATATCATGCAGCCATAGGAAACATGAGTCAGACTTATACCAGTGACTAGGAAAGATCGTCACGATATGTTCATTTTAACTTTTTATTTTGAAATAAATCATGCTGCTATAAAGACACATGCACACGTATGTTTATTGTGGCACTATTCACAATAGCAAAGAGTTGGAACCAACCTAAATGTCCAACAACGATAGACTGGATTAAGAAAATGCGGCACATATACACCATGGAATACTATGCAGCCATAAAAAATGATGAGTTCATGTCCTTTGTAGGGACATGGATGAAACTGGAAAACATCATTCTCAGTAAACTATCGCAAGGACAAAAAACCAAACACCGCGTGTTCTCACTCATAGATGGGGATTGAACAATGAGAACTCATGGACACAGGAAGGGGAACATCACACTCTGGGGACTGTTGTGGGGTGGGGGGAGGGGGGAGGGACAGCATCAGGAGATATACCTAATGCTAAATGACGAGTTAATGGGTGCGGCAAAACAACATGGCACATGTATACATATGTAACAAACCTGCACATTGTGCACATGTACCCTAAAACCTAAAGTATAATAATAAAAAAAAAACATTTTGTAAAAATGCCAAAAAAAAAGAAATAATTGAAGACCTTCTGGAAAGTTACAAAAGAGATACAAACAATTTCTCTATTCCTCTTCTCTCAGATGCTCCAGTTCTTAAGATTTTACCATATTTGTGTGCTAGCTCTGTCTCTCTGGGTATAAATAACTTTATTATTCTTCTTTTTGCCTAAATAGTTCAGTATATATTTCTTCTTTTTTTTTTCGGGTACACTAGTAGTTTGTTCATTTTTAAATTTTTTTTAAATTTATTTTTTTATTATACTTTAGGTTTTAGGGTACATGTGCACAATGTGCAGATTTGTTACGTATGTATCCATGTGCCATGTTGTTTTGCTGCACCCATTAACTCGTCATTTAGCATTAGGTATATCTCCTGATGCTGTCCCTCCCCCCTCCCTCCACCCCACAACAGTCCCCAGAGTGTGATGTTCCCCTTCCTGTGTCCATGAGTTCTCATTGTTCAATCCCCATCTATGAGTGAGAACACGCGGTGTTTGGTTTTTTGTCCTTGTGATAGTTTACTGAGAATGATGTTTTCCAGTTTCATCCATGTCCCTACAAAGGACATGAACTCATCATTTTTTATGGCTGCATAGTATTCCATGGTGTATATTCAAATTGAGGACATTTTTAAACATAATCATAGTATAAGTAGCAAAGTCAGGAAATGAGTATTGGTATAATACTGTTATTTAGTCCCCAGCAAATTGTCCCACTGACGTCCTTTATAGAAAAAAAGATAGGTCTCTGGGATTGAATCCAGGATCTGCATTGCATTTACTTGTCATGTCTCTTTGATCTTCTTCAACCTGGGACATTTCCTCAGTCCTTTATTGTCTCTCTAGACCTTGACTTTTTTGAAGTGTGCAGGCCAGCTATTCTACAGGATCCCTCTCAGTTTTGGCTTATCTGATGTTTCCTGATGGTTAGGTGCTGATTATGTGTTTTTGGTACGAATATCACAAAAGGGGTGTTAGCCTTTCTCAGTGGCATGATACATTTAAAAAAAAATTCAATTGTTTTCAGTTTATTTACAAAATTGTGCAACCATCACCACCACCTAATTTTAGAACATTTTCATCATCCCAATAAGAAACCCCATTACCCCATACTCTAGCCACACATCCTGCTCCCAATTTTGCTTTTTTCTTATTTGCACCCCTCAAGCTCTAGACAATCACTAACCAACTTGCTGTAACTATAGATTTGCCTATTCTGGTCATTCCATATGAATTAAATCATACGAATTGTGGTCCTTTGTTTGACTTCTTTCACTTAGCATAATATTTTCAAGGTTCATCCACATTGTACCATGTATCAATACTTTCTGCTTTTTCTGAAAAATATTGCATTGCATATTGTTTTATTTATCCATCCATCCATTGATGGACATTTGGGATATTTCCACTCTTTGGCTATTATGAATAATGTTGCTGTGAACATTTGTGTATGGGTTTTTGTGTGGACATATGTTTTCATTTCTCTTGGGTATATACATAGAAGTGGAATTTCTGAGTCATAAGGTAATTCTGTGTTTAACATGATTGTGTTAGTAAGGATCCTGTAGAGAGACAGAATCAATAGGATGTGCATATGTATAGAAAGGGATTTACTGTAAGGAATTGGCTCACGTGGCTATGGGAACTAGCAAGTCCAAACCTGCAATATGGGCCATGCAGAAGAGCCAATGATGCAGATGAATTCTGAAGGCAAACAGCTGGGGAATTCTCTCTTGCTTAGGGAGGCTCGTCTTACTGTTCTATCTAAGCCTTCAACTAATTGGATGAGGCCCACCACATCATGGAAGTGCTTTACTCAAGTCCATGGATTTTAAATGCCATTTTAATCCAAAAAGACTCTCACAGAAACATCCAGAATGATGTTTCACCAACTATCTGGGCACCCTGTGGCCCAGTCAAGTCGATACATAAAATTGGACATTGCTGCCACTGTACTCCAGCCTGAGTGACAGATTGAGACTCTGTCGCAAAAAAAAAAAAAAAAAAAAAATTAAACATTGCAATGATGTATTCTTCAGTGATAAAAGCAAGATGTAGAGAAAGATGTAGAATATAAATCTACTTTTATCATACTATGACCCCAAAACCCTACTTATATTTATGTGTAGATAAATGAGCTTCAAGAAGGATGTGCAGGGATGCATACCAGCTTACTAGCTTTTGTTAGTAGAGAGGGGTGCAAATAAGAAAAAAGTAAGAGGACTATTTATAAAAGGCATTTATAGAATAAAAAGCATGGATGTATTCCATGTATGTAAAAGGTGATACTTGTGTGTGTTAGTGTGCACTTTCATATACAGAAACATGAAGGGACTATCATTAATAAGTTAATGTCTATATGCAAATGTTGAATTTTTACTTTCTCCCTTTTAGTTTTATATAGTTTTAAATTCTCGTCAATGTATATTGTCTACATAATTGTAATAATTAAACTCTTTATTGTAAAAGTAAAGAGGCATTGAGGCCATGTCTCAGGCCCCTCTCCTATTAGATGTTTTCATCTCAGTGCCCCGGATATTGACCCAATTGTCCAATGCCTTGTCTTCTTGTCTTGCCAGGACATTTCAGTGACAGCTGAAGTTCCACATGTATCCAATGCCTCAAATGCAATAAGTGGCTTACAGCGCAGCTCCTTCTTGTTTGCTAGAAGTTAGGAATTCATGCCATTATTTCACATAAGAAGTAGCGGGGGAAGCTGTCTTTGACTAGCTGATTTTGAAAGTCTGTTCCCACTCAAAGATACTAAGACTCGATTTAATTATAGAAATTGGAGGTACTTCTACTCTATGGTTAACCCCAGATATGAAAGCCCGGATAAGTCCCCATAATAGCCAGCTAGGAGCTGCCCATAATACTCAGGGCGGCTTGGCAGAGGAAACAGGTAGGGATGGGGCCCAGGCATGGACACAGAACGTGCTTCAGGAGGACAGTCAGGAGTCTTGCAGTGCCTGCTGCCCTGGAAGTGCAGTGCAAGGTTGCATTCCCCTCACTGTGCCTCCATGTAATCAGGTGTGCTGGGGAGCCTCAGTGGGCCATGGTCTTGGCTGTCCTGGATTCCGACACTAAACCCATATTAACAGCAGGCTGCTCTACATTTACCACGGCACAGCGCTTGGTCCACATGCTTCTTCTTTGGCCATGACTAGTTTGGATTCAGATGTCAAGGGTTTGCAGGAAGCCAGGTGGCCCTGCTGGCCCTGATGGCAGGAAGTGCTTTGTGGGTCATCTTCTTTCTTCCTCCCTTATCTTCCTTCCTTCCACTCTCTGGCTGCTATTCGTCTTCACTCCCTTTCCTTTCTCCAAGGCCATCATCAATGAATATGTAATTTTCATAATTTACATTTAATTGCAATCTGGTCCCTTACATTTTCTTTCTGTAACCAGAGTGCCTTACAATGCTAGTAGATTAGTGCATGCCTAACCCTGAGGACGGGGGTATAATTTGGTGGCGGAGGTTAAAAAATATGGCATTTCTTATTGGGGTGATGGAAATTTCATTTTCCTCTTCTCCTGCAAGGCCTCCCTTCCTTCCAATTTGCTTTCTCTCTTTTTCAGCATGGTTGTACTCTCTGCAAAGGGCCTCACCCAGTTTGTCTCTCCAAGCACACAGCAATATGTAATTGAAACAATGGCTAAACCAAATAGTATGATATGCTGGTTTATTTCATGCATAATGTTTGATTTCTCATATTTTCATTTGCTTAGATTTTTATGGGCTTACCCCTAATATTTCTTTCTTTTGTTAAAAAATACATTTTAGGGCTGTCTGTATTCCAGATGGTAAAACACACAAAATAACTTTCCGAATCTATCTTTTTAGAGGCCCTCCCTCCTAGGATTCTGAGCTAGTTGCTTTCTAGGTCTCCTGCCCGGGCATCAGACCAAGGCGAGAGGGGCCCTTGCCCCAAGTCCTGTGCTTTTCACAGCCCTCCTCTGGGCATTTCTTTCCTCATAGGCTGAGGAATCTGTGAGGTGAAGCGGTCATGCCAACCAGAGTCTGGGTTTCCCCTTCCAGACTGCAACCTGGGTGCCTTGGATCCTGAAATTCCTGGGTGCTATTGTCTGAGTCTGCTTCTGCCTGTGGGGCTTCTTCTCTGGGTTTATTTCTCTGAATGTGGACCTTGCTCTCTCTCTCTCTCTCTCTCTGTGTGTGTGTGTGTATGTGTGTGCATGCTCATTCATGCATGCATGTACATGTAAGTGACCTGCCACCCCAGCCTGAGGGATGGCCAGGGGCATCTATTTGGAGGTAGAAGGTGGGCTAGGCTAGAGAGTAGATAGAGCTTTTTGACAGGTAAGCTAGGGTGTTTACCCCTGCATGTGAGTTCCTCTGTGGTGTTGGACAGATCCCAGGGTGCAAGAAGAAGGGGATGGGGGTACTAGTCAGGGTTCTTCAGAGAAACAGAACCAATACTACATCTGTCTCTATCTCTATCTCTATCTCTATCTCTATCTCTATCTCTATCTCTGTCTCTGTCTCTGTCTCTCTCTCTGTCTCTGTCTCTATATCTGTCTCTGTCTCTATATCTATCTATCTATCATCTATCTATCTATATCTATCTATCTATCTATCATCTATCATCTATCTATCTATCTATCTATCTATCTATCTATCTATCTATCTATCTATCATCTATCTATCTATCTATATCTATATCATCTTTCTATGTATAAAAAGATTGATTATAAGGACTTGACGCATGTGATTATGGAGGCTGAGAAATCCATGATCTGCCATCTGCAAGCTGGAGACCCAGGAAACCCAGGTGGTGCAGTGAGAAGGCCTGAGAGCCAGAGGGCCGATGGGGTAGATTCCAGAGCAAGTTTGAAGGCCTGAGAACCAGGAGCATGGAGGGTAGGAGAAGATCAGTTTCTCAGCTCATCAGTCAGGGGGAGTTAATTCAACCTTTCCTCCACCTTTTGGTTCAACTTGGGCCCTCAACAGACAGGATGATGTGTGCCATCTGCTTTACTCAGCCCACCAATTCAAATGTGAATCTCTTTCAGAAACACCCTCATAGACACACCCAGAAATAATGTTTAACCAGCTCTCTGGGCATCTCATAGGCCAATCAGGTTGACAGGTAGAAGCAACCACCACAATGGGCTAGGGGTTGGCTCTCCCCAAGTCTCCGCAATCTCACCTAGAACTCCAAGGGGGAGTCCAAGATGCCTCCTGCTTTCAGGTTGTTACCCTGGTATATTTGCTCAAGTAGGAGTGTGCATATTCACTGAACAGTGTGTTACTTGATTTGTGTCTTATAAATACTTAGATATAAAGTATGTAGGTCTTCATTTGTAATCTTGCCCCAGGCCCTGAAATGTTAAGGGTAGGCCCAGCTGTCATTGTGGGAGTTCTTTCTTTGCAACTTTCTTAAGATAAGCCCCCTATTTGCTGGATCACATGTTTATCCACTAGTTTTGCTGGGTAACAAACCACCTCAAAACTAAGTGTCTCAAACAACAAAGATTTAGATTTTTTCTTATGGTTTTATGGGTCAGCTGAGTGGTTCTTCTGTTCTGGGCTGGCTCAGCTGAGGCTCCCATGTCTGGAGCTTCTGTTGACATGCAATGGCCATGGTGGCTGGGGACTTTCTCTACATGGCCTCTCAGCCTGCAGCAGGCCAGCTTGGGCTTGTTCACATGGTGATGGGAAAATTCCCAGCAGGAGAGCAGAAGCTGCAAAGGTCTCTTGAGACCTAGGTTTGGATTGCTCGTTACTTCTGCCACATTCTATTGGTCAAAATTAGATGGTGGTGATGGTTGCACAATTTTTTAAGTATACTGAAAACCACTGACTTTTTCTTTAAAGGATATATTATGACACTGAGAAAGGCTCACATTCTTTTCGTGATATTCCTGCCAAAGATTCATGAATAGATCTAATCATGAGGAAAAGTCAGACGAATCAAATTGCACCCCATTCCATAGAATAGCTGGCCTGCACCCTTCAAAAACATCAAGGCCTAGAGAGACAGTAAGTCATGATGCAAGTCTTAAGAAGAGAAGATATTGCACCTGTTCTACATGAATACATTATAAGAATAATGTACTGTGTGAAAACAATAATCAGACAATAAGAAAGATTTCTTGAGAAATTATGAGAATTTAGCCAATGGGCAAGGTAGCAGACACAGTCCACAAAAGACTCCTCCCTCCCTCAGATCAATTGCAAGTTCATGAGGTTAAACTTGCAATTCCCCACCCAGAATCAAGGGTGGGGAAAAAGATAGAAAGACCTGTAAAGAATTTGTGGTCTTTTTTTTTCAGCGTGTTAAAACATATGTTTTTTCATTTTGGTTTATTTCCTAGTTCTACAAAAGTACAAATTCCTGTACTTTCTTCAAAAGGGTACATGGGAAGCAAATGGTCTGAGTCTTTTCGTATTTAACATGGGGATGGGCCACACCAGAAAGACCAACAATGTAATTTAGGGTAGGCTTCAGGTCATGCCTGGAGGGGTTAGGGACTGGAGACCGAGATCAGCCACACAGACTGATTATGTCTACATAGCAGTGCCCCAATAAAAACTCTGAACCCTGAGGCTCAGGTGAGCTTCCTTGGTTAGCTCCATACGTATTGTGACCTACTGATGCTGGGAAAGTAATGCCTCCTGACTCCATGGTGCATTCACAAAAACCAGAAACTCAGTGTTTTGTACTTTTCCTGGACCCTGCCTTATGAGCTTTTCCCCAGCTGATGTGAATCTGTAGCCTTTGCCTGTAATAAACCGTATCTGTGTGTATGAAAACTTTCAGTGAGTTCTGTGAATCCTTCTAACAAATTATCAAACCTGAGGGTGGTTGTGGGAACCTCATGATCTTGCAATTGATCTCAGAAGTGAGAGAGGGGTCTTTTGTGGACTGTGTCTGCTAACTTGGCCATTGGCTAAATTCTTGTAATTTCTGAAGAAATCTTTCATATTCTCTGATTATTGCTTTCATTATTTTTATAAAGTATACATGTAAGACAGGGGCAATACCTTCTCTTACTTCTTGAAGAACATTCTAAGTGTTTTTATCATTCTTGTTCTCTATTTCTTCTCTCCTCAATTTTTTGTGTATTTGTCTCTTTTGGTTCCTCTCTTCAATTTTCTGTGTACTTGTTTGTCTCTTTTGGTTCCTGTCTTTCACATTGGGTACTTTCTTGAAATGCCTGATGATTCATCACCATCCATTCATGTTTAAGAATGAGGCATGAGATGGCAAGTTAGAAGCTCAGGGCTTGTTGACTGGGCTTTTCCATTGAAAGATCTCTAAAACTGGACGCATTTTTTTCCTGTGGATTTCAGACATGCCAAATTTCTCCCACACTCTGAATTCTTTTGGTAAAGGTGACATAGACCTAGCTAAGGGAATTCTGGAAACAGAACTTTGTCTCAATCAGATAAAAATTCATTTTTCTTCCTGTCTTTGGCCTTGGATTTTCACTGCTTTTAGTAACCAGAAGCCCAGCACTTCTATAGTTTGATTTGCTGAGAGATTTTACCTCTGGCCATTGTGGCTTGGGTTGGGGATGGGGACAGGAGTTGCTGGGGTGCTGAAGTAGAGGAGGAGGCTGCCATTCTTTGTTGGTAGCACCTAACTCAGCTTTTACGTATACTGCCATGTGCTGCTCCCTGTTGGTTTTTGCCCATGCCTTTTGTCTTCATTGAGAATCATTCAGTCATTAAACCAACAAATATGGTGTTCACTGGGATTGGGATGCTTCCAAGCATCAAACATTAGGGCAAGTATTGGGAAAGACAAAAAAATAAAAGACAGGGTCTCTGCTCTGTAAAGGGGTTACCATCTTAATAGAAAGAATAATTCACATATAAATAGCTACAATACCAGGTGTATGTCTATGGAGGTAGTAAGAAGGGCTTCCTCCAGGGCTGAATCTTGAAGGATGAGTAGGATTTCACTAGGCAGAGATGGGCATGGGGCAGGGAAATGAGTGGAGAGAGGCCTATCAGTCATTTTTCCATGTGTTTTCCCACCTGAATCATACTCCTCTATTTTTGTGGCCATGGTGCACAGATCAGGCCTTGGCATGTGGTGGATGGTTATGTTAGAAGGAATGGAGCAGTTTCTAGGAGAGGCCTTCTGGAGTGACTCCTAGAACAATGACGCAGAACTGGCCCACCAGGGGAGCTGCTGCCTCTACCATCAACAGTCATGAGAAAAATCAGGAGACAATCCTAGAATGGCTGAGGTGATGGGCTCATCACATTGCTTGATCTGGACACTGGGAAGCTGCCACTGCCCCACTACAGTGAATCCTGAACACCCACAAAGCTGGCAAAGAGTGGCCCTCAGAATCCCAATAGCCATGCTTGCCAGTGGCAACGGCAGAAGCTATGGAAAATGGTGTCCCAAACCATGAGGAAATGCATCTGCTTGATAAGACCTCGTTTGCATCTAAAAGCCTAGCCACCAGGGTTTTGGATCTTCAGTACAGGAAGGCTGAATTGGGCAGCAAGTGCCATCCTACCGTATCACCCACATATCTTAAAAATAGCATGATTGGTCCTGGGCCTCAGGGATTCCATTAATAGCTTTTCTTGCAAAACCCACTTAGTCATTATGATAACCTAGACAGTGATAGTTCATTGATCTGGGCTGATCTTTAAGCAGAGTGCCAAGGCTTTCCATCCTGCCTCTTCAATTGCCTTTGGGATTACAGGGTTTTGAACAACTGATTATTGTCTTGTTTATAGAGGGTAAAAAGTCCTGTCCGGAAGTTTCGTTTTGCAGGGAGATGGTGCCTCTAGGATTTGTGGCCACTGCATTGGGTGCCAACTTTGGGCATGGGGGTTGGGCAGTACCTGCTTGTAACGCACTCGGTCCAGCCTTGAGGCATTTGTTCAGGAGAATGAACCAACCATTTGCCAGGGCTTCCTCCAGCAGGCCATCCTGTTCTTCCTACCTAGCACAGCGGCTCCTCCTCTTTGCCCTGACTCCTCACTGTTTCAAGCTCAACTTCCCAAGAAAGGCCAAGCATCCACTGGGAGCGTGAGTCTTGGCAAACCTAACAGACTGGGGTTTGCTTGATCCAGTCACCGCTTGCTTCGTGGTGATTTTTCCTCCTTGCCTACCTTGAAGGGCTAGAGTATGATATTCTCAGGGGCCAAGGTGGGTTTCCGTGGAGAGGACATTCTGTTCTGAGATGATCTCCAGTTGACAGATAACTGGGGCATTCAGGCTGAGCCTTCCACCATTCATCTAAGCTGGGCCAGAGGCAGGCACAGAGCTCAAGAGAGGCAGGCAGGTTAGCAGGATGGCTGTGGCTTCCCAGAGCCCCCACTGAGGTCATCTCCAAGGTGATCTCACCCATGCCCCTCACTTGGCAGAGGGAGAAACTGAGGCACAGCAACTGTGACTTATGTCTAAAGTCCTCCAAGCCTTCTGACTTATCATATTCCCCTCCCTGTCATTGCAAGGACTGAAAGCATCCTGCTTCTGGCTGATGAAATTGGAAGGGTGAGGGATTTTAAAAAAGTCAGTTTGTAGGCTGGGCGTGGTGGCTCATGCCTATAATCCCAGCACTTTGGGAGGCCGAGGCAGGTGGATCACCTGAGGTCAGGAGTTCGAGACCAGCCTGGCCAACATGGTGAACCCCTGACTCTACTAAAAATACAAAAATTAGCCGGGCATGGTGGCCGACAGCTGTAATCCCAGCTACTTTCCTCCTGAGGCTGAGACAGGAGAATCGTTTGAACCCAGGAGGCGGAGGTTGCAGTGAGCCGAGATTGTGCCACTGCCCTCCAGCCTGACAGAGTGAGACTCCATCTCAAAACAAACAAAAACAAACAAATGTAAGTTTGTAAAAGTAGACGCTGTGACATGACCACTGGCCTTGTATATCTGGAGGTTATGCATATCCACCTGGGTGCTCCCAAGGGTCCTGGCACCTTCATATCTGGGAGGGCGGGAATTGCTGGCTGCGCTGTGGCAGGTGGGGACCTGGAGAAGCTAAGTGAGTGCCCCAGGACACATAGTAGCAGAAGTAGCAGGTCTGGGCAGTTCACAGTCCCTGAACTTCTGCCTTCTCTCCTGCCATGTGCCTGCTGGCTCAGCCTCTGAACTTAGAGTCTTCTCAAAGACAGCCAGTATTTTCTTTGGAAGTCCTGGGCTCTGGACCCTTCTCTCCATGTCCTGGTGAGACCTGTGAGCTTACCTCAGAATCCAAGGAATTTAGAGGCCTCTGGGCCAACAGTCATGCAGTGGCTTGGCCTAAAGCAACACTTCCCAGGGTCCCCTGCCACAACCTCTCCCTGGGAGCTGGGAATTGAGCACAGCCAGCTGGCCTCTGGTTAGTGGGTTTCATAACGTGTTTCTGTTTTGCATAGCGTAAACAGCATGTTGTTTCTCAACTAGGCAGAGAAGTTCTGGCGTTGCTTCTCTGCAAGCAAATGACTCTTAGGCAACTCCTGTGTTGAAACACGGAGCAGCTTCTAGAACAAACCCGGGGTTCTGGCTTTTGTCCTGGACTCAGCCCTTCACACGCAGACAGTGCTGCCCCTCCTGGTGTTGAAGGCTGAAAGGCGTCAGCGTGGAGAAAACACGGGCCGTGCCATTTGCTGGTGCTGGGCCTCGGTCAAATCCACTCATACCCTCTGGGCCTCAGTTTTCAAACTTTTAACACGGGACTCAAAGCATATGACTTGATGAATGTTAAAAAAGGGAATGAAATAATGTCGGAGAAGCACCTAACTCAGTGCCTGCTTTCTTTCCAATTTCCCCACCCCAGTGGGTTCCCAGGTTCCTACCCCCTGGGACCCCCTGTGGGGTTGAGGACAGTAATTCATTGGCAGTTTAGCAATAGCCAAGCAGAATTAGCCAAGGCCTCTGCGGGGTTGGGGAGGGAGGAGATGGGAGTCAGGGACTGGGATGGGGGTGGGGATTGCATCACACAAACCAAAGTCCCTTGTGAGGCAGTTGAAATTAATCTACAGGAGGAGGAGAAGAATCATCCGCACCGCTCTTCCCCACTCGGCTGGGAGCAATTCCAGAAGGCAGGGACTGCTTGGGCAGTTGAGAGGCCTTGGGGTGAGATGCCAAAAGCTGGGTCTGGGAGTCAGAGGCAGCATTGCTTCTGGTTGTGTGGCTTGGCCAGAGCCCTCATATCCACCAGGGATGTGGCAGAAAGCAGGGTCACCTCAGGAGTTTCTAAGGAGGGCCTCTTTCCCAAGGTGGGGGTGGGTTAGGGCATGACAGGGCTGCTGGGGCAGCCAGAGACAGCAACAGCAGGAGCTCTTCCACCCCTGCGGAGGGTGAGGAGGGCACAGGGCGCTTCCCAGCCTTGAGAGAACAGAGCAATGAAGAGGGCTGCGGCGATAGCGTTACATGTGCAGAAACACTCTCCTTGCCTCCTCTCACCTCCCAGTCTTCTGCAGGGGCCTCCTGAAAGCTGAAGGGAGGAGTGCGGAGTGAGGGGTCAGCCTGCTTGCCCAGAACGGGGCAGTACGTGAGTGTGTGTATATGTAAGCACGTGGACGTGCATATGTGTATGCATGCACGTGTGTGTGTGTGTGTGTGTGTGTGTGTGTGTGTGTGTGTGTGTGTGATGGAAAGCACCAAGCTCATTGCCAAGCTGCACTGAGCCTCACCTATAAAAAATAAAAGACACCCCTTGCCCTGCATTCCTCACAGGGTGGTCCTGTCTGCACATGAGTGGAGCTTTGCAAACCTGCCAGTTAAGGCATCTCTGCCATGGATAGGGGTGGGGAGCCCAGGGGTAGAAAACACAGCCCTAAGGGTGGAACATGACTGTATCTGTCCTTTCCTGCATTCACTTAGAAATTAGTGTGACATCTTGAATCCAACTGCATAATATAATCCCCATTTATTTTCTTTACAAATCATACTGTAATTGATCATTTGAGTGCATTTGGCACCCTGGGAAGTGAGAGCGTGTTCAGCTTGTGGCTTCCTGTCACCCTCCTGCCTGTCCCTGCCTCACCCTTGGCCATCTCTAGATGTGGGAGGCCAACCCAGGAGAAACCACATTCCTGAAATCTGTTAAGAGTGAACTGGGAGCTGGGAGTCCCCTTTGTGGGACTCTGAGCAGCTGGGGGCTGTGGGTCCCTCCCCCTATAACCCGCTTAGAAGCTAAGAGATATCAACATGGCGAAAAGAAGACTGGGTGAACCATGCTGGGGAGGAAAAGTTTCAGAAGGGAGACAGCCGACAGCCTCAGAAGCCATGCTGCACTGACCCTACAAGGGCTTCTCATCCATCTCCCCAGTCCTGGCTCCCAGGGGCCTCTCCTCCCACTCTGGTTGGCCTTGGGTTACTTTACACGTTAGTTAGAGACCAGGAATTCAACACTTGTTCAGCCACCTGGGTGCCGCAGTAGGCCACAGCGGCAAGCAGAACAGCAACACCAAGGGCAGGGTAGCTGCTAATCAAGCTTAGAGGGGTGCAAGGGCTTCCATAGGCCTATAGCTGTCAACTTCGAGAACTTCCCAGAGGCATGAAGCTGTGAGGGAGCACTGGCTAGACTCACAGCATGGGCTCGGAGTTTGAGTGTACCTCATGCCTCTGGGAGAAGAGAGACATGAGGCTTGTTGCCTTATTTAGAGGGGAGGATATCATTAAACATAAAATCTTCCCCCCACTCAGAAAAGCTCTCCACAAAGGTAGAACAGAAAGAAAACAATTTTATTATTAAATAAGCATTAAACCACAATGTGATATGCATTACAGGCAATTTGCAAGGAGATGCAAAGACAGAAACAAATCTTACCCTTGTTATACAGCCATCAGATAGAACCCATTACATACATGTTCTCAAGATATATGATAATCAGTCCTCAAGTAAGAGGGCTTGACAGCACTGTTTCTTACACATAGTTCATCCTAAATTTACCTGGTAAGTGGGGCCACCATCTGTGTTAGTTAACTGGTTTTAAAGGGAAGATAAAGTCCTATCTTTATGACAACAGGGAGTTTTGCAACTTGGAGCCAGGTTCCCTCTCAAGTTAAGCTCAGAGATAGGGGGGCATCTCCCTTAATGCTCATGTTTCAAAGAGCTGACTGCCAGCTCCTGGAGAAAGGCATGCCCCAGTCATAAAGCTGGCAAGAGGCTTATTTAGGTTCTAAAAAGATTTACATCCATATTGAAGAGACAGAGAAAAGAACTTACAAGTTTTCTAAAGTAAATGCTGTAAGAAAAAAAAGAGAAGTCTTTTCTCTTATTTTCAGCAAGGAGAATTCAACCTCTTATTTTTACTTTGTATTTGTCCTTCCAGCCTCTAAGCAGGGAAATGAGTAGTGGTAACAGAGAGATCTCAGCAAGTTCGAAAGGAGTGAGGGCACCAGGGTCCAGCTAACTGGTCTTTTCTTTTGCACACTGGGTGTGATTTAGACTCCAGTGAGGATGGATAGTCAGTCAGGTAGGACAGTGCAGGTGGGTGCTGGGAGCGGACTCAGTTCTTTCGTGGGGATCTTTGGGCTAATGAAGTGATTAAGGCTTGGGAGAAGTAGGCTAAGCTACACTAAACTGGATAGTCAAATCCGGTTTCTGTAAATCTAGTGTTCACATTGCTACAGTCAGAGAACACACTTGGTGGAGTTCAGACAATTTGAAACCCTGCTTTCCATTTTAAACCCACAGTCATGCCACTTATTGAAGCCATCAGCAGGAGGAATTTGGATAAAGCTGAAGTTCCACTTACGTGCTCAGTGATCCATCTGGGAAGACAGTGGCCACAGCCCAACAGGAGGCCGGGGAGCCTGGACCCCACCAGCCAAGGTATTTCATGGAAGGATGCCACCATGCACTGGGCCTGTCTCTGCCCCCGGTCAGGGCCTCGGGCTCTCCTCTCCAACCATCTGGTTTCCTCATACTTCTGAATGCAGGCTCTGAATTCAGAAGAGGCGCCATGGGCCTCTCTGGACCCTGGGAGCCGCAGAGGAGGGAAGCCTGCTTTCAGTTTCAAAGCCTTCCTTCCTGCCTTCTCTTCCTATGACCTCAAGGCAGCACTTCTTTGTGGTTCCTAGAAAAAGACACACCTTTCCTTTACATTGCTTTTCCAGCTCCCATTCCATTTCATGTGGTTTTCTTTGTTCCTACTTCTGCTTCTTTAGAGAGAGAGAGAGAGAGAGAGAGAGAGACCCATTCAGTGTTTTTCCTTGGGATCCAGGACATAGTCTTATTAGTCTTATATTTTTTCTCATGTGGGATCTGAGGAACTATATCTGCCTCACCAGGGCAGGTTGTTAAAATGCAGATTCTTGGGCCCTGTGCACTTCCAGAACTGGAAACTCTGGAGGTGGGTGGGCCAGGAATCTGCATTTGTAATCAGCCTCTCCATGCTTCCTACACTGGCAGGAGCTTGAGATAGGGGTTCCTCCAGAGACGATCTGTGTAGGGAAAGGGCACTGTCCTCCAAGTTAGAAAAATGGGGTTGCACTTTTTACATGGGTGATCTTGAGTAAACCACGTAACTTCCTTCTGTCAAAGGGAGAGAACTCTTCACAGCAGTTTGGAGAGGATTACAAGAGGAAATGTACCTATAAAAGGTCTAAAACTGCAATGGGCCAACGATACAAGTAGCATGGTACTCTTACTGTTTGGTAATCTTCTGAGCCTTTAAATGTACTATGTTCGGAAAATATCGAGTCCTCCAGAGCATCTAACTCTCTTGTTCCCTTGTCTGGTTCCACTGCCAAGTCTTCCTTTTACTGATGTTTAAGGCTGGGTGTGGGGGCTCACGCCTGTCATCCCAGCACTTTGGGAGGGCGAGGCGGGCCGATCATCTGAGGTCAGGAGTTCGAGACCAGCCTGGACAACATGGCGAAACCCCATCTGCACTAAAAGTACAAAAATTAGCAGGGCATGGTGGTGCGTGGCTGTAATCCCAGGTACTCAGGAGGCTGAGGCCGGGGAATCACTTGAATCCAGGAGGCAGAGGTTGCAGTGAGCCGAGATCACACCACTGCACTCCAGCCTGGATGACAGAGGGAGACTCAGTCTCAAAATAAATAAATAAATAAACAAATAAATAAATATGTTTACAGGAGACACCAAAGGGAATTCCACAACCAAATCTGCCTGCTCCAGGAAATGCATAAGGCCCCCTAGTCTTGTGCTGCCTGGTGACGTCCTCTACCCTTTGTCTGGACCTGAGGGACCTTGTGGCCATGCATCCACTAGAGGTGGCATCGTAGTCTTAGGAGTGTCTGTGCCTGGGCTCCTCCTGTGCCCAGGTTCCTCTGGGGTCCCATTTAATGTCCAAATGACCAACTTACACTACACATAGAAGTAAAATACCTATCCAGAGCTCATGGATCCTGTCTTTGTGGATGTGCTGGTCTTTCCTGTGGGATTCTAGACGTGTGAAGGACAGTGGGCTCGGTTGATTATTTTATGTCTATATAATGCTTGGCACAGTGCTGAATTGACACAATTAATTCTGGTTGAATTGAAAAGATTTTGGTCCCTGGTTTTCTCAGATCTGGCCTTGTGGGGATATCATAAATGGGTTTTCAATCATTATCATAAATCATTAAGAACTTACTATGAGTACTATAGTCAGACACTGAACCTAAGTGCGTTATCTATGAATCGTCTCCTTTAATCCTCTCAATGATTTATTATTTAGGAACTATCACCTCTTAATCTGTCGATGAGGAAACTGTGGCTCATAGCAGCTAATTCAAGTGACCCAAATCATATGTCTGCAGCTAGTGGCTCTGGGTTCAATCCAAGTAAATCCCTTCCACTGACTCCTTTTACCTTGAACTAAAAATAACTCCTTATAAAATGCAGATGCAGTGGTAATGGCTGCTACCCTCACTCCCAACCTCTTCCAGAATTATGGTGAGAAGGAAGAAGACATTTTGTAGGCAATAGTGTCTTACCTGTGTATGGCTTTGATTTTATTTATTTGTTTGTGTGTTTGGGGGGTTATTTTTTTAACCATTTTCAAAGAAACTTCACAAACTTCATGTAATTTGATTTCCACACCAGCCTGCTGAGCTGATCAGGAAAGGTACTGCTGCATTTTTGTTGAGGAAGCAGACTCAGAGAGGCTGTGATTTGCTTAAGACTGTGGTGTGGGAGGCTGGACCCAGGGCAGGAGATAGTTCACTCCTATTCCTGCAAAGGCAGTGGAACCAGGTGTCTGCCATGGTTGCCCGTGTTAGCTGCTCTCTTCCACCTATCCTTGCAGGGGTGGAAGTCAGGCTTAGCTGGATCTGGGGTCTCCACATCTTGTTTCTGGGGCTCAGAAGCTAGTGATAGCTAGTAGTGAGTAAAGAAAACCCTTTGATCTCCTGCTTGGTAACAGTAATGGTGTTTGGAATATTTTAAAAAATTTATGACACACAGAAACACAGAAAGCCACAATGGATTCACCAATGCTTTTAATAAATTTATGTTTTATGGAGCAACAAAAGCACTTCTATAACCTTGGTAGATGGTAACTTTTGCATGTGAGAATATAGTGAATTCACTCTTTTGATAACTCCTGGTGTGGGTACAGATCACAGCACCTCTTGCAATTATTGTTTTTCCCATTTTCTATTCCTGCCCATCTCTGCTCCCACCCTCACCCCAGGTTTGCAGGGAAAACTTTGAAGGAAGGCTTATTCCAGGGGCACCTGCCAAGATATTTGGAATGAGGGCCCTTTGGGATCTAAGGTGAGAGGTAGGCCATGCTGAAAGAGGATGTCTCAGAATAAAGCCTCAGTAGCTGGCTTCCCAAAGGGGAAGTTCAGCAACAGAGTCAGCATCAACAGAGCAGCCACAGTGCCCCTGAGCAGGGATGGGATGGAGTTTGGCTAGGTGACCTTGTGCTCACCATGACACCAGGAAGAAGGGCTGAGCCAAAGGGATTTTGTGTAAGATTTTCACAGGTTTAGGAAAGAGTGAGGTATTCAAATTCTTTTTACAAACAATGCAGTTTGGTTCTTCCCTTTGCTGGTCTTCAGTGGCCTGGAAGCGGGTGGGGACTCATAGTCTGATGGCCTATGCACCATGCACCCTACCTATGCAACAGCCTGATGGGTAATGTGTAAATTTATCTTACGCTTACCACTGCAAGAGAATGAACAAGGTAAGGTTTCTATTCTTTTCAATATGGGCAAGCAGGCTGAGCTTTTTGATTTTGGATTCTGGCCTCCTTTGTTGCAGGGGTTAGCAAAATTTTTATAGCCAGTTGCACAGCTCATGCCTTTGTGGAAATAACTGAATGCCACCCAAATGAGAACAAGCAAAGGCTATTCAGAGCTTTCCATAGCAAGGAAAGCAAGGAAGTTGGCCACCAGCACTTGTGTTTGGCAGAGACTCAAAGGCAGGCAGAGGGGTAAGAACGCTTCATGATGGAAAGCACATAAGGCTCCAGGTGTTCTGACTGGAGGCTGTTGGTGTTGGGGAGCTGCAGGTGGCTAATTAGAAATG
The DNA here is from genome assembly GCF_009828535.3 of Hylobates moloch. Taxonomy (NCBI): domain Eukaryota; kingdom Metazoa; phylum Chordata; class Mammalia; order Primates; family Hylobatidae; genus Hylobates; species Hylobates moloch. The sequence continues at coordinate 40,920,842 of NW_026652290.1, read as the reverse complement.
GGGCCTCCTGTGTGATTTGTTAGGGGGTCTGTGTTAGTCTGTTTGCATTACTATAAAGGAATACCTGAGGCTGGGTAATTTATAAAGGAAAGAGGTTCATTTTGGCTCACAGTTCTGCAGGCTGTATAGGAACCGTGATGCCAGCATCAGCTTTGGAGAGGGCTTCAGGAAGCTTACAATGATGGCAGAAAGTGAAGGGGAGCCAGCAAGTCATATGACCAAAGAGGGAGCAAGAAAGAGGAGGGGGAGGTACCAGGCTCTTTTAAACAATCAGATCTCACATTAACTGAGTGAGAACTCTCTCATCACCAAGGGGATAGTGCCAAGCCATTCATGAGGGATCTGCCTCTATGATCAAATCACCTCCTACCAGGCCCCACCTCCAACATATGGGATTACATTTCCACATGAGATTTGGAAGGGACAAATACCCAAACTGTATCATTCCGCCTCTGCCCCCCAAATCTCATGTCCTCACTTTGCAAAATTCAATCATCCCTTTCCAATAGTCTCCCAAAGTCTTAACTTATTCTAGCCCCAACTCAAAAGTCCAAAGTCTCATTTGAGACTCGAAGTTTCTTTCACCGATGAACCTGTAAAATCAAAACCAAGTCATTTCCTTCCAAGATACAATGGGGGTATAGGCATTGGGTAAACATTCTCATTCCAAAAGGGAGAAATCAACCAAAAGGAAGGGACAACAGGCCCCACACAAGTCCAAAACCCATCAAGGCAGGCATTAAAACTTAAAGTTCCAAAATAATCTCCTTTGACTCCATGCCCCACATCCTGGGCCCACTGGTGCATGGGGTGGGCTCCCAAGGCCTAGGGCAGCTCTGGCCCTGTAGCTCTTTGGGGTGAAGGCCCCAAGGCTGCTGTCACAAATTAAAATTGAATGCCTGCAGCTTTTCCAGGCAGAGGGTGCAAGCTTCAGGTGGTTCTACCATTCCTGGATTTGGGGAATGGCAGCCTGGTCCTACAGCTCCACTTTGCAGTGCCGTAGTAGTAGGGACTCTGTTTGTGGTCTCCAACCCCACATTTCTTTTTAGCACTTCCCTGGTAGAGTATCTTGTTGGGGTTCCACCTCTGTGGGAGGCTTCTGCTAGGGCACCCAGCCTTTCCTATACATCCTCTGGAATCTAGAGGGAAGCTGCCAAGCCTCCTTCGCTGTTACATTCTGTAAGCCTGCAGGCTTAACACCACATAGAAGTCACCAGTGCTTACAGCTTGCAACCTCCAGAGTGGTGGCCCAAGCTGTACCTGTGGCCTTTGATCCACAGCTGGAGCTAGAGCAGCCAGGATGCTGGGACCAGTGTTCCAAGGCTACATGAGGCAGCAGCACCCTGGGCCTGACACCTCAAATTATTCTTTTCTCTTACACACCTGGGCCTGTCATGGGAGGGATTGCCTCACAGACTTCTGAAACGCCTTTGAGGCCTTTATTTCATTGTCTTGGATATTAGCACTTGGCTCACTTTTAGTCATGCTAATCTCTAGCAAATGGTTGCTCCCCAGGCCACTCAAATTCCTCTCCTGAAAATGCTGAGGCCAGACTGAAATTTTTTTATACTCAGTTTCCCTTTTAAATATAAGTTCCAAATTTAAATCATTCTTTGTTCCCTTATCTGATCATAGGCAGTCAGAAGCAGCCACACCACTTCTTGAGTGCTTTTCTGCTTGGAAGTTTCTTTTGCCAGATACCCTAGGTCATCACTCTTAAAGTTAAACCGTCCACAAATCCCTAGGCCATGGGCACAATGAAGCCAGTTTCTTTGCTGGTGCCTAACATGGGTGACCTTTACACCAGTTCCCAATAAGTTCCTCATCTCCATTTGAGACCTTCTCAGCCTGTCCTTCACTGCCCATATTTCTATCTGCATTTTGGTCAAAACCACTTAATAAGTCTTTAAGAAGTTCCAAACTCTCCCTTGTCTTTCTGTTTTCTTCTAAGACTTCTTCTAAGACTCTTTCAACATCTGCCCATTGTTTAGTTTCAAAGCTTCAGGTATCTTTATAGCAATGTCCCACTCCTTGGTACCAATTTTCTGTGTTAGTCTGTTTACACTGCTATAAAAGAATACCTGAAGCTGTGTAATTTATGAAGAAAAGAGGTTTATTTTGGCTCAAGTTTCTGTAGGCTGTACAGGAAGCATAGTGCCAGCATCTGCTTCTGGTGAGGGCCTCAGGAAGCTTACAATCACTGTGGAAGGCGAGTGGGGAGCAGCATGTCTCATGGAGAGAGAGGGAGCAAGAGAGAGAAGGGAGGGGTCTCAGACTCTTTTAAATAACCAGATCTTGTGTGAACCAACTGAGCAAGAACTCACTTGTCACCAAGGGGATGACAGCAAGCCATTCATGAGGGATGCACCCCCATGATCCAATACCTCCCATCAGGCCCCACCTCCAGCACTGGGGATCACATTTCAACATGAGATTTGGAGGGGACACACATCCAACCTATATCAGAGGGATATTTAACTTTCTCTGGTGGGCCCTGTGCTGGAAGTCCATGAGTGTGTATGGAGGATGGCAAAAATTGGAGCAGCTATCAGTTACTCATCAAGTCTTGACTGTTCTGGGCTAATTGTTACAGGGGTTATTGTTTAGCTTCCTGGAATCATGGCTAGAGATGATACTGTGGCTTCCTGAGCTGCTTACTGTAGATATTGGGTTGATGTCACACTACGTTGGTTGCTGCAGTTTGTAGATCAGAGTTCTATTTTTATGTATGGTCTGGCCATTGTCTTTTTGTATATCCACTCTCTCACTCCATTTTTCCTCCAGGGAGTCTGGGCTCATTGTAGGGGATTAGCTTTGATTGACCCAGATGTGGGAGAAATGGGAGAGCGATGGTGGAACTCAGTTTTGTATTGAAGAAAAAATATATACATTTCATCAGAAAACTATGCATCATCTACATTGTGACCTTCCAGGCTGGGATATCAGAGTCCAGCTCTGTTCCTTATCTCAGAGTGATTCTGCAACTCTTAGTAAGTTGTAGCTGATATGTATATGAATTGGGTCTTGTCTAGTAGTGATTTGATTTAATTGACTTCCCCTACCTCCTTGGGAAAACAAGTTTTGTCTCCACTTGCAATTCATCCCAACACTGCTTTTCCCACATAAATGTGTGTGTTTTGACCTTTTCTTTGACCTTGTTATGACATTGTTTGTATCCTTCATATCATATGAGTAACATAAAACCTTTAGTACATGTTTGTTTTTATGTTTGTATGAGAGCCATGATTTTATTTTTCCCAAAAATATCTTTCAACGTGTGTGTGTGTGTGTGTGTGTGTGTGTGTGTGTTTGGGAGAGCGGGGGAGCCAGATGGCTACAGGTATACCTGGAGACCACCTACAAAGCAGAGTGGGCTTGAGAGTGATGATGCAGGGATTTGGGGCTGGCTTGTCTATGGAGAGGGATAAGGGCAGTAAGGCCCATTCTATGAGTTCTTGTTTGACCCTGGGGGACAGGGAGTCCTTCCCAAGATTTGACTGAAATTGAATATCTCATCAGCTCTGACTAAGGTATGTGTGTCTGTGATTGGGAAGGTTGGGCAGGGGAGGGCTCAGAGCTAGATTCAATCTGATGTGGAAACATGAAGAAATGTGAACTTTCTTGTATCTAAGATTTATGGAGTGTTAGACATGTTTGTTCCCTGGTGCTACAAAGAAATAGCACTCGAATATAAATTTAATTTTCTCAGCAAGGCCTTTTTTTTTTTACTTTCTGCAGAAAGGGTATACTTGCTAGCAGTTTTGCCACAAGAATACACTGAACAAAGGAGACAGGGTCATTTATAACCTGACGTGTCCACCCTACTGCTGTGTCCGGTTTCCATTGGCTGGAACGGGACCTCACATTCTGTATTTGTCCCGATTGACCAGCAACTTAGAACTTTCTAAAAGAGGCAAAGGCAGAGGAGAACAAAGGAAGGAGGAAGTAACTTGTGGAATGCTGAGAAAGGTAAAAACACCTCCTAATAAGGAATAGGAACAGGCTATGACCCAATGCTTGCTTGGACCCGTATAAGCATGCCAGGGCAAATATTTAGGCTAAATTGTGGGAGCTAAGAACACAAAGTTAAAGAAACCTTGTTTCTTTATTACGGCTAGCAGATATCTAAGAATGTTAGTACAGGCCTTTGAATCAACTTTGCTTCTAAGAGTAGTTACTATTTGTTCCTAATTAGACGGGGAGGAAAGTCTCTTTGAAGAGGAACCTCTACTTTTTACATGGAGCAAATACCATGGCTGCTCGATTTTAGAGTTTTGTCTGGACTTGTAGAGTACATTTGTACAGCTTGTATCTGCACATGCTCACTACAACCCCAGTTGATTTGAAGGCAAGGCAGGCTTCAGAGAATTGGTGTGCAAAATACTGCTAAGAAAGGGAAGGGCATGGAACATGGAAGATGATTTTAGGGGTCTAATTTCAGACTCTGAATGACTAAAAACAGCAGCGAGAACAATTGCAACACAAAAACTTCCTGAAATGAAACAGAATCAAACTCTGCAAACCAGAAGCCCTTCCAGGAGAAAGAAGGGTATGCAGGGGTTGTGTCATGAGTGGGAATGTGGGAAGACTTCCTGGCCCAAGTCTGAGTCTGGCTTCTGAGACGTGTGGGCTAACATGATGCGCAGGCACTGGGGTGGGTTGTGCTGACAATTAGGAAAATAGTGAACTACACTGAGGGCATTTTTGGAGGATGACATGGCACCCTTGAGGAGGAGGGCTGGAATTTTGGTCTGTTGGCTCATCTGAGATGCTGGGATGATGGTAGCTCCGGGTGGCCAGGAAGTAATATTGCTGAAGAAATGCCCAGGGTTCAGAATGCACATGCTTCAGGGAGTTTGGTGGGATGACTAAGGACTTAAAAACACACCAAAGCACACCTTTGGGCACCTACCAGATAACTGGCTGTCCTAGCTCCTTAAAAATCTACCGGGTGTGGCCTGAGGTATGGGACTTGAGTTCCCTGGATACTGGTGGAAGGTCTTGATCTTGGAAAGTGAGAGACTGAATATGTCAGTGGATAATGGCCAGAATACATACAAAAATAGAACTCTGACCCATGATCTGCAGCAATCGGCCCAGGAAACCAACCTGTTATCCACAGCAACCAGCCTAGGAAACCTACCTATTATCCACAGCAACCAATCTAGTAAACTAACCTGTTATCCACAGTACCAGCCTAGGAAACCTACCTATTATCCACAGCAACCAATCTAGGAAACTAACCTGTTATCCACAGCAACCAGCCTAGGAAACCTACCTATTATCCACAGCAACTGATCTAGGAAACTAACCTGTTATCCACAGTACCAGCCTAGGAAACCAACCTGTTATCCATGGCAACCAGTCCAGGAAGCCAGCCTGCTCTAAGTCAGACTTGTAGGAAGTCAGAGTATTTCTCTAGCAATGGGTCCAGGAAACCAAAGAATAACCCCTGTAGCAGCTGGCCCCAAATGGCCAGCACTTGATGAGCGCTGGCAGCTGCCCTGATTTTTGACCCTGCTTCCAATTTACAACCAATCAGAGAAAGGCAAATATGCTCTCCAACCAATCATATAGGATGCCCCTGTAGGCGCGTGGAGGGAGTGCTTCATTTCCACCTTCTGAGGGTTCGCTGAAAATGAATTGACAATGAGCAGATTAATAGGAGAAAAAGGCACACACTTGTGCAGAAGCACAGTGGAGTCACAGGTGAGTGATAATAACACAATGAAGTCTAGATGCTTGCAGATTCTTCTTCATAGGGGAGGGAGTGATGGGGGAAATGGGGCCCTCCAGAGGGGTAGTCGATGACTTCTAGGAGGAATGAATGGGCCCAATGCTCAGACAATGGTCAATAAGTGATTTCTTTGGGAATTGAATGGGATTGGACTACGGACAGACAATCATTTGGCACGAAGTTAGCCTGGGCTCCAGGTATGGTGTTTAATTTTCAATCTCTTCCTCTGTGATATGAATTTTAATTTTCTCTGGTTAATAAATTTCAGGGAAGGCATCTGTATTCCTCTTTGGTGAGTCCAGTTTCTAGGCAGAGAAGGGAACTTCAGAGAACAGTTTCATCCTATGCTTTGGAAAAGACAGAGGATTGGGGGAAGACATGGGAAGGTCAGAGTGACCTTGAGCCTTGAGGCTGCTTCTTTAATTCAGCGTGTCAAAGTGCATGTCAAAGATACTTTGGGGTATCGTTTTCTGGGCCCCAACACCCCATTAGCCTGCCTGCAGCTCCCACAGGACATCACCGTCCAATCAGGGCAAGCCTGAAGCCTTCTCTTCTTTCTACTCTGACGCTTTCCCACTCCCCTGCCTGCCTTTGAGTCTCTGCTAAAATGCGAGAGATGTTGGCCGATTCCCTAGCTAGAGCAGCTCTGAACAAATAACCTTTGCTCTTTCTCATTGGGGTGGTCTTTATTTTCTTTCCACAAAAGCATGGATCTGACTCATGGAGAAACTGAAAACAAAGTGGGCCAGGCCAGTCCCAAGGGCGTTGACTCAGGGCTCCTCTCAATTTCCCTCCTCCCCAGAGTCAGGGGAGGCGGGCGGGGTCAGGGGAGCAAGGCTTGGGGCTGAAGCCAGTGGCTCCTCCCTAGGCTCTGATAGCAGGGAGAGATGAGGAATTCCCACAGGAGGAGAATCCTGACTGCCGCTTAGGCTCCTGGGGAGTTTCAGAAAGCGAGGGCTGCCTGACAGTCAACGGCTGAGCCAAGGAGTTCTGGAAGCCGGCAAACAGTCCTGTGTGGCTGTCCTCAGTGGCCACAGACATGTGTAGAGGGGCTGGGACTGGGACGAGGAAACCAGACCCGAGAGCGCACCTGGGAACACCAGCCAGGTGTGGACCGTGTCATGAGGCTGGTGACAGACGTTTTTCTAACTTAAAAATTAATTTGACAACATTTTAGACCTAAACAAGAGCTGCAAGAATAATAAACAGAATTTCCACTTCATTCACCCAGATTCCCCAAATGTTTACATTTTTTAATATTTATCCTTCACCTTCTGCCCTCCTTATATCCGTGTGCGTGTGCGTGTGTGTGTGTGTGTGGGGGGGGGAGGGGGGGCTGTGTCTTTGTATTATTTTTTCCTGAATCATTTAAAGGTATGGTTAGGCATGCCCCTTTACTGCTAAATACTTTAGGGCAGGGGTCCCCACCCCTGGGCCGAGAACCAGTACAGGTTCGTGGCCTGTTAGGAACCAGGCCACACAGGAGGAGCTGAGCAGCCCACGAGCCTTCCCTCCTGAGCTCCGCCTCCTGTCAGATCAGCAGTGGCATTAGATTCTCAGAGGAGCACGAACCCTGTTGTGAACTGCGCATGCGAGGGATTTGGGTTGCACACTTTTTATGAGAATCGAACTAATGCCTGATGATCTGAAGTGGAACAGTTTCATCTTGAAACCATTCCTTCCTCCCCAGTCCGTGCAAAAATTATCTCCCACGAAGCCCACCCCTGGTGCCAAAAAGGTTGAGGACCGCTGCTTTAGGGTGTATTTCCTGAAGAAAAGGAATTTTCATATAACCACAGTACGATGATCAAAATCAGGTAATGAACATGATACTATTATCTAATACACGGACCTTGTATAGATTTTCCCATTTGTCTCAATAATACCCTTTACAGCAAAAGAGAATCCAAGGTCATGTGTGGCATTTGGTTGTTGTCTCTCTTCAGTCTCCTGTAATCTGGAATAAGTTACAGCTTTTCTTTGTATTTCATGATATTGACACTTTCGAAGAATGCGGGCTGGTGATTCTGTACAAGTCCCTATCTTTCTGCCTGGCATTTGCTCATGATCAGATGAAGGTTGGCACCTTTGGCAGGCATCGCAGGGGTAGGGCTGAGCTCTACTCACTGCATCAGGTAATTGGCTTTTAAATTGTGTCAGCATCTATGTGTGTGATGTCATGCGTGGTACTGAGATTCAGCTACACCCACATGCTGCAAGCATTCAGTCAAGGCAGCTCAGGCCAAAAGCATCAGCTGGCCTTCCAGTAAACAGTACGTATCCCAGAGGAGGCTTCTGTTACCTATATCTCAATCAGCGACCAACTGAACGTCAGTCACCTTTTATTGGTGAAAACAGTGACCTATTCATGTTCATAATTCAAGTTAGAAACTGGCCGTCATTGCTGAGATGAAAGGTATTTGAGATGTGTGGGTTGGCTAAAAGATTCTAGAAAGCACTCTTATTCTTGCATAAATAGGACACAAGAACCCTCCTTAGGGATGATGCCCTGTTCATTCTGCATCCAGCCACGGTCACTGGCAGATTCCAGTTCTCTAATGCTGACTTGGTTTTCGGCTTAAATGAATATTTCATGTCAGGTGGAGGTTGCAGTAATGACCAGGATGGAGAACTGGAACTTTCTTGAGCCTATAGAACAGAATGTATGAACTTTTTTTTTGTCCCTGCTTGGTAATAAAGGTTTAGTGTAAAAATGTCTGCGTATACATGGGGTCAAGGCTGGTCTTCGGTTTGCCTTCATGGCAATCTGGTGGCAAAGTTGCAGTAGGGAGCCCTCACCATCTTCAGTCTTCTTCCAGGGCCAAAGTTCTCTATCAGGTCAGTTTGTAGCAGAGGGGAATTTCTTGGTGCTGTCATGGAACATTTAAGAAAGCCCAAGAGCCCTTCTTCCAACTGTGCTTGAGGGGAGTTGGCTGTCTCATGCAATCTAGCATTAACAGACAGAACACACAGCTGGTAATACAGAACTAAGTCCTGCTCAGAGCACAGCATTGTTATTTTTCAGCCCAGCTGAGCGTTGGAATTTCCCCTGGGCATCGTTTAAAAATCTCGATGGTTGACGTTTTTCAAAAGAAGGCATACAAATGGTCAACAAGCATAAGAAAATGCTCAACATCACTAATCACTAGAGAAATGCAACTTGAAACTACAATGAGATGCCATCTCACACCAGAATGGCTATTATTAAAAGTGAAAAAAACAACAGATATGGGTAAGGGTACAGAGAAAAGGGACACACACAGTGTCGGTGGGAATGTAAATTTGTATGCCCTCTATGGAAAACAGCATATACATTTCTCAAAGAACTAAAAATAGAACTACTATTCATCTCAGAACTCCTACTGCTAGGTATCTAAGAAAAAGAAAATAAATGATTCTATAAAAAAGAGGCCAGGTGCAGTGGCTCATGCCTATAATTCCAGCACTTGGGAGGCTGAGGCAGGAGGATCGCCTGAGAGACCAGCCCGGGCAACATGGGGAGATCCCGTCTCTATAAAAAGTGAAAAAGAAAAAATACTGGTATTTGCATGTTTATCATAGCACTATTCACAATAGTGAATATTCAACCTAAGTGTTCATTGATGGATGATTTGATAAAGAAAATGTGATATATATATATATGTATATATATATATATATATATACACACACCACACACATACACACACATACACACATACACACACACAGTGGAATACTACTCAGTCTTAAGAAAGAATGAAATCATGTCTTTTGCAGCCACGTGGATGGAATTGGAGGCCATTATCTTAAGTGAAATAATTCAGACACAGGCAGTCAAATACTGCACGTTCTCTAAGTGGGACCTAAATAATGTGTACACATGGATAAAGAGAGAGGAATAATGGACAGTGGAGACTCGGAAGGGTGGTAGAGCAGGAGGGGGATGAGGGATGAGAAATTACTTAAGGGGCACAACGTACACTATTCAGGTGATGCCTACACTGAAAGCCCAGACTTCACCACTAGGCAACGTATCCACGTAACAAAACTGCACTTGTACCGTTAAATCTATTTAAAAAATCTGGATGCTCAGGCCAACTTCAGAACTCTGAAATTAGAATGTATATGGTGGGGCCTGGACATCAGGATTCTTAAATGCTCCCTAGTTGATGAGCAGGTGCAGCCAGGTTAAGAACCCCTGGAGGAAGAACCCTGGTCCCCCTGGGGATTGGACAGCTGAGACCTGCCCTCCTGCCACCTAGGAGATCAGGGCCCATAAAGGGGGCAGGAAGAGAAGGGAAAGTCCTTCCAAGGGTGAGTGCCAGGGAGGCCAGAGAGCTGTCTGCTCTGCCCCATCACTTTTGGGGGGCCTCAATCTTTTAACATCTTGGAAGGGCCCAGATGTAAACAGTGGAGGGAGGCAGCTCTGAACAAAGAAGGCCCGGTTGGAGATTTGGGGTAGGATTTGACCCCCAGTACTGACAAAATCCAGTCCTGACTCACCTGCCCTTAAGGCCGAGATGACTGCTTGCTGCGCATCACTGGAGGAAGGCGCGGTGGGGAGAGCTCCATATTCAGGGGTCTCCAGAAACTCCCTTCTGGAAGGTGAGGCTTTAGACTCCTGTCCAGTTGCACTGCCTCCCCTCTTCCCACTGTGGGCACTGGCTGTGGCGGGGCTGTGCAGGGCCAGCATCTCCACCCTGCTGGCTGCCTCCCCTGGAGGCCCTGGGCTTGGAGCTAAAGTCCCCATGCCAGGCCAACTGTTTTCTGCAGGAAAATCTGTTGAGATACCACTTTCCATCTGATTCTCAGGGCACTAGGAAGATCCTGAAAGAATAAACACAAGAATGTCCCCTTTCCCTCTGAAGAGGAGGACAGTAGGCCTTTGGGTTCAAGTCCTGGCTTCCTTGCTCCAAGGCCAATAGCATTTGCATTTCAAGGCCAATGTTTCCAGGTGGCTTGGTTTGGGAGTGCAGGCCCCCTGAGGGGTTAACCTGGATGGGGCGTCATCTGAAGAGGAAGGGGCCCTCCTGAGAGAGGGAGACAGTGGGACCAGCCTGCGTGGGGGCTGGCAGCTGGAGCGAAGCGGGTTGGGCATGTGCAGGATGAGGGCTTGGACTGAAGGTCTGGCCTGTGGTCAGTGGACAGGCCAGATGGTGGACAGTGACAGCCCTGGGTCTTGTAGCCACAAGAGTGATGCCCTGACTTTGACTAAGAAGACGACCACCAAAGACCCCTCTCCCTACTGGACTGGACAAGTTCTGGTGTGACGCTGCTCACACTGCCCGGTGAGTCACTGGGCTCATTCAGGGAAGCTCCTGTGGCCAAGAGCTTCACTGGGAAGATGAGAAGTGCTGTCAACTCAAAAGGGGCTGTTTTGAATTCCTGACCTCGTATAGAGCAGAGACTTGGTCTTGCTGGTGTGGGCTAGAGCCTACAGCCCTGCGTTGACAACCCTGTTGCCCAGCCACCACCTGCAGCCCACAGATTCTCAGGAGCCTGTCACTTAGAGTTCTCTGCTCCATCTGCCCAGCCTGAGCAACCAGTTCCCAAAGTTCACCCTTGCAAGAACCAGGGCTCCGAGGAACACAGAACTGGCCGAGCTGGGGAAAAGGTGTCACTTAGAGATGAGCCCACAGCCCTCCAGCTACTGGAGGAGGTCCTGAAGAAGGTCGGGAGGCAGAGGCTTGGCCAGCTGTGGGCAGCAGGGAGTCTGCCCCCTCAGGGAGTCTGACCCAGGAGCTCCTGGGTCAGACTCCTGGCTCTGTCTTTTACCGGCTGCATGACTTAGCCTTTCTGACTGCCGGTTTCCTTGTCACCTTGGTAAATGAGCTAATATTGCTCACTGCATGGAGGGCTGGGGCATTCAACGGGATGATGCAGGTCCAGTGCTTGGAGCATAGAGCGAGCTTCGTAAACATCAGCCCCCTATCTCTCCTTTCATGGGAACTGGAGTGCAAGGGGAGCCGATCATGAAGAAGACATCAAGAGCTCAGTCATCAGAACCGGGGTCTGCGGGGTCTGTCCGCTTCCTTAGGGGTCTGTCCTCTATGGCCAGGCCAGGCACCAGCCCCACAAGGGCAGGGACCCAGGGATATCTCTGGAAGGGAGGATGGAGCCCACTTCACCGACTGCCACATCCCTCCTGCTCCCACCTGCCCACTGCCACCTCCCTCAGCCCCTCACAGCGACTCCATGGATGTCCCTACCTCCCAGGCACCAGGACCAGTTTCCTGGCCTCTGACTTGCCTCCCCTGGGTGTCTATGCAGAGCCAGGAAGGCAGCCCCTGCAGGTCTCAGCCTGACTGGGGAGTGGGGCTTGGCAGGAGCAAGGTCAGCACGGCCTGGCGAGGCTGACGAGACCCTGAGCCAGTTGCCTGGGGCTTCCTAAATTCCTTCTGACCAAAATAGGCTGGGACCAGCACCTTGGGTGGGGTTGTGCACATGGGTGGGAGCCAATAGCTGTGCAGCCAAGACTGGGAGCAGGGCCGGTCCTTACTGTCTCCAGGTGGAATCCACCTTATATTAAGTCTTTCTCGGTACCTCGAGTCATTATGCTTCAGACCGTGTCTTCCTGTCTAGCGCACTCATCAGTCCACATGTTGGTTTTGTCACAGTTGCTGACACTTAATGAGTGCCTTCCTCTGTGCCCAGCCTTTACTAAATGCTGCTTTAATCCTAAAACAATCCTAGATAGATAGTATTCCTGTCTCCCTTGTACAGAGGAGAAAACTGAGGCGCAGAGAGGTGAAGCCCATGCCCAGCAACCAACCAGTACAGTCGTATTCATGTCGTACTTGAAATCCATGAACAAAGACGGAACAAAGAACTAAGAAATGGTTTTTAAGCTGGACTGAATTAGTGACCGATACCACTTCGTGCAGTTTGTTCCCACTCTTGCTCACTGGGGCTCCTATTTCTAGGGTGTAGATCAACAATGCACTCTACTCCTGAAGCAGGTGACAGTCTGCACTTTCGTCCAGCACCCAGCACCCCAAGATGGGGTGGATCTGGGCCCCTCTGTCGACTCTGTGCTGACCAGGCTCGGGGAGGGGCCTGTTTGCAAGAGGCCTCTCACCTGCCTCACCTGGGAGGCATTTGGCTCTGGCCTCATTCCGCTTGGCAGGAGCAACCAAAATCATTCACCTGATGGAAGGGAACAGGCTCAACCCCTCAGAGTGAAATATTGACTGTAAAAAGAAAGTGATAAACAAAGTCATCCCCTCTCTCCAGGGTACATGACATTCTTGCCTGAAGTGTCCTGTTGCTACTTGCTGGGGAGTTAGGGGATGTTTCAGTCTTGTTAGAGATGTTTGCCATCTTTTTTGGTCTATTTTAATCTTCCAAGAATGGGGATGGTGCCTATTCCATCTCTGTAGGGTTCTTAGTTCATTGCCATCACCACTGCCATTGCTCCCATCACATGGGAACATGTGTGCTGTGCCGGTAGCCCCTCCTCACAGCTACCCTGCACAGGGAGCCTGGGCTCCAACACGAGCTGCTTGTGTGTATTGGTTTTCTAGGGTCGTCATGACAAAGTACCACCAAGTCGGTGGTTTAGAACCACAAAAATGTATTGTCTCGTAGTTTTTGAGCCTATAAGTCTGACATCAAGGTGCTGCCAGGGCCAGGCTCTCTCTGACAGCTCTAGGAGGGGATTCTTCATTATCTCTTCATAGTTTCTGCTGCTGCTGGCAATCCCTGGCGTCCCCTGGCTTGTGGACACCACATCACTCCAGGCATGCAGCCATCTCCTCCCTGTGTGTCTTCGCATCATCGTCCCTCCTTGCATGTCTGCCTCTGTGCCCCCATTTTTCCTTTTTATAAGGACACCAGTCATGTTGCATTAGGGCCTAGGCTAATAACTTTATTTTGACTTGATAATCCCTATAGGGACCCTATCTCCAACTAAGGTCACATTCTGAGATACTGGGGGTTAGGACTCCAGCGTGTCTGTTTTGGAGGGACAAAATTCAACCCGTCATAACACGGTGTCACCTTTGAGCAGTTATTTAATGTCTGAATACCTCAGTCTCTTTACCTGTAAAGTAGGACTGTTAATACACCATAACACTTGCCTCTTTGGGTTGCTGGGATGATTCAATCAGCTGATATGTGAGTAAAGTGTTTGGGACAGAGTCAGGCATTCTGTCAATGCTGTGTGCATGGGCGCTGCTGCTCACACAGCCCTCTTATCACAGTAGCAGAAATGCAGGTTTGGAGAGGTTAAGGCACTTGCTAAAGGTTTCAAAGCTGGACTGAGAACCCGAGTCAACCTGGACCCAGACACAGGTCCAAGACAGGCCTCCCCTGAGACCAGCATTGCACAGCATGACCTGGCCCTGTGCAGCTGGGGGACACCAGGTGCAGCCAGAAGGCAGGGACCCTGTGCTGGAAAACGATTTTTCCATCTGTTTTGTCAAAGATTTGCCATTGAAGTTCAAATACATATTCAGCCCTCAATATTTAACACAGATGAAGCCCCACCACTGGCTTCCTCATCTACAAATGCAGATGGTGCACTGGAGTGGCCCCGAGGCTCTTGCTATGCAGATGATCTGTGGGCCTGTGGATTTGCAAGCACAGGAACGAAACATGACCGTCTAACCAGACACTCCCAAGCCCCAGCTAATATTATGCTTAGTTCCAGCAGTACTTGGCCCAAGATAGCCAAAAATCTTGGACAACTCCTCTGGGCCGGTGAGGGTGGGCCTGGCGGGCTTCTTCTGCCTTAAGGGCCAGAGCAGCCAGAGCACGGGGCAGGGAAGCTCATGGGGCTCTAAGATCCCCCTGAGAATTAACAGCTAGGCCCACAGAATCCTGGAGAGCCTGGTGGCTTCCTGCCCAGTCTCCAGCCAGGACTGTAAGAAAGTCTGGGGGGTGAAATTCTTTGCCACCCCTTCCTGGGGCTGACTTCTCTGAGACCAGGCCCAGGAGTGAGCTGAACATTGTCTTCCTGGTGACTTTAGTTGTTGGAGCGTGGTCAGGATGGTTGGCCATTCATTGCCCCTCCTGAGGGCTTTGATGGGGTGGTGTTGGGGCTGTGTCCTTAGAGCCTCAGGGGAGGGACTTGCTCTTCCTCATTCAGTGGCTGGAAGGCAAGGCATGAACCCATGATTCAGGTAAGACACCACTTACTGCCTGCTGTGAACCGAATGTCGGTTTCCCCCAAGAGTCAAAATTCATTTGTTGAAATCTTCACCTCCAAGGTTCTTCTACTAGAAGGTGGAGTCTTTGGGAGGTAATTAGGTCACGAGGGTGAGGCCTTCATGAATGGGGTAAGTGAACTTATAAAAGAGACCCCAGAGAGCTCCCTCACCTTTTCATCCTGTGAGGACACAGGGAGAAGATGGTCATTAGCGACCAGGAAGAGGGTCCCCCCACCAGAACCCCACGCTGGCACTTGATCTCGACTTCCAGCCCCCAGAACTGTGAGAAATAAATTCCAGATTCCTGTTGTTTCTAAGTCATCCTGCCCTGAGGTACTTTGTCAGATGCAGCTTGTGCTGACTCACACGCTGCCTTATTTGATTTTCATTCACTGCTTTGAGAAGCAGATCAGCTTGAATGAGCACGGAGTGTATCTATTTAAAAAGCAGCTGGAAATCTATCAAGTGCATTCTGGAAATGGATTCAGGCTAACAATGTTCTGAATAGAGACGCCTGAAACAAATAAGTATGATCTGTTATCAGTGCATCATCACTTTATGGTACATGATTGATTTTCTTAAGTATGTGATTGTAATGTCTATAATTTTGTGTTTTTGTACTTAGCAACCCTTTTTCATATAGATGGAATCAGAATAAATTTCATCCTGTTCTATTTCCAAAATATTATTGGTGCCCCTATTTGTACCGCCTGAGTGTGCTCAGCTCAAGGCTTACAAACCCATGGGCGATGCTGCAGAATGAGTGACAATAGATAATGCCAATCACCCAGACTGAACCCAGCGAGAAATGACATTGGAATGGCTCTACCTTGTGGAGGGAACTGTCCAGTGCAGAGGACCTGCCTGAGTATTGCTTGCAATGCTTCTTTTTGGTTATAATGAAGCCATTTATTTGTTTACGTTTTTATTATTGCCACTTTCCTCCACTGGCATGGAAATCCTTAGAGCCTAGAACAATGCTGGGCTTGGAGCAGGTGCTTGAAGGCATATTAGCAAAATGAATGAATAAATGGATGAATGAAAGAATGGGCGAAGATGCTGGTGCAGAGCTCGGTCTTTTGTGAGCTTGGTGAGTGTGAACTAGAGTCTGAGACCCCTGGTTGCCCTGATTAGACACTGAGGATCAGACGCTGGAAGCACCACTGTCCTGTAAGGCCCCTTCTCACCTAGCTCGGCAGCCTTCGCTACACCTCCGTCTTTATTAACTGTCCTCTGTGAGTCCACCTTGAAAGGTTCTCACTTACTTGCTTTTTCTCTCTGCAGGAACCAAAGACATAGCAATGGAGAATGTAGGTGGTACAGCCCTCTAACCTGGCAGGCAGCACATTAGAATCACCTAGGAGCTTAAAAAGTACTGACTGGCCTGGTCTTTTCTGGTGTGAAGGTGGAATGCAGGCTTCCTGGGGTCATCCTCTTGTACAGCCAGAGTTTAGAACCATTTGAATAGCACTTCCCACACTTCTGGCCACATCAGAATCGTCTGGGGGTCTTGTTCACTGCAGGTTGCTGGGTCCCATCTCTAACCTCTGATCCAGTAGCCTGGGGTGGGGCCCAGGATGTGCTGCTGCTGGGGTCTGGGCAGTGCTATGAGAACCGCTGCCACAGGAGCTTGATCAGGTGGTCCCTCACTCCCTGCCCCAGGGCATTTGCTGCTGATTCAATTCTTTTCTCAACCTGGGGCACTTGCTTTTCTCCCTATGCTGCCCTGCCCTTTGCTGAGGTCTGGGCTATCCCTGGCAGGGTGCAGAAAAAAATTTTTTAAGTTACTTTCCTCAGCCCAAAGGAGACTGGAATGCTTCATGAGGGGTTCTACTTGACAGGCAGATGGACCACCCAAATGGCAAACTAAAAGCATAGAAGCGGACACCAGAGGCTCCTGGAGCTGAGAAGTGGCCCTGGAAGTGACCAGATGTGGTCTCAAGAGATGGGGGCCCAGGGCTAGGAATACTGCCATCCGGGGAGGCCCTAGAGCAGAGTGGAGCAGCCATGGGCCGGTGCCAAGCTCATTCCTGCTTCTGTCTGCACATCTCCCTCACTCTTTTCTCTCTGAACTGTGACCCTTTTGGCCCCTCTGGGTACCAGGTGGGACAAGGTGACCCCTCAGCACTTGACTTTGCACCTTAGATGTGTAGGTCCTCACAGAGGCCAACTGGTCTCCTTCTGGGACCAAATTCCAAATTCCTAAAAAAAAAAATAATAATCAAAAACGGATATGATAAGCCTATCTCAGGGGTCAGCCCCCGGGGCGCAAACATTCCCCTGAGTCAGGGAAGGGTGACTGTAACACAGGTATCATTATGATTTAGGTGTGGCAAGACTAGCAGGTCAGGGGTGCCTGCCATTGAAAAGATTGTCATACAGTTCCCAGGTGGAAGGGGTGTGCCAGGAGGGGCAGCCAGAAGGCAGATGGAGGGAAGCTGCCTTTATGGTGTTTCTGCTGGAGGGCACAGGTGCAGTGGAGGAAGCAGGCTTAGGACTGGGTCGTGTGAATGTCTTCAGTGGGCTCCGGTTATCTGGTACCTGGCCCTGGGTGATTAGGGTAGATAGACAGAGCCCCAGAAGGTGAGAGCCTGATACCCGGAGTGGTCGGGGTGTTGGGTGGGCTCAGGGCTGGTTGGTTTGGGAAGCATGCTTGTGGGCCAGTTGGTTACCGTCTCAAGGAATGGGCTAGGCCTGGGTGTGGCAGTCCTTCTAGGATCATCAAGGCACCGAATATCAAAGCACCAGAATACACAAAGTAAAAGACCGCATTAACACAGGGTAGTTTACAAAGAAATGGGAAATTGTTGGCTCTGAGCTGGGTGGAGATTGAAATGGTGTTCCCTTCAGATCCATTGGAAGTCTCTCTGTAAATATGCATTGGTGTGTAACTGCTCCTTGTCTCTAAGCTCAGCCAGCCCCTCCCATGTCAGGTGAGGGGTCTCCCTACCTTCCTTCTCCTATCTGGGTGTCCCTCCATTATGATCTGGGGACCAAGGCTGGCTGTAGCAGTGTGCCTCCATGGCCTAGGGTGGTTGGCAAATGCAATTTCTTTGGCAGTGCTGGATAAAGTGGGATAACGCGGTGACCACACGGAATGTCATTTTTCCGATGAAAGCTTGCATGCCAGCCCGTGACAGGATGCAGAGGTGCGTGGATTCTCCTTCATGGTTGACTTCAGCCAAGGCCATCATCCCTGCTGCCAAAGCCTGACCTGATTGCCTGCCCTGGGGGAGAGGAGTGTTTTGAAGACGACAAATCAAAGTCAGGTCCTGCATGGAGTTTGCGTGCCTGACAGCCAGGCTAGCACAGGAGGACATGCAGGTGGGATTTGTGCAAGGCTGTTATTTTCTGTAACACAATACACACTGAGAAGGCAATGGGTACCCTTGGACCCTGCAGGCCAATTCAAGCACCATCACTGCTTTTCAGAAGTGTGGGGCATAGATGTCAGCTGAGCCTAGCAAGATGTCCTATGTTACGGAGAGACTGTTAGAAAGCAGAGCAGGTCTCAAGATTCAATGAAACAATTGCCTGGAAGCTGGAAGATAATATAGAAGCTAGGGATATAATAGAGTGGGTTGCTGGAAACGGTGGCTAATGCCTGTAATCGCAGCACTTTGGGAGGCTGAGGTAGGGGGAATCACTTGAGCCCAGGAGTTGGAGGCCAGCCTGGGCAACACAGCAAGACCCCATTTCTATAAATAATTAAAAAAAATTAGCTGGGTGTTGTGGTGCATGCCTGTATTCTTAACTACTCCATAGGCTGAGGTGGGAGGATGGCTTGAGTCCAGAAGTTCAAGGTTACAGTGAACTACGATTGAGCCACACTGCATTCCAGCTGGGTGACAGAGGGAGACTCTGTCTCTAAAAAATAAAAATTAAAAAAAAATAGGGTGGGTGGTTGAGGGTTGTGCAGTGTGAGTGAGGGTGGCCAGAAAAACCATTTCTGTGACAGTTACAAAAGCTGTGTGTGGATGGTGATGCTGAGGTTTTATTTCCTAGTGAGTTGTGCATATGAGATTTGTTTGATTCTAAAGCATTTATTTTCTAAATGCAAACTTTTAGAATAAAGTCTAGTGCCTGTTGTTCTATTTTGGCATAGGTTTCTAATGTTTAACATACTTAGAACTTCAAAATGGCAGTGGTTGGGGTCTGTCTTCTTACCTGCTGGAGACCCTGCCAGGTGCTAGCCAGAAGCAGTCATTATTGCTTAGGCAGTCGTTGTGGGAGCATGGGTGTGGCTCTCGGGGAGCCAGAATGAAGGATAGCAACTCATTAACACACTTACACCCCTAAACACACACGTGCACCTACACACAGCTGGGAGTCCTAAGGAAGAGACCTCACTTTTTTTGTTTTTTGCTTTTTTACCACCTTCATTATGAGTCTAAAGTCAATTCAATTAATCAGCTATTTGAAATTTTTACATCTAACAGTAGCTGAGAAGATCCAGTGGGTTATTGGTTAGAATAGCTGGTGGGGCTGGTGGGTTGGGGTAAGGGAGATGAGGGAAGGGTGATGTGGAGGATGGGCTGGGGTGTTTGCTGCAAGGTGGGTAGCTGAGGGTTGGTTCAGGTGTTTGGCATTGGTTGGGATCCAATAGCTGTTGTCTGAGAGTCTGCTCGCCATCTCTTCCTGCTGAGCCTGGTGGGACTGAGTCGACCTTCAGATCTCAGCGATGAGTCCTGTAGACTGCAGGCTCCATGGCAGTTGCAGCTCCCAGGGCTTCAGATTGGAGCTGCCTGTGACATGCAGAGGTGGAAGCACAGCATCGGCTGTGGTGGACCGCAGCCTCTTTCAGCCCCCAGGTGCATAACAAAGGCTGACTTGATTGTGTCTGTGAGAGCACCGTGATTTGGGGTCTTCTCTCTCAGTTTGGACCAGATCAGAAAGCAACTGGGACTATTGGCAAGAAAAGCCAATCTGTCTATTCTCCGTGTGGGGACACTTGAGCTGGTTCTCAGCAGTGCAAATAATAGCTGGACGAATAAGCATTGCACTGCTCTCTGATGCAGAATGAAAATCAGATTTCCATCATGAGGAACAGGAAGTTTTTTCATTTCTCCCCCAGAGCAGAGAGTGTAGGTCCACCTCAGTGAGCGGCTCATCCATACCCTGTGAGGCCGACTTCCAGGGTTTCTCTCTCAGACAGAGAGAGACAGGTTTTAGGTCTCCAGGGTCTAAAGAATGAAGAATCATTGCTTCAGTCCTTGCAATAAACTTCCTGGGCCCACGGGGCAGAAGGGCAAGGCCAGGGAGCAGGGGCTTCCATCTCATGCAAGGGAGACAGCGCTCCTCGGGTCAGAGCAGGAGGGGCCTGCCTGAGCCTCCTGAGCCACCAGCAGGGAGAGGGCTTGGTTGTGTGGATGGAAGAGCAGGAGGGTGGAATGCTCGGGGCCAGGTACTGACTGCATGGGGCCTGGGTGTCTGTGGAGGGAGAGCAGGCTCTGGAGGTGGCCAGGTTCCAGCTGCCCTCTCATGCATGCTCTGGGTCTCGTGGGAGGGGAGTTGGAGGGAAAGTGGGCAGGGGCTGTTTGTGTTGTGGGTGGTGTTCTGGAATTCTCACCTTTCCCAGTGTCTCTCATGGAAACTCAAGGTGGGAGAAAGAAGCAGAAGGAAATCCTGGAACCAAAAAGCACTCCAGCAATGAAGATTGGATTTTCTCCGAAATGAACAACAAAATAAAATCTCTCCTGTAGATCTCTAAAGCTCTGTGCATACTTTGTCTATGCTTTCTAGACAATCTTAGCCTTAGGTATGAAAGGAATTGAGGTGTTCCAAAAATTATGCAGTCTTTTTTTTTTTTTTTAATGCTTCTGTTTAGGATTGTAAAGCACAAACTGCGAGGACTGGAAAGAATCTTTGAGCTTGTGGTGAGCTGAATAGTGGAGCCATTCATTAGATGTCCACATTCGAATCCCTGGAAGCCGTGAACAACATGTTACCTTACATGGGAAAAGGGATTAAGACACAGAGTTTTTTTTTCCTGTTATTGTCCAGTTGACCAGGACAGCCTTTAGTTTTTTTTTTTTTTTTTTTGAGCCAGGGTCTTGCTCTGTCATCCAGGCTGAAATGCAGTGGTGCAATCATAGCTCACCGCAGCCTCAAACTCCTGGGTTCAAGCCATTTTCCTGCCTCAGCTTTCCAACTAGCTGGGACTACAGGCATGCCCCACCACACCCGGCTAATTAAAAAAATTTTTTTTTTTTGTAGAGACGGGGATTTGGCTTTGTTGCTCAGGCTAGTCTGGAACTCATGGCCGATCTTCCTGTCTCAGCCTCCCGAAGTGCTAGGACCGTGCCTGGCCAGAATTTTTAATTTTATGGGTTCCGATTGCTAAATTTATCCTATGGTTTTGATGACCATATTTTCTTGAATCCAAATTAAGGCTCTCTGATCTGACAATGAGTGAGTTTATGGGGATAATATGACAGTATTTGGAATTGAGGGTGTCCTATAAAAACTGGGGACACATATTTTCTGTCGTAATACATGACGTAGCCTCTCTCTCCCTTCTCACCTTCCCCACCCGGTGGCTTGTACATTACAAGGAAAAGAGAGGGGTTGGAACCTTGCCACAAGGGTTTTCAGAGGATTCTGCTAATCTCTGAACCAGACCAGACTTGGAAAGGCCTCCTGGGTCTAAAAAATGAGGAATCATTGCTTCAATCTTTGCAATAAACATCCTGGGTGACTTTCACCTCAAACCTCACAGGATTTCACGATGCTACAGAACATTCTGTGCTTTGTGGGTTTCCTATCAGTTGGTGGAGAAATCGAGCCATTCAAATGTGCTACTGGTGGTGGACACAGCGCAGCGTAGGCCATGAAGCGGGGCGGAGGGGTAAAGTAGCCATGGCTCCATGAGGCTCCAGCAGGCCTGGGGACTTACTCTTGGGTGTCTGTTGGGTCTGAGCATTAGTTCTTGAAAAGACTATTTAAGCAATTCTTGTGACTCTGTGATCAAGTTTTCCCATAGAAAGAAGTGAGGTTATGTAAATTCCTCCTTATAGATCACAAGGTCAGCAGTTAACTCCAGCGTGGCCGAGAGCAGATGGCATGGTTTTGCTTCCTCTCTTTGGCTGAATTAAGCTGTGGGCTTCCTGTGTTATTTAATGAACCGAATCCTAACTGAGGCAGGTCAGCTGGGACTGATGTGTGTTTAGTTGAGCGCAGAGCGAGGGTGGAGACAGGGGCTCAATTATTGGTGTGTTCTGTATCCTGGGATGATGATGGTATTTGGTGAGATTTTCCTACTGGGATGAATTCCCACCCTTGAAACTTACTAGGCTTGATTCAAAATTTATGCTTTATTCTCCAATCTTACCACATCAAAATAATGGAAAAAAACCCAAATATTTCACCTTCTAATGGTCCTTAAAAAGAATAAACATGATATAATGTAACACTTATTTGCTTAACAAACTCCACTTTGGGGCATTCACAGTTTCCATACGGTTTCCATAAGAATCCAGCCATTGTGAAGTTATACACACCATTAAATCAATACAGCTTACTTGCCTTGCTCCCCATCCTCAAATGTCTGGACTCCAGTTTTCTCTTCTTTTTAAACTGGAAGACAGATTTGACCATCTCTAAGTTTCTACCTAGCTCTAACATTGTATTTTTCCAAGATTTTATTTAACCAGTTGAGATTTGACTTTTGAGAGTTACCATCCTTTGTCAGCAAAAGGATAAAACTAGGGCCCGTGGGCCCTTCTGACTTAGCCATTTGTTCTGGGTATGAATTCCCTAAGATTTCTCTAAAGGAGTTTCTATACCTGCCTCTTTACTTGTAAGAAAATGAAGATCTGCATAAACCAGGCAGACAGTGTTATGAAGGTTAATGCCATGGGTTTTAAAGTACATTTTGAAAAGCATTCTTCCTTTCCAACCACCAACAGAGGGATTCCAAATTACACTTCTTCCTAAACAATGCAACACGAGTGAGCACATAGGCGAGAGGTCGCGGGGGACGATGGAGGGTTCCAGCCCTGGAGTGTGACTTTCCAGGGAGGCTGTGGCCAAGGTTTTACGCTCCCATCTGGCCTCCTGTTCATATCAAGGAAGTCCCAGGACCATGAGTTCTCCGAAGTCCCATCAGGGCAGCCAGTGTGGATGGGAGTCTGTGGGTGGAGAGTGTGCGAGGCAGGACCAAAATTGGTTCTGTTCCCTGTGAGGCTTGCTCGGATCTGCTGGCTCTGAGCAAACCAGGTGCACCCTGCCTCAGCTTTGTCCTCTCTGACTCCACGGTGGCGACTTGCATGGGAGAGAGGAGCAACCAATGACACCTTTGGGCTGGTTAGGGGGTTTAGGAGACATTGATTTTGTACAGACATGACTTGATGCTGGATTCCCGCTTTCAGAAGGCAAACTATTCAGTTCTGCAAACTCCACAATCTAGAATAAGGAATTAGATAACCAACCCCCTCCTTCACTTAACAGTTAAAAATCATACAAGACTCTGAAAACAAAACAAAACAAAAACTTAACCTTTCTTAGATCCTAAAAGGGTTCCTTGGATGGAAAACCAACTCTTCCACTGGCTAAAGATCAAAAGCGTCTTTTTCTGTTTAATGGGGCCACAGTTGGGCAAAACGCCCATCACTTTAAAACCAACTCTCGGCTGGAAGTACGTAATTTTTAGCGAGTCACAGAAAAATAGGGAAACTTATGCGGAGTTTCCTTGGTCACTTCCCCATCTGGGTGATCATGTACTCAGACCCAGCACTGCAGCCTGGGGGTGCTCCCTGTGAGGAGGAAAAGGTGTGTCCGCTGCCACCCAGTGTGAGCGGGTGACACCACCCGGTTAGGAAATCCCAGCTCCCAAGAGGGTATAAATCCCTGCTTGACTGCTGAGCTCCCACTGGAGGTGAAAGTCTGGCCTGGCAGCCTTCCCCAGGTGAGCAGCAACAAGGTGAGAGAATGCAGAGCTGCAGGTAAGAGGCTTTGGAGAGAGAGAGAGAGAGAGAGCGAGAGAGGGGCAGAGAGAGGGAAAGGCAGAGAGAGGCAGAGAGAGAGGCAGAGAGAAGAGACAGTGAGAGAGGGAGAGACAGGCAGAGAGACAGAGAGAGGCTGAGAAACAGAGAGACAGAGTGGAGAGAGACAGAGAGGCAGAGAGACAGACAGATACAGAGGGAGACAGAGAGAGGCAGAGAGACAGAGATGGGGAGAAACAGAGAAAGGCAGACAGAGACAGAGACTGAGACAGAGGGAGAGACATAGAGACAGAAAGACAGAGAGAAACACAGAGACAGAGAGAGAGACAGAGACAGACAGACAGACAGAGACAGAGAGAAATCTGGGAGTTGGGACACCCGTGTCCATTTCTGGTAGAGGCTCAAGCGACTCTCCCGATTTCTCTGGACCTCAGGAACCTGATCTGGGTGACCTTCCTTCCCCATGACCTTCTTCACCTGTGTGAAGGTGGCTGGAAGCATTTCTTGACCTTTCTGGGCCTCAGTTTTTCTATCTGTCAAAAAAGAGGCTGGATCAGGGGGTTTCTAAGGACCTTCCATGATTCTAGGCCACAAGTAAAATCGCAGTGGAATCCAACACAAGATAGCGGACCACTGAGACCCATTTCTACCGCATGAGGCTGCACGTGGGATGTGCACTGATGGAGGGCTTTCTTCCTTAGAAGCCTCATGAGATTTTCTGATGTGAAAAGCTTGATATTCTAAAGTCACTGTGGATTCTCTAATGCCTGGCTCTTGGGTGGTTTTCTGGGAGAGGTAGTAGAGTGTGGTTAGGGCTGAGGTGTGTCCCCAGAGGCGAACCGGCCTGGGTTCAGAGTCCAGCTTGCCTGGGACGAACCGCGTGACAGCTCACCTGCTTAGGGTCTCCATTTCCACCTGCAAATAGTAAGGTCGAGGGTGATGAGGAGTATAGTCGGTGAATCCAAGTAGTATCAAGCACTCAGGCCTTAAGGTCACCCTCACACGGGGGAAGAAGGTCATGAGTGGAAAAGGTCGCCTGGATCAGACAGCTGAGTTCTGGAGAAATCAGGAAAGTTGCCTGAGGCTCCAACAGAAACAGACTCAGGTGTCCTGACCCCCAGATCTCTCTCTCTGTCTCTGTCTTTGTTTCTTTCTGTCTGTCTGTTTCTCTCTCTCTCTCTGTCTCTGTTTCTCTCTTTCTGTCTCTACTTCTCTCTATCTCTCTGTCTCTGTTTCTTTCTATCTGTGTTCCTCTCTCCGTCTCTCTTAAATCCTGGCACACAGTTTGCTCTTGCTGTTTGAAGCTCCTTCTTTTTAATCCCATTCCCTTTTGGGGGCCTTTGCTCTTCTTAGAGCCCTTCAGGACTCCTCTACCCCCACCCACAACTCTGTTCTAAGATCTTGGTCAAGACCCTACATTGCCCTGAGTTCTCTCTTGTGTGAGCAGAGGCAGCCAAGTGTCCAGACCTTCCCAGAGCCTCCCAGTGCTGCATGGCTGCAGTGGGAGCTGCCGGCCCCCTTTCTGCACTCCATCCCACCTCCTGCACACTCACCTTTTCCATGCCCATTTCATCAGCTCTGCCTTCCCGAGGCCAGTGGGCTTCCTGCCCACCTGCTCATTTGGTATTACCACGTGCACAGACACAGGAGAGCGCCTTTCTTCTAACCTCATTTAGAAGTTTGTCCATTTGGATTGTATTTTGGTACTTGGTTACCCTAAAAGGCAAGAAGGAAGCTCAGCTGAATGTTTCAGGGCAACTGTCCTCTCTCCAGGGGCCTTCAATTGGCCTGGGAGCCTCCTACGTGGCCTTGCTAGTAGGGGTTCCCTTCTACATCCCCACTCCCACCTCGACCTCCAAAGCCTGTTTGACAATTAGAGCTGAGGGATCCAGAATATCCACAGACCCCGTGCCCTCCTCCCCACCCCAGGAAAGCAGAGTTGGCCTCTAGCAGCAACAGGACTGAAGCAGAGCAGGCTCGGGTTGCTTTTTCATGTTTTCATCACAGCTTTCCATAGGGGAGACACTCAATCATGACAGTGCCTTTGCCCAGTGGTTCTCAAACGAGCCTGCATCAGAATCACTGGTGGGCTTATGAAAATGCAGAGGGCTGAATGTCTGATTCAGTAAGTCCTGGTTGGGGACCTGAGAATCTGCATTTCTAATAAGTGTCCAGGTGATGCTGACGCCAGTGCCAGGGGATCACGCTTTCAGAACTCCTTCTTAGGAGACGTGTCCAGGGCCAAGCCTGTGGGGGAGCTGTCTCAGGACAAGGGCCTTTGAGATGGTGCCTTCACCTCTCCTGAGGGTCTTGTGACTATTCGGCTGAAGGTCTTGTGAATATGCGGCTGATTCTGATTCTCTTGGTCTGAATTTTTCATAAATGGTGTTCGTGCTGCCGGTGCATGGACCACACTTTGAGTAGAAAGGATTTAGAAAGTCTAAGAAGAGGTCTTCTTATTTGGGGGCAAGGAAGAAGTTAGTGTAAAGTTTTGGATGGATCCTAAATTTTCTACAGCTAATATTCATCAGAATGTTTTCTTAAATGTCTGTGGTAGGCAGAATTCTAAGATGACTCCGGCTGATCCATGCCTTTGTATAATTTCCTCCTTGAGGGATATGTGAATAGATGGAACATCACTACCACGATTAAGTTACTTTATGTGGCAAGGGTGAAGGAATTCCGTGGAAGTAATTTAGGTTCTCAATCAGTTGACTTGAAGTTAATAAAAAAGGTCACATGTGCTGAGTGGGCCTGACATAATCAGGTGAGCTATTTAAAAGAGGGTCAGGAGGTCAGAGTCAAGTGGTCAGAGACTTAAAGCAGCAGCAGATATTGTTTTTTTTTTCCATTGGCCTTGAAGAAACAAACTGCCCTGGTGTAGAGAGGGCCTGAGGGCAGGAAACATGGTGGCATCTAGGAGCCGAGAGTGGCCTTATCCAGGGAGAAATTGGGGTTCCAGTCCTGCAGTCATAATAGCCCTGTGAAATCGGCACAGGAACCTGTGCTCCAGGAAGGAACACAGCCCAAACGGTACCTTGATTTCAGTCTGGTGGGACCCTGAGCAGAGACGTCTCACCTACAGCAATGTGAGCTAACCAATGCGGTTGTTTTTAAGTGGCTGAGTCTGTGCTGGTGTGTTACACAGCAATAGAAAATGCATACAAGGTCCTGATCCTTCGCTTTGATCGTGGTGCCTGCCCTCCAAGGTATACTGTGGCAATGACCTCAGTAGCTTCATACAACATGAGCTGATTTCTTGCTCATGCTACAGCGTCGTCATGGGTTAACTGCATTGGACTATGATGACTTATCACAGCCACTCAGGGACCCAGGTCATTGTCAAAACAGAATTTACGGAGACCAGCCGTGGGACGCCCATTGTTTTGACACAAGTGCTGGAGGGTGGAGATTATTCCTATATATCAGAAGCAGAAGCAGGCATAGCAGGAGCAAGTGAGTGGATCGATGGATGCAGGTGGACCTCAGTCTGCTGCCCAGATGGCTTGACTGTGCCATGCTGGCAGCATGGATGAACAAGGGCTCAGCCTGCACCATGCAGGAGAGAGGCTGGCAGGAGAGAGGCTGGCAGCAGAGCACCAGCTGTGAAGTGCACAGGTCTGGAATCGGCACTTGTTTTTCGCAGTCACGTGCCCTGCCCGACTTCAAGGGTTCAGAGAAGTGAATATTGGTGAACATGAGTATACCCACCATGTAGGGTTACCCAGTTGGGGTGGGAGGGAGGGACGCAGGATTTCAGCTCACCAAGCTTCACGGAGCTGCTCTCACCACCAAGGAGCGAGCTGTCTAGGCATCCGACAGCTGAGAGGAGCCAGAGGGGCTAAGAATGCAAATGGAACACTTGCCCACGGCCCCAGGGCAAACCAAAGGTTTCCTGCGGGGCTTTTTGGTCTGTGGAAACCCAGCAAGTCTGGGCTATCTTCAAGTTGAAGATCAGGTTTTCTGGTGGTGAGGGTGAGAGATTTTCCCACACAGTAGAGATCAAAATCCCTGGGTGTTTTCAGTCTTTTTTTTTTTTTTTTTTTTTTGGAGAGTGGCTGACTTCTTGTCACTTGGACATCCTGGACACAGGGCTTGGGACAGTTTCCACCCTTGGTGCCCCTCAGAGGACAAGGTGGGCACATTTTCCAGAGAGTAGAAGGATGATCTTTCAAAGCATACAAAGAAAATCCCATCTATTTTGACATCTTAAAAACTTTGGAAGAAAATATTTCCAAAAATATATATATATAGTAGTGAGTACATATATATATGTGTGTGCATATATATATATATACTGATTATATATATTATATACTCAGACCCAGTATATACATATATATAATATATACTGCTATAATATATATACGCACTACAAATGGATGCCAAAAAAGGTACCTTTAAAGCTTTGCCAGGAGGAATCTCATTTGGCTCTAAAGGCCCTTTCCCACTAGGGCAGGGGAATTAAGCCTGTTGCTACCTGTATTGCTGTCTGAGTTGGCTCAAATCTACCTCTCTTGCATTCATTTTGTTTCTTTTGGGTAGATGTTCACTCTTCCAGTTTCTCACCGGCACCTTCTTCTAGCCAGGAAGAAGCCTGAGAAGAGGGGGACATTGTGTCACCAGGGAGTGGTGGGCAGCTGATCCACACGTGCTGACCTGGGGTCTGCACTGGCTTGTGTGGAGATGTCCCTGGAACTTCCTGGTCATGAGGTGTCCTGTGGAATCTACTGCTGGCGTCTGTGACTGGGAAAACCTGAGGTCTGGTTCCTCAGTTGTCAGAGCCAGTGCTCTGTCCAAGGTCGCCCCGCTGTGCCTCTCACTGGCTCCACAGGTTCTCTGCATCTTGGCCATGACCTTCTTTCTTCTATGGCTTAGACTGTCCAGGTGATACTCAAAATGTTTAGCAGCCAGCAGGGCATGAGTACCAGCCCATCAGAAAAGATGCCACAGCACCTGTTGCTGCACCTGAAGAACTCAGAGGAGCACCAGAAAGCCAAGGTAGCAGAGGGTGGAGAACTCAGGGCCTTGGGAAAGTGGTTGTCTACCAAGAGGTGGGGCAGTCTTCCCCCACTTGGCCTCACTGCTCCTTACTGACTGAATACCCTGAAGCCATGGCTATAGGTTATCTTGTCTTTTATCGTGGCAGCCCCATCTCAGCCCAGATCTCAGTTTACCTTCCATTCTCTCCTGTGAGTGCAGGGGAAGGTCTGAATCTCTCCCATCAGTGAAGCACCCCTTTACCTAACAGCTACACCATTATTTTCCATTCTTCTTTAGTGCCCCTTGTTTTTTGATTCTTTTTTTTATTATCATTATACTTTAAGTTTTAGGGTACATGTGCACAATGTGCAGGTTTGTTACATATGTATACGTGTGCCATGTTGGTGTGCTGCACCTATTAACTCGTCATTTAGAGTTAGGTATATCTCCTAATGCTATCCCTCCCTCCTCCCCCCATCCCACAACAGGCCCCAGAGTGTGATGTTCCCCTTCCTCTGTCCATGTGTTCTCATTGTTCAATTCCCACCTATGAGTGAGAACATGTGGTGTTTGGTTTTTTGTCCTTGCGATAGTTTGCTGAGAATGATGGTTTCCAGTTTCATCCATGTCCCTACAAAGGACATGAACTCATCATTTTTTTATGGCTGCATAGTATTCCATGGTGTATAGATGCCACATTTACTTAATCCAGTCTATCGTTTTTGGACATTTAGGTTGGTTCCAAGTCTTTGCTATTGTGAATAGTGCCGCAATAAACATACGTGTGCATGTGTCTTTATAGCAGCATGATTTATAATCCTTTGGGATATACCCAGTAATGGGATGGCTGGGTCAAATGGTATTTCTAGTTCTAGATCCCTGAGGAATCACCACACTGACTTCCACAATGGTTGAACCAGTTTACAGTCCCACCCAACAGTGTAAAAGTGTTCCTATTTCTCCACATCCTCCCCAGCACCTGTTGTTTCCTGACTTTTTAATGATCGCCATTCTAACTGGTGTGAGATGGTATCTCACTGTGGTTTTGATTTGCATTTCTCTGATGGCCAGTGATGATGAGCATTTTTTCATGTGTTTTTTGGCTGTATAAATGTCTTCTTTTGAGAAGTGTCTGTTCATATCCTTCGCCCACTTTTTGATGGGGTTGTTTGTTTTTTTCTTGTAAATTTGTTTGAGTTCATTGTAGATTCTGGATATTAGCCCTTTGTCAGATGAGTAGGTTGCCCCTTACTTCACCAAGGTGGGATTCCTCCAGAGATGCAAATTGGAAGCACAGCAAAAATTCCTCTGGGTCCAGCCTCTCTCTCTCTTTTACCTCTTGTCCCTTTGCCTTCAGGTTTCAAACCCAGAATAAGAAGCAGGACTGCCTGCCTGATTCCTCTTGTACCTTCCTTCCTTTTGCCCTGGAGCCCAAAGGGTCTTTTTCTTCTACTGACACTTCCTACCAGGAAGGAACTTCCCCTGCATCATATCCACTTCCTTCCCTCCTTCTGAGGAGGCCTTTGCTCTCTCCCTTTCCTGGGGCCGTAGTGGCAGAAGAATCCAGAATAGCAAGGAGGAAAACACATTGGGAGCTAATTGCAATATTACCTTCATTGAGTCTGTGTTGCATATACTGTCCCATCCTAGAGAAAGAGGGGTTTGAACAAAATTTAAACTGTTCTTTGTGATTCAAGGAAATCATTAGGAGCATCAATTATTTTGTGCTTTAGCATCCTGATATACTCAGTAGGGCACATTAACATGGAAGGGACTGCTGGTGTCTGCACTTTAAATCCCGAAATGGCTGTGTGCTTTGGTTCTTGCACCTGCCTTAATGGTTTTCCGTCTCCTCTGTTACTGGGCAATCAGCTGCCGCTTTTTCCAGTGTGTGTTTTCTTCTCCCAGCCTTCTGCCTCTTTCCAATTTGCCATCTGGAATCTGCTTTTGATTGAGCATTCCGTTCACCTGTTGCCGCATGAAAAACTATCCCAAAACTTAGTGGCTTAAAAATGACAACTATTTTATGATAACTCCTAGTTTCTGTATGTTACGAATTTGAGGGCTCAACTAGGTGATTCTTCTGCTCCATGTGTCTGATTGAGTTCAAACGGTGGTGCTCAGCTGGTGAATGGACTCATCTGGAGGATCCACGATAGCTTCACTTACATGGCTGGTGCCTTTGCAGGGTTCCTGGGAGGCTGCGCATAGCTGGGATTGTTAACCAATGCCCTACATGTGGCCTCCCTGGCAAGGTGGTCTCAGGGGAGCTGGACTGTCTTCGTGGTGGCTGACTTTCCAAGGAAGGAGGCAGAAGCAAGCACCCCATTGAAACCAGGTGGAGGCTTCATGGATTTTTCTGATCTAGCTTGAGTTCACACAGCATCACTTCTGCTGCATTGTATTGGTTACACCAAGTTGCAGGCCAGCCCACATTCAAGGGAGGTGAGTTAGACTCCACCTCTTGGTGGCAGAGTGGCACGGTCACATTCTAGAAGACCATGTGGGATGGGAGATACTGTTGTGGTCACCTCTGGAAAATACATTCTGCTACTTTTAAAAACTAGCCACGCTCATACAAATCAACAGAAAGAGCTTCTGAAGGAAGACTTTAAAGCTGCTTCTGTGAGTAAAATACGCTACATGCCTTTGTACCAGGATCTGATTGGCTGTCTTTCCCCTACTCAGATCTTCCTGTCCTTGTTTCTTCTGTCTTTGTCTTATTTTAGATGGGCGGGTTTTCTGGATGACTGATTACTCAAATATTTTAGGTGTTTCCCACACTCAGATTATAAGACAGAAAGCAAAATTTGTTTTAAGGGTGTATGTCTGTTAACAACCAACCCCTGCTCTAATGCCAGAGCATCCAGTTACTAATTAACTTTACCCAGCAGGTAGCCCAGCAGAGCTGGAAGTCCAGTTCCCAGGAGATCTCAGAAGCCCCGAGTTGCGGCTCTGCTGTTGGTGGCCATGGGGCCTTCGGCAAGAGAGTTGACTGGGTTCAGCAGTTGTCTGCCATGACTCGATGCTTTGGAAACTGAAGCTGTATCTAGGACTGAGGAGGCCTAAGCTCAAATCCAGATTGACTTAGAGTTCCAGGGTTTTAGACCTGCAAGAGACCTGGGAGGTCTCACCAGCCCAACCTTTGTATTTTAGAGGTGAAGAAACTGTGACTCAGAGATTGAGCAAATGACTATGTGGTTGCCTAAGATCACATAGTTTGTTAATGGTGGACTGAAGACAGGAGCCCAGTTCCAACCTGCAGTTCCATATGCTGTCACTAAGATAAAAACCTTAGAATTCCTGGCAGCCTTGAAGATGTGTATGTGTGTATGCATGTGTATGTACTTAGAATTGTGTGTTTATATGTTAGGCACACAACATTTATATTGTGTATTTTATAAATTAAATATTTATAGAACACTTACATGTTCTATAATATGGATCTATGCATTTGGGCTTATGGATTCCATTAGGTAAAGTTGCACACATTTTTAGTATAGTAATTGGTGTTAGCTAAGTTACCAACTATGATACTGATGAGTTCTCAGGCTGGGCTGTGTAATGGTCACTTAGCAGGAATTCGGCAGAGTGCAGATGGTGGAAGGGCTGATTTCTCATCACGTCCGCCAGCTGCGTCCTTGAGCAAGCTCCTTATCTCCCTGAGTACCTGGCTCTGCTTTTATAAAACACTGACGAGAGCTACTGCTTGTTGAACATTTTCTTTTTTTTTGAGACGGAGTCTCGCTGTCGCCCAGGCTGGAGTGCAGTGGCGCAACCTCGGCTCACTGCAAGCTCCGCCTCCTGGGTTCACGCCATTCTCCTGCCTCAGCCTCTCCGAGTAGCTGGGACTACAGGCGCCCGCCACCACGCCCAGCTAAATTTTTGTATTTTTTAGTAGAGACGGGGTTTCACCGTGGTCTCGATCTCCTGACCTCGTGATCCGCCCGCCTCGGCCTCCCAAAGTGCTGGGATTACAAGTGTGAGCCACCGCGCCCGGCCTGAACACTTTCTTTCTGCAGCACTGCTAAGCTCATTACCTATGGTGTGACATCTAATCCTCCTGTAGTGCACACCAGGGTATGCCCCTTTCACAGAGGAGGAGACTGAGCCTTACACAGGTAATGTAACCTGCCCACCACCCAGTTGCTAGCAGGAAGGAAGGCAGGATTCCCACTTTTCTGTCCAGGTACACTGTGCTCTTCTGTATACATTTTCTAACTCTCAAAGTTATTAGAAGGTGTAGACAGACTTCTTTGGAGCTTCCCCAGAGGGTCGAGTATGACTAATAAATGAAGTTTAGAGGGAGGTAAATTTGGGATCCAAAGTGACAGACATTTCTAATTATGGATACTTCCCAAGACTGGCAGTGTGCATCTTGTGATGGGGGTAAGCTTGTCTTCTATAGAGGATGCTGGGTTTCAGAAGACTGTTTGGGTGGGCAGATAGACTTAATGGCTTCTGGAGCCCCCTCTAGCTCCAGGTGTTGATGCTTTTACAGAGCAGAGAATGAGTGCCAAAACCAAGGATTGTGTAGGCTCGGGTTTACATCCTACTTTGTCATTCCTTAGCTCTGTGGCCTTGGGCAAGTGACTTAATGTACCCAAGTCTATTTCCATTGCTCTGTGTTTATAATGGGGATGCTGAGCTCTACCAGACTCATGAGTTTTGTCCTCTGGAGTTGTACAGAGCAGTGCGTTCCTCTTACACAAATACCAGGCTGGGAGAATTTGAAGCCTGTGGGTTTGCCCTTCAGATGCCTAGGGCCTCACAGGTAGAGCTTTCTCATCAGTCATTTTGGAGGAGGATGGTAACTGTTCCAGGCTAGAGGAGTGGTCTTGCTGGGTGTCAGTCTGGGCAGGGTCTAATGTAGGAGGCAGGTGAAGCAAGTGTTGGTTGATGGTCCAGCCTGCTGGGGGCTTGGAATGACCCAGGCTCACGGGGAATGGAATGTTGATACAGGATTTGAATGAGCGAAAACATGAGTTGAGTTGGTTGACTGAACTTGACCAACTTCTGTCCCAAGAACCACTGACTAAGAGACACTTCAGTGGTGGCTTTAGCGAGAAGGGATGTTTGCTGGCAGACAGTATAAAGAGCACCTATGCCTTGGTGGAACTGTCTGTATCAGTTTCTTTGGATTTGCTCCCCTGAGATTCAGCCCAATGTGGCCTAATGCCCTATTCTGCCAAAGATGGGTCCCCTGCAGTGTGGCCTCCAGGAAGCAATTTGTCTCACCAGGCCCCACCAGGGATGGGAGACTAGTGTCCAGGACATCACCAGCTGTCATTCTGACACAGCTATGCAGACCAGGAACAGTCTCAGCCTGCTGCTCGGAAGCTGATTCCTTGTCTAGCTTTTTTCTTTCCTATAGAACAAAAGTAGTTTCTGGACAACTCATCTAGGTTTTTGTTTTGAGCCAGCACATTTTTCAATAAAAGCTGACTGAAACCCAGTCATGTATTTCTCTGTATCTGAGTCTAGAAAGTCTTCCCTCTTAAAATTCTGTGATTTCCTAGGACTTAGTTAAAAAATACATTCTATATTGTTTCACCTTTGAATTTATAAAAAATTTCCAGGTTTAACTTTGATGTAAATATTTATTTCCTCATGGGTTTCGAAGAATTTATACGACATGCATAAAACATGTTCGGGCTCCTAGGAATTCATTTTCCACACTAGAGGTGACTCAGTGATAGGTGTAAGGCCTGATAGCTATGTGACTTCATTAACATTCAGCACCTGCCACCGTGTTTTTGTTCTTTGAATGACTGTGCCACCTGACTCAGAGATGAGACAGTTGCCTAAAAACTTCTGGGAACAAGATAATGATAGAAATAAAGAAGAGTTTAATCTTCTAGGTGAATTCAGTCCAGATATATTCAAATATATTATCAAATAAAATTGTTACTCCTTCTACATGCTTGAAAATTCCTTTCTGGAGCCCTCATTTACTTACTAGGTTCTCAGTCTGTTAAAAAAATGTATTCTTGCATGTATTCTGAAGTATTTAGAGGTGAAGTTTGATGATGTCTGCAACTTTCAGGTGTTCAGGAGAAAATATGTCTATGTCTATGTCTGTGTCTATGTCTGTGTCTGTGTGTCTGTGTCTGTGTCTGTGTGTCTGTGTCTGTGTGTCTATGTCTGTGTCTATGTCTGTGTCTGTGTCTGTGTCTGTGTGTCTGTGTCTGTGTCTGTGTGTCTGTGTCTGTGTGTCTGTGTCTGTGTCTGTGTGTCTGTGTCTGTGTCTGTGTGTCTGTGTCTGTGTCTGTGTCCATTTGTCTCTGTCTGTGTCTGTGTCTGTGTCTGTGTGTCTGTGTCTGTGTCTGTGTCCATTTGTCTCTGTCTGTGTCTGTGTCTGTGTCTATGCCTATGTCTGTGTCTTTGTCCCCTGTCTGTGTCTGTGTCTTTGTCCCCTGTCTGTGTCTGTGTATATGTCTCTGTCTGTGTCTGTGTCTATGTCTATGTGTATGTCTAGGTCTAGGTCTAGGTTTATGTCTGTGTCAGTGTCTGTGTGTGTCTGTGTCTGTGTCTGTGTGTTCTGTGTGTGTCTGTGTCTGTGTGTGTATCTGTGTCTGTGTGTCTGTGTGTCTGTGCGTCTGTGTCTGTGTCTGTGTCTGTGTGTCTGTGTCTGTGTCCATTTGTCTCTGTCTGTGTCTGTGTCTGTGTCTGTGTCTATGCCTATGTCTGTGTCTTTGTCCCCTGTCTGTGTCTGTGTCTTTGTCCCCTGTCTGTGTCTGTGTATATGTCTCTGTCTGTGTCTGTGTCTATGTCTATGTGTATGTCTAGGTCTAGGTCTAGGTTTATGTCTGTGTCAGTGTCTGTGTCTCTGTCTGTATCAATGTCTATGTCTGTGTTTGTGTCGGTGTCTATGTCTATGTCTGTGTCTGTGTCTATGTCGGTGTCTATGTCTGTGTCTATGTCGGTGTCTATGTCTGTGTCTATGTCTGTGTCTTTGTCTCCCGTCCGTGTCTGTGTGTATGTCTGGGTCTAGGTCTAGGTCTATGTGTACATCTCTGTCTGTGTCTGTGTCTGTGTCTGTGCCTATGTCTGTGTCTGTCTGTGTTTGTGTCTGTATCTGTGTCTCTGTCTGTGTCTGTGTGTAGGTCTAGGTCTAGGTCTAGGTTTGTGTCTATGTCCGTGTATGTCTAGGTCTAGGTCTGTGTCTAGGTCTAGGTCTAGGTCTTGGTCTCAGTCTGTGTCTATGTCTATGTGCCTGTGTTTAAATAGAGAGAGAAGAAGAGGGAGAGAGGGTGAGAATAAAGCGAATGCAGCAAAATGTTAACAATGGCGAATCTAGTGAAATATATACTTGCATTTGTCATGCTATGCTTTCAACTTTTCAGTCTTTTTGTAATTTTTAAAAATTAAATGAAAAGGTGGAGTAAGCACTTACATCCTTTTAGGCTATATGTACTGTCTATGACCAGAAGCTGCAGACACCTGGGAATCAAAGGCAGGTAATGGTTACCTGGGCTTCAGTGCGTGCTCTACCACCTGTCCAACTCAGGGCTGTGCCATCAGCTCTTTCTACCTTCCAGCATTCTTTTTCTTCCTTTCACACTTCACACATTTTTGTCTTTTTCTTATGCCTGGTCCTGTTTTTCATCATATGCCTCTGTTTTCTTATGTTGAATGTGGTGAAACATGGTTATTTGACCAAAAAAAAAAAAAAAAGGATAGAATTCTAACTCAAATACTTGGAAGGAGCTGCCCTTGAAATTTCTTTCTTCAGGTAAGAAGGTCAACTCACATTCCAGCAGAAATGTCAAGTTGTCTGTGATTTAAAAACTCATTTAAAGAAAGTAGGCCAGTAGAATAGTGTTTTGCTGCAAACTTCTGCAAAACTAATTTGTTTTCCCCTCTGGGCCCGCCAAAAATTTACTGTTTCCCACACTACAGCAATTTTGGTTCCAACCTTTTTCTGAGGTTTTGATTATTGAAAACTGTCACTACTATGTGTTTGTGGTTTACTTGTCTGCAGCCACTTCCTGGAGAAGTCACAGTAAAGCAGCTCTTTTGCCCAAGTCCAGGGAGAGAAACCCAGACAATTCCCTTGGCTGGAGATGGGGGTGGGGGCGGATGGGGCTAGCAGTTACTGGAGGAGGACAGCATTTTAGGATTCGTTCCACTGGAACGGGGTCCTTGTTGAGACACTTCTTCTCACCCATCCAGCCATATGATTTGAAGAAGAGAGTTAACTGAAACTCACTTTACCTGTAGAAAGAAGAGACTTATTTAGATTTCTCAAAGACTCTTCAGCTCCATAGCTCTGTGAAGCGTTAGCTACTGACTGATCCTGAATGGCACAGCCTGAATTTCTGGTGTCAAAGTAATTTTAAACATGGTTACAAACCTTCCCATAATTCCCGTAAGCCTGAACCTGAGAGAATGTGAGCATGGTGGGGCGCTTTCATTTGAGGGATGACTGCACGTCAGCTCCTGACTTTGAGTCAAAGTGACTTTTAGAGTCAACCAGCAGAAACTGTTTACTTGAAATAGTTGAGTATCAGAAAGAAGACAGTGAGAACACAGTGCCTGACAGTACCTGGCAGGGCTCCTTCCCCTGGGATCTTTTTATAAACTCTGGAAAAACAGTATATTGGGAATAGGCTTGGCTGTGCATGACAGAAAGCCTGGACACATAAAAAAGGTAGTCCAGGGTGGTGGGCGGCTTCACGAAGCCACCAAGGACTCAGGTTCCCCTCTTACTGCCCTATTGCATTCAGTGAGTGGTCTGTACCTTGTAGTTCATGGTAGCGGCCACAATCCAGCCGCCACTTCCACACTGAGCAGCAGGAAGGAAGATTAGTGGAGACCTCCCAGGGGGATCACATGACACTTCCACTCACATCTCATTGATCCACATTTTGTCACATGGCCACTCCTTGTTGCAAGGGATGATGGGAAATGTCTTTGTGTATAGAGGGCCATGTGCCCAGGTAAGATTCGGGGGTTCTATTATGGGGGAAGCAGGGAGGACAGATATTGGGAGAAGAAACTAGCAGCATCTGTCATAGAAGGTGCATTTTCAAAGAGCAAGGGCTTTGGAATCACAAGTGCTGGGTTTAAATTTCAACGTCTGCTTACTAGCTGTAAGTTCTTGGCCAGGCCTTTTAACCCCTTTGAACTCTTATAATACATCCTCTGTAAAATCAGCATGATACTCACTTTGTGGGGATAAAATGCAAGAATGAATGTTCAATATTTGGCACAATAGAAATTGCTATTACACTAGTCCCTACAACACCAGCTTTGACTTCATTTACTTATCCTGATATGTGGTATCGGTTAGCTACAGTGTATTTAAATTTCTACTTCTTTCATGTTCTTACTGGTGCACTAGTGAGTCTGGCTTGGACCAGTATAGTTGGGGATGTGATAAGCAAATGCGTGTCCAAGGAGGACACAGCAGCTTGGTGGATGTTTATGTGACCTTCATCTGGCAAACCTGACAGTATGGTTAGGAGTAAAGTCACAGGAACTATTTGTGCTTCAGAAACTCCTGAAGAATAGTATTGTGTAGAAACAGAGTTTAAGGGAGAAAGCTCCAGGCCAGATACATAGCTAAGCGGAATATCTCAGGTCACCAGAAGGGGGAGCTCAGACTGTAACTCTGAGTCCTTGGACTCAGGGTTCCCCACTCACGAGGGAGGGTTTCTGGAGAGGGAGGGTTTCTGGAGTGCGAGGGTCGGTTCCTCAATGCCACCCTGGGTTTACTGCAAGTTATTCCTAGAGATATCTGTGCGAGGAGCAGGGAACAACTCAACGAAAATGTGGCTGGGAATTTTTCCCCTGGATTCATTCACAACTCCTGCCGTGGGCAGACTTTCAGTCATAAAGATTCCCCGGTATGTTCTGTTGTGTGGGCCATGAGGGCTCTGCGCAAGACCAGGGCTCTGCCCCAAGGTTGTCACCATCCTTGCGGAGCCAGAAGAGTCAGGCATGGCAGCTGGCACGACTGCTCCCACTTCCCGCCCCGCCGATGGCCGGGTAGGGCATTGACTTGCTGTGGAGGATGGAATGTGAACAGACAGGAGTGAGCGAGTTCCCAGTGTGGCCTGGTGTGTGCTTTTGGCTGCATTGTTTCCATTTTCGCCATCCCCAAAGAGGATCATCTCCCAGGAGGCTTACTGGTCCAAGGAGGATGAGACACCCATGGAGCAGACTTGGACCTCATCTGCCGCTCCGAGCCAGGCCTAATGCAGCCTAGTTTAGGTTAACCAACTTCCATCTTGCCCACAGACTTGTGAGCAAGAGTGAACGACTGTTGTTTCACACCATTCAGTTCTGGGGTCGTTGGTTTGTTAAGCAGCATCGTTGTGGCTGTGGTTAGCAGACACAGGGAACACTTGTGATAGCGTGAGAAGGTCATCAGGGAGACGAGGAGGGCATCTGACACTCCAGTCTTTAGGGGGATTGGGGGAGGACTGCTTCATAAACTTGTACAAGTTATTTCTGTTTTGGATTTCTTGTTGCTTTTCTCCCTGGGATGCTATAGACCAGAGTGTTAGCAGGACACCGAATCCCTCGGCGCGTGTCAGAGTTGTATGTAAAACAGGAGTTAATCCATAGGGGATATAGGGAAAATTCTCTGACAAGTGATATATGAGGACTCTTGGGCTTTGAGTGATCCATTAACTCACTCATTCATTCATTCATTCATTCAAAAAATGGGAGTTAGGGATAAATCTGTGAATAAGATAAAGCAGGGTTCTGTCAACCAAAAAGTATCTGACAGTCTTAATAATTTAGAAGCTTATTTTGCCAAGATTAAGGACAATGCCCAGAAGAAAAAATAGGAATCACAGAAAAAACAGTCTGTGGTCTGTGCCTTTCTCCAAAGATGATTTTGAGGGCTTCAATACGTAGTTTTTCCCCTGTTGAAAAGCAGGCTGGAGGGGAGAGAGGGAGGGTGCGATCATTACTGAATCCACAGGTTGCAAGGGAAAAGAAACAGGTAGGGAACAGTCAATTATATTCCCCTTACACTCAGTAAATCTGCTCTTCACATATGATAAGGTAAACATAGAGTGGCTACCTGTGGAGAATTTCTAAAATCTTTTACCTGTAAGCTCTCTGCTTAGGAACAGAAGGAAAGGCAGCTTCTTGTATGACTCAGCCTTCAGCTTATCTTTTTCCTTTTGGCAGAGTGAATTGGGGGTCCCAAGTCTTTATTTTCCTTTCACAGTCCTTCCATCAGTGGAGCCTGAATTCTGGAGAGGGAAGACCAGGCTGATGATGAATGCCACAGAGAATGACAGGGAAGGGAAGGAAAACATGGAGTATTGGGATTAAAGGTGGTGCAGTTTTAGACAGGGAGGTGAGGGAGACCTCACCAAGAAAGTGAAGTCTGAGCAGAAAGGGCACTGGCAGTGGCCTTAGCTGAGGAAGCAGCATCTCTGGCCAAGGGGCAGGAATGGCTAAGGCAGGTCTCTGCAGAGACAGCAGCTTAGGGGGTGGACCCCGTCTGCCAACCACGCCTCTAGGTGCTACAGGGATTCGACTTTAGATATGTTCAGTGAATATAGCTATAGAGAAACAAATCTAAAAAGTTTGAGTTTTCTTCTTAAACAGAGGAGGCAAAAAGGTTCCCATTATCCGGTGAAGCCTCCAGACCCTGCCCCTACCCAGTCTTCAAGGGATTCTCTCTGCAGTGTTCTTGGTTCCTGGTGACACCTCTGTTTCCTCCCCTAGGCCACGTGGTACTAGGCCTCAGTCCTCCACTTCCCGTGTCCTCTGGAAGTTGTCAGGAGCAATGTTCCGCTTGTACGTGTTGGTAATGGGAGTTTCTGCCTTCGCCCTTCAGCCTGCGTCTCACACAGGTAAGAAGTAAACCCTTCAGGTGCAAAAAGGCTTGCCTGTAGCTTCGCTAGGGAAAGCTGTTATCTAGTGAAGTTTTGTTGTCAGAAAGCAAAGTGTGGGCGGAGCTCAGTGGCTCCCGGCTGTAATGTTAGTACTTGAGAGCCCTAGGCGGGTGGATTGCTTGAGCCCAGGAGTTTGAGACTAGCCTGGGCAACATAGAGAGACCCACGTCTCTACAAAAAAAAAGAAAAAAAAGTTAGTTGGGTGTGGTGGTGCGTGCCTGTAGTCCCGGCTACTTGGGAGGCTGAGGTGAGAGGAGTGCTTGAGCCCAGGGAGGTTGAGGCTGCAGTGAGTGGAGATTGCATCACTCCACTCCAGCAGGGCAACAGAGTGAGACCCTGTCTCAAAAAAATAAAAAAGGAGAAATAAAAAAAAGAAAAATGAAAAGAAAAAGAAAGAATGGTGCGAATGTGCTTGTCAAAGAGCAAACTGAAGAAGTGACGTGGTTGCCCTTAACAAAGTTGCCTTTGGAGTTTAACCATACGACATGCCAGAACTAGACTTTTACCATCTAAACTCAGCTCATATCTACTTTTAATGATGAGAAGTCAGCAAGTGAAAACTATGGCCATAGTTATTAATCTTTAATTTTTTGTCACCATAGAAACCTGATTTAACTTTCTTCATAAAACATAAGTTGGAATGGATAGTAGCACTGAACTTGTTATTCGGAAATTTTAAAGTATAATAACGGGGTAAAGAGGGAATTTAATAGTACCCCAGGGAGTAGGTCATTTTGTTAGGGACAAATGACATCTTCCCGGAATGTGCTTCAGGTTTTCCTGCCAGAATCAGGATTGGTCCCAGGTGCAGGGAGGTTTTATGATCTGAGCAAGTTTTGGACCCAAAGCCTGACCATGGGCTCTCTGTCCTTCAGGGGCTGCCGGAAGCTGCCGGTTTCGCGGGAGGCATTACAAGCGGGAGTTCAGGCTGGAAGGGGAGCCTGTGGCTCTGAGGTGCCCCCAGGTGCCCTACTGGTTGTGGGCCTCTGTCAGCCCCCGCATCAACCTGACATGGCATAAAAATGACTCTGTTAGGACGGTCCCAGGAGAAGAAGAGACACGGATGTGGGCCCAGGACGGTGCTCTGTGGCTTCTGCCAGCCTTGCAGGAGGACTCTGGCACCTACGTCTGCATTACTAGGTAAGCCTCCCTGTGCGGGGCTGGGGAGGGGATCCTGGCAGGATGGAGGCTTGTGAGGGTCTTCAGTCATGATCTGGATCTCAGAATCCAGTGTACAAAATACAAATCCAGTGAATCCACATTGCATCCAGCTTGCTGTTCCTGACACAGCCCCCCAACCCTATGGTCTCATTCTGTCTCCATTTAGTCTTTGCTCAAATGCCACCTCTTTGGAGACAATGTCCCTAGCCATTTTAGCTGACACCACCCTCTGTCACTCTCTCCTTACCCTGCTGTAGTTTTCTTGGGATAGGATTTTCCCATCTGACACATTTGTGTGCGTTACCGTATTTAATGTTTGTCTACCCATTAGAATGTAAACTCTGTGAGGGTAGGGACTTGGTCTACGTTGTTCACTGTTGAAGCCACATGGTAAGGAACCAAGAAATAGACATAGAATAGGATTTTACTCGGAATAGGATTTTAGAGCTGGGTGAGACCTTAGGATTAAATTAGTCCAACACTTTGGGAGGCCGAGGAGGGCAGATCATGAGGTCAGGAGATCACGACCATCCTGGTTAACACAGTGAAACCCCATCTCTACTAAAAAGTACAAAAAAATTAGCTGTGCCTGGTGGCGGGCGCCTGTAGTCCCATCTACTTGCGAGGCTGAGGCAGGAGAATGACATGAACCCAGGAGGTGGAGCTTGCAGTGAGCCAAGATCCCGCCACTGCACTCCAGCCTGCGCGACTGAGAGAGACTCTCTCTCAAAAAAAAAAAAAAAAAAAAATTAGTCCAACTGCTCGTTGTAAGGATGAGGGCACCAAGCTGGCTTGGGAAGTTCCCCAGGTGGTGCGTGGTAGAGCTGACTCTGGAGCCTGAGTCTCCTGACCCTGGGTCCAGTCCTCCTCCCTCTTTGTCCTATTGCTTTCTTCCCCTTTAACTGTAGAAAAATACACATAACAAAAAATTTATCATCTTAAACATTTTTTAGTGTACAGATCAGTGGGACCATCACCACTATCCATCTCTAGGACTTTTTCATCCTCACAAACTGAAACTCTGGACCCATTAAACAATAACTCCCCTCTCTTCATCCCTCCAGCCCTAGGCAACCACCATTGTACTTTCCGACTGTATGATTTTGACTACTCTAGGTGCCTCATTTAAATCGTTTAAGTGGAATCAGTCTTTCTGTGACTGAATTATTTCACTTAGCATAATGTTTTCAAGGTTTGTTCATGTTGTAGCATGAGTCAGAGTTTCCTTCCTTTATGAGGTGGAATATTATGATTCTGTTTTATGTATGTACCACATTTTGTTTATCTCTTTATCCATCCAGGGACACTTGGCTTGCTTCCTCCTTTCAGCTATTGTGAATCCAATATGAACATGGATGTGAAGATATCTGTTCGAATCTCTGCTTTCAGTTCTTCTGGGTATAGACCCCAAAGAGGAACTACTGGATCATCTGTTAATTCTATATTTAATTTTGAGGAACTATCATACTGTTTTCCATAGTGGCTGTACCATTTTTCATTCCCACCAACAGTGCCAAAACTCAATTTCTCTACATAATCACCAACACATGTTATTTTCTATTATTTTTGAAAATAATCATCCTAATGATTGTGAAGGGGTCTCTCATTGTGGCTTTGATTTCCATCTTCCTAATGATTAGTGATGCTGAGCATCTTTTTATGTGCTTATTAACCATCTGTGCATCTTCTCTGGAGATACAGACATATCTCTTTTATTGATTCAAAGTCCTTTGCCCATTTTAAAAACTGGATTTTGCTGTTGTTGTTGAGTTGTAGGAGTTCTCTACATTTCCTGGTTATTAACCCCTTACCTTATCAGACATATAATTAGAAATATTTTCTCCTGTTCTCTAAGTTGCATATTCACTCTGTTCATAGTGTCATTTGTTACACAAAAGGTTTTAATTTTGATCAAGTCCAGTTTATCTATTTTTTCTTTTATTGCCTGTGCTTTTAGTGCTAAGAAGTCATTGCCCAATCCAATGTCATGAAGATTTTCCCCTTTGTTTTCTTCTAAGGATTTTATAGAGTTAGCTCTTTTGTTTTTTGATCCATTTTGAGTTAATTTTTGTATATGGTGTTAGGCAAAGGTCCTGCTTCATTCTTTTGCATGTGGATATCCAGTTTCTCCAGTACTTGCTGAAAAGACTGTCCTTTCCCCATTGAATGGTCTTGACATGTCCTACAGCTTCTTGATGGATGAAGTTAGGCCTAGTGTTGGTGATCTTAAAAAGTTTCTTGGCTTAGTTCTTC
Organism: Hylobates moloch; assembly: GCF_009828535.3. Classification (NCBI taxonomy): domain Eukaryota; kingdom Metazoa; phylum Chordata; class Mammalia; order Primates; family Hylobatidae; genus Hylobates; species Hylobates moloch. The sequence goes on along the minus strand of NW_026652290.1, from coordinate 40,876,768 downwards.
TGAACTAAGACAACCCTCGGCTTGATTGGGAACTAGTGTTTTGGCCTCTCTCTTCAGCTGCTTCTTCTGTTCCTCCAAAGGCTCTGCTTGCTCCTTCCGCCAACTGGCTTCAGAGTCTCCAGATTTCATAAACTCATTTGACTTAAGAACAACTGTACCCAGGAATATGTACATTTAGAAAAAGAACCAAAGAAGTGACATTCTTAGCACAATGGAATTAGTGGTGAATGGAAAACTTTCAGACCACATCAGTCCCAGTCCTAGGCTGGGTGTGTGTGTGGCAGGCGATGTGGGGGGTAGGAGGAGATATGAGGTAGAGGGTGCCCTCTGTGTGTGTGTGTGTGTGCATGTGCATGCATGTGTGAAACTGAGAATCTTTTCAAATCAAACCCAGCTTGACACTACCATCCATATGCCTAGACCCAACTGTAAGCAGTTTAGGGACAGGTTTAATCCTGTCAATGAACCTTGCCTAAGAAGCAGGCAAACCATCTCCTATTCTTATGCTAGGAAAATGTGGATGTCTGGTTTTACAATAGCTATAAATGCATATTTCTTCTTTCTTTTCCATGGTAAAAATTCTAATTTTCTCTAAGGAGTACTACTAGGAAAACATAGTGTAGTAAGAAAACATGAAACCTGAAGTCAGAAAGACAAATGGGAATCCTAGCTCTCCCATTTCCTATCTGGTGGGACCTTGGGCTTATCACTTGACTTTTATGGGTGTTAGTTTTCTCTCCTGTGAAGAAGTTTGTTGAGAGGGTTATGTGAGATCACAGCATGTGAAGGAACTAGCGTGGGGTGTGCCATGTGGTAGGTGGTCAATATATACATAAAAATTCCCTCTCCTTCCCAAAAGGCAATCTGCATGACTACTGAAAGTGAGACTGTGCAAAAATCAGGGAGATGTGAACTGAGTCCTGTTTGTCCTAAAGTTTGTTTTTATGATCAATTTTTGTAGGATAAAAAAGAGCTGAGATTGAGGGGGCAGTGGAAATCCCAGTGTGTGTCAAACTTTCTTTGCGTGATGGGAAGGTTTACCTGGCTGACCTTTAATACTCTTTGTCAACTGTAAGATTGGGGTTCTAACTGAGTGAGAATCACCAGCAGTTGCCATAATACTCTTTAGCATTGATGGTCATGAGGCAAGAGACTGCCCTTGACAGGATTGTTTAAGACCTTGTGAGATTGTTTAAGACCTTGTGATCTAGAACCCACATGGTGAGTCAGAGTAGGCAAGGATGCAAGCCATCAGAGAGGCCAAGATTTGAGCAGTAGTTGCCTGGGCTTTCTTGCTTGGTGCTCTGCAAATAAATGCCTTACTTTCTATCACTGCAAAAAAAAAAAAAAAAAAAAAAAAAAAAAAAAGAAAGAAGGAAAGAAAGAAAGGAAAAGAAAAAGAAAAAGAAAAAAAAAGAGAAAGAGTAGGCAGGCAAGGTTATGCCGCTGTAACAAACAGCTCCCAAATCTCAGTGGCTTAAAATAACAAGGGCTTATTTCTTACACATGCAACAGGTCCATTGTTGGTTTGCAGACAATTAGGGACTTAGGCTGAAGGAGCAGTCACAGTCACTATTTCAAATGTTATTTGTTGGTTGCTAGAGCAGAAAGAAGCCTGCTTTGGAGGGTCTCTCATGGCTGTTACAACTTTCACGTAGAAGGGCCACACATACAACTCATGAGCTAGGAAGAGTCCCCACAGTGGGGATGAGGACATTTGATACACCATGTGCTCAGAATGGGGAGAACTGGGCCTATTTGGTGAGCGGCACTACTAACGACTATCATGCCTTTGCCATGGGAGTGCCACACTACATGGGGAGTGCAAGTGGTGATCAAATTGCCCCTCACCCTTCTCTTTCTTTTGAGTTATTTTCATGAAGTTTCTTGCTCAAGGGGAATTACCAGATCAATAATGTGAACAGCCTTGTAACTTTCAATATGTCTACTAAGCTTGGTTTCTGAAGATAGTACGTATGGGTACTGAAGATAGACTTATGGGTTTTCCCAGAGCCTTGCTGGGCTTCCCATTTTAGTTTGACCTCTTTGTAGCTGTACAGCCCACTTAATTTCTGTACACCTACCTTTTTTTCATATAAAAATGATATAATAGTAATTCCTACTTCATGGGGGCTGGACTATAAATGAAATAACGTGTGCAAAGTACACAGCACAGGGCCTGGCCTGCATCTACTCCCTGCTGGCTACCTGCTGTGTGACTGTTATTCAAGTAGGCCCAGGTCTTTAGATTTGTCTTCAGTTGCCTTTATTCAACATGTAGTGACATTATGCATTTTTCAAAGTGAGAGTTAACATTCTGTATTTCTTTATGCATAAAATGCAATATTTGTTCATCTATTTTCCCTTTCTAAGCTAAATATAATACAGATATTAGCCTCATATATTTAAACTAATTCTTTTTACTTTCAAGTGGTAAGCTTTTATCACATTTCTTTCACTTTTTTTTTTTTTTTTACATTTTGTTACGTGTTTGGATATGGATGGTTTAGATTTTGCTGTGCAAGTAATTTTTACCCCATATGCAAAACTCATCCTCATTGTCTATGTCAAAGTCTCATGTGTCTTAGGTAGCCAGAAATTTAGCTGAGATAATTATATTTTTATATTTTCCTACTTAAAAGAGTAGTTTTAATTACTGTTTTCTGTCCTCCATCCATTTCCCACAAGTTTCCAGCAAGGTTTTCCTCTCCTTTTTTTCCAGCTCTAAGGTCTTGATAGAATTATGGCATTGAAATAATGATTAGGCTAGTAAAATAATAATAATAATAATAATAATAATAATAATAATAATAATAATAGTAATAAAGCAAACTTACCAAGTTAATTTCCCCATGCAGTATTACAAAAATCTTTTATGGGTCTTACACTAAGTTTCCGGCAGTTTTCTAAAATTAGACTTCAGTTGATAAATCATTCCCCAAAGGAGCAAAGGGAATATTCCTTTTTACGGAAACAGTGGCTCTTGGGAAACAATCTCTCCATGTGGATATGGTTTCCTGGATCATGAAGTTGGAGTGTGCGGGGGCTGGGCTCAAGGAGCTCCAGAACCTGGAAGGCGTAAGCCCTTTTGAAGAGGACTTGGGGATTTCTTAATGAACCTTGGTGGCATTAAAATCGGGCTTGTAGACAGTCCTTTGTGAAAAACACAGAACATGCTTTTTCTGTACAATTATGTTATGACACTTTTTGCCCCCCAAGGGTTCGAAAAGATCAGGGACAGAAATATTGCAATATAGATGTTCCTCCACTTACAATGGGGTAAATACCAATAAACCCATTGTAAGCTGGAAATAGCGTTGTCACTTAACTTAACTTACCACTTAACCCTTAACTTACCGAACATCACAACTTAGCCTAGTCTTCCTTGAATGGGCTGAGAACGCTTACATTAGCCTACAGCTGGGCAAAGTCATCTAATACAAAACCTATTTTGTAATAATGTGTTGAATATCTCATGTGATTTATTGAATACTATACTGAAGTAGGGTTTCTATTGAATGCTTATTGTGTTTGCAGCATTGTAAAGTCAAAAAATCGTAAGTTGAACCATCTTATGTCGGGAAACCATCTGTACTAATCCAGAAAATGCAGATGCAGATTTTAATAGAGTTGGGGAAATGATGCTTAATTTCATTTAGCTTTACTGTTATTTTGCCTTGCCATTTATCTTTTTTTCCTTTTAAATCAGAAATGCTTCTCACTGTGACAAAATGTCCATTGAGCTCAGAGTTTTTGAGAATACAGATGCTTCCCTGCCGTTCATCTCATACCCGCAAATTTTAACCTTGTCAACTTCTGGGGTATTAGTATGCCCTGACCTGAGTGAATTCACCCGTGACAAAACTGACGTGAAGATTCAATGGTACAAGGTACAGCTTTAAAAAATGCCATTTTACTAAAATGTGTTTGCTTTTTTTACTAGCCATATAGGAAAGACATAAAGTATCGATTTTCTGAAGACAGTGCACACACACACACACACACACACACACAAACACACACACGGTTTGCCGTTCATATCTGTGAGTTCCACATCCTGGGATTCAACCAACCTGAGACTGAAAATATAAACAAATAAACAAATAAAATAACAGTACAACACGAATAATACAAATAAGAAACCAACACAGTGCATCAACTACTGTTGCGTGCTGCATGACAATGTTTCAGTCAACAATGGGCTGCATGTACAATGGTAGTCTTGCAAGATTATAATGGAGCTGAAAAATTTCTATTGCCTAGTGACGTCAGAGCTATCTCAACATCATAGTGCAAAACATTACCTTTTCTATGTTTAGATATGTTTATATATACAAAAACTGACCACTGTGCTCCAATTGCCTACAGTATTCAGGACAGTAACATGCTGTACAGGTTTTTCGCCTAGGAGCAACAGGCTGTATCATGTCACTTAGGTGTGTAGGAGGCTCTACCATCTAGGCCTGTGTGTGTACTCTCTATGACATTCACACAACAAAGAAATCACTTAAACTGTTTCTCAGAATTATCCCCATTGTTAAGTGACACATGACTGTATTTACACAGGGCATTTACATTGTGTTAGTAATCTACAAGTAATCTAGAGATGACTTAAAGTATATGGGAGGATGTCCGTAGGTTATATGCAAAGATGACACCATTTTATATAAACCACTTAAGCATCTGTGTTTTGGCACCTGTGGGGAATGTTTCCTGAAACCAATCCCCTAAAGAAACTGAGGGATGACTGTATTTTAAAGAATTTAAAAGGGCCATAATTAATATGTTCTATTAGTCCCTATGTGGGTTGAGTAAAGGTACTTGAAATAGTGATTCGTGAAGACAGAGTACGTAACAGCTGAAGGAAATAACTTTTTACTGTAATTTGTCTATAAAAATGTAGAAAAAAGCTTACATAACAATTTTATAGACATATTAAAGGAGTTTTTTAAAAAAGCACATGACGGCTGGGCGCGGCGGCTCACACCTATAATCCCAGCACTCTGGCAGGCTGAGGCAGGTAGAACACCTGAGGTCAGGAGTTTGAGACCAGCCTGGCCAACATGTCAAAACCCCATCTCTACTAAAAATACAAAAATTAGCCGGGTGTGGTGGTGGGTGCTGGTAATCCTGGTGACTCGGGAGGCTGAAGCAGGAGAATCACTGGAGCCCTGGAGGTGGAGGTTGCAGTGAGCCAAGATCGCCCCATTGCACTCCAGCCTGGGAAACACAGCGAGACTCCATCTCAAGAAAACAAAACAAAACAAAACACATGATAACAAACTTTTGGGTTAAGGGAGTAAATATGAACACAATTTGTTCCCTTGTCTGGTTGAATAGATGTTACTTGATGTGCTCATTACTCCTAGTGAGAACATCAGATATTGCCGTCAGATATTGCTTATGTAGACCAGGGGTTGGAAAACCATGGTTGGGCCCTGGAATCAGGTTGTTTCCTGGATTTGAATGGCTCACAAGCCAATGATAGTTGTCACTTTTTTAAATGTTTGAAAAAAAGTAAAAGAAGGATATTTTATGATGTGAAAATCACATAAAATTAAAATTTCAGGGTCAGTAAATTAAGTTTCACTGGACACAGCCACATCCTCTTGTTGCACTGTCTCTAGCCGCTTTTGCATGGCCTAGTTGTGATGGAGACCCTGTAGACTCCAAGATCCAAAATACTTCCTATTTGGCCCTTTCCTGAAAACGTTGGTCAACTCCTGATAGAGACCCTAGATTGATACTGAAAAGTACAGTTATTGGCTTAATCATTAATGAGAATTAACCCTTTAATTGACAATAGGTTAAGTAGTTGGCTGGTTTGTAACTACAGTATCTCTGTATAGGATATTGATTTAATATTAAAAACATTGAAATGATTTTCTGAAAGTAGAGGAAAGTAGCCAGCTCCTATGAATAAGCTGGCTGAACTCTAGAATGCATTCTCTCTCGCTCTTTTTTTTTTGAGACGGAGTCTCACTCTGTTGCCCAGGCTGGAATGCAGTGGCACAATCTCGGCTCACTGCAAGCTCTGCCTCCCGGGTTCACGCCATTCTCCTGCCTCAGCCTCTCCGAGTAGCTGGGACTACAGGCGCCCGCCATCACGCTCGGCTAATTTTTTGTAATTTTTTTTTAGTAGAGATGGGGTTTCACTGTGGTCTCGATCTCCTGACCTCGTGATCTGCCCGCCTCGGCCTCCCAAAGTGCTGGGATTACAAGCGTGAGCCACCGCACCCGGCCTCTCTTTTTAATAGAGATGGGGTCTCACCATGTTGCCCAGGCTGGCCTCGAATGCATTCTCTTTTGGTTTGGGAAAAGCATAAAGAGGGCAAATGAAAGGTTTTACTTGGAGAGGAAAGAGCACAGGCTTTGGCGTCAATGGGTCTGGGTTTGAAACTCTGTTCCTTTTCTGATCTGTTGTGCAGCCTTGGCCGAGTGACTCCACCTCTCGAAACTGTTTCCTCTGTAAAGTGGCAATTAATAACTTTCACCACCTGGGATTGTTTCAAAGATTAAATGGAATGATGTGTATGAAGCACCTGGTGCAGTGCTTGACATATAAAAGGTGCTCAATAAATGTGCATGGACAAAGATGTCATGATGATGCTTAGTAATATTTATTCCCTTCATAATAATGCTACCTATTACTGAGCATGTACTATATCCAAGCCTGTTCCAAACTCCCTTACATGCAACCCGATGAAGTAGGAACTGTAAATATCACCCTTTTTTACAGATAAGGACCCATAAGGATGTTCCCAAGATCACTCAGCCAGTAGATGGTGAAGTCAAAACTCAAACCCAGGAGGCCAATTCCCGTACACCACTGGAATGACTGTCGTGCTGGGCCCTATTTGGCATTTTTCGTATTTGACTACTCATACTTAGAACAATGAAATATCTCCTTTCAATTAAATATGTTCTAAAGTGGTACTTCATGAGCCATGTGACAATTTCAATTTTATCTGTGTTCTCATTCAGAGTAAGATTCTGAAGTGACTCAAGGTTATATTTGACTGTTGCAAACGCTGAATAATCAAGATTTTGAAAGCGATGTCCCTGAGAACATTGTGTGCTCATTAGGGTGTTTTTAGAAATCCCATTGAGCTCTTTCTATTTCCTGGAGGACTTGATCTTGAGGATTCTGTTCTACAGAGACCCCAGAGAACCTTGTGTCCATATAAAAAGTGTGGACTCATTTCCCCTATTTAGTTTTTCTTATAACAGAAATTTTTCTGTTACTGACTCACAAAATTGAAATGCTTTTTAAAGTAATTACTGCAACTTCATCTCTTCTGAGCATTGTTGTCCAGCTCATCATGACTATTTATAGTGCTCTTCCCAGATACTTCCTAAGGCCTGAAGGTAGCAGTCAGGACATAAACATATTTGTATTTTAGATGGCTTACTTTGTCAAAGAAGAGTTAGTCTCTTTTTTCTCCCCTTGGACAAATATGCTCTAACTATCGTAGTTAACCAAGTCTAGCAATTTTATTTGTTTCTATGTTAACAAATTCCCTCCCCTAACAATACAGTCAAAAGTATGCCCAAAGTACAAAATTGGCAAAGTAAATACCAGGACAATTCTTGCATTGCAAATCCCACTTTGGCTGATAATGATGCAGTTCATAGCCTTTGAGATGTATATTGGTATAATGTCAACTTAAAAAAACATTTTCCCTTAAGGATTCTCTTCTTTTGGATAAAGACAATGAGAAATTTCTAAGTGTGAGGGGGACCACTCACTTACTCGTACATGATGTGGCCCTGGAAGATGCGGGCTATTACCGCTGTGTCCTGACATTTGCCCATGAAGGCCAGCAATACAACATCACTAGGAGTATTGAGCTACGCATCAAGAGTAAGTACTCGCCATTGAGGCACCTATCTATCCTGGTTCAATAACAAGCATGCAGAGAACAAATGAGGGTGCATGCAGAATTCCTTGCAGGTCTTTGGAATGAGGGATAACGGAAAACAGATCCATCAGCTCTCCTGAAGCATCAGGTTATTAAGACGTGTGTGATACTTTGAAAGGTATAAGTCAGGGTGTTGTTCTGAGAAAAGGTGAATGAATTGGGCAGGTTATAGGGTTGCAAGATGAAGGCTAAAACACACCACTCAAGAGAGTCAAACAGTGGCTTCCGTAGAAGGTACCCTTGGAAAGTGTCCTGTGAAGCTTTGCACCTATAGGGCTAGAGGTCACCACATGCCCTAACTTTAATTTTAGGATACTTCAATTTTATTGGGTATTCTAACCAGAGGGCTACCCTTGCATATCCAGTGGAAATCGCTTTTTATTTGTCTTCCCTAAGGTGGATCTAGCTGCCCTTAATAGCGATATTTCAAATAGTCAGAGCTGCCATTGATTAAAATGAGTTTCGTTTGAAAATGGTGTTTTGAGCAGTATTGGCTATTGTTTCACATTTGTTCAACATTTACTCTGTACCAACTGTGTGCCGGACATGGAGACAGGTGTAAATCCTGGACTTTGCCTTGGAGAATGGGCCACAGTTCTTTGTTGTTTATACCGAATAACGAACACAACTGGGGTGTTTTGAGGGGATTTCAGAGAGCTCCAGAGACACACTAAGTTTAAATAATTGGTCTATGAGGGGAAAAGATATTTTTCTCACAAAGAATCCAGAGATTCAGTTGCACCGAATTTTTCCACGGACTGAAGCGTCCTGACTGTGTTTGTTTTACAGTCCTGTGAGGATTCGTTCATATCAGCTCCTTGTTTCTGGACAGGCCACTGACTCAGGCCTCTGAGCTTTTCCGTGGACCGGCACGGTCCTGTCTCTGCGATACTGCGCGTGAACACTAGGGGGCAGCCGCCCTACATGCCTGTCTGTGTTGTGATCCTCCCAGGATCTCAGTGGCTCTCAAGGGGTGGTCCTGGGCCAGCAGCGCCTCATCACCTGGGTACTCAACAGACATGCAAATCTCGGGTCCCGTGGAGACCTACTGATTGAAACTAGAGTCTGGGGGCTGCCATCTGTGTCTCACAAACCCCCGGGTGATGCTTGGGACCCTCAAGTCTAAGAAGCACTGAGATCCTGGAGGCTTCTTTCTCTCCCTGGATGCCCCAGCTCCATAGGGCAGCGCGTGACATTGAGGGGAGGAAAAGGCGTCTGGCCGTGGTCCAAAAGCCGTCTGCCCCTCAGGCTGTCCTGCCATGCTGTCTAATGTGTACTCATGTCAGGATTTCAAAATGCTGTTTGTGGAAGTGAGGATGATGAGGCTCGTCGTGGAGACAACTCACAGCCCTCACCCCCCAGGTGTCCTTTTTGCTCATTTCAGGGGTCTCGTTTCTTTCTTTCTTTTCTTTTTTTTTTTTTTTTTGAGGCGGAGTCTCGCTCTGTCGCCCAGGCTGGAGTGCAATGGCGCGATCTCGGCTCACTGCGACCTCTACCTCCCGGGTTCAAGCGATTCTCCTGCCTCAGCCTCCTGAGTAGCTGGGATTACAGGCTCACGCCACCAAGCCCAGCTAATTTTTGTATTTTTAGTAGAGACAGGGGTTCACCATATTGGTCAGGCTGGTCTCGAACTCCTGATCTTGTGATCCACCTGCCTTGGCCTCCCAAAGTGCTGGGATTACAGGTGTGAGCCACCGCGCCCGGCCGCCTCCATTCTTTACGTTGGCGCTAATCCCTTGGAGATCCACTTCTGCCTCTCCAAAGAGTTTATCTCTTCAATTAACAAGACCTCTGTGGCCGAGGCCAGGTTACACACTAGCCTTCCAAACAGGTGGTTCTTGAGCCCTGTGCCTTTTCTAGAAGAACTGAATCTTGAGTATTTTGTGGCAGGCACTTTGGAGAGGTGGAGAAGATATTTTAGGTCAGATGGAGTTTCGGGGAAAATCTATCTCGTGGACCTTGTAAATATGACTCTTAAGATTGTGTTCAGGAAGTCTGGGAGGGAAATGGTTAATTGTTTATCACAGAGCAAGGACTGAAGACCTCCTGTCAGCGGAATGTGTGTTTAGCTGTGGCCTCTTCCAGTAATCTCTCTGCTGGGAAAGTCATTGGCCAAGGATGCTCGATTTTGTAGAGAGCCTGTTTCCTTTGCCAGACAAAGGCTGACTCTCATAATGACTGGCGATACTGGAAAGGATAACTTAGTTGATTAGCCAAACAATGACTTGAACCACAGCGTCAAATGAAAGCTTTCCTAACAGAATCTCTTTTCCTTACATCTTTCTCAGAAAAAAAAGAGGAGACCATTCCTGTGATCATTTCCCCCCTCAAGACCATATCAGCTTCTCTGGGTAAGGCCCGCAAGGACCATGCATTCCACGCACCTGTGGGGGTGCCCAGTATCCCAATGCAGGGAGCTTGGAACCCTCGTGTCTGCTGACCATACCTGCTCCTTGGGTGCGGTGTGCCTGGGTGGAGACCTTAGAACTCCAGTGTGTGAGGCTGGAATAACAAATGTGAGGGAATATTTCCCTTTGGCCAGTTTAGTTAGAAATGGCATAATCTGAAAACAGGTATACTTTGCTTCATGCAAAGCCACCTGTAAAAATCTGAATGTGAAAATCTGAACGTTCTGGCAGCAGTTATCAACTGCATGAGAAGATGAACAGCATGAACCCCAGGCAGAGCCAGCACCCTCAGTGTATTTAAAATAATTCACATCACCAAAACTTGGCTGGCTCTCTGCCTCTCTCTAAGACTCCATTTGTAAAGTGGGCTCAGCTGTGGTCAGTTTCTTGTTGCCAGAAGAGCTGGTAAGCTGGTCGAATGGTGTTATGAAAATGACCAGTGGGGCTTTCTGCTTTTCACCCCATGTGGTGCAGTCCGTCCTAGCCAGCACAGGTCCACACTAGTGGCCAGTGAGGGTACGTAAGTGTACTGTACTAACAACCTACTGATGCTAGTGGTGGGGTGGAATTGATGTTTATTGAGCATCTACTATGTCCAATGGGATCCCATTCAATCTCAGCGTAGATCCTGTAGGTTATATTACCTCAATTTTCCAAAAGGAAAAAGCCACCCAGGGCATCACGGTGGCTCAGTGGAGGCCAAAAGGCCATGCTCAGAGTCAGGCTGGAGTTCAGATTCAGGTCTGTGTGCCTATAAAGGCTGCACCCTTTTATGTGTTTGTTTCTGGGTAGTGTTTTTGTAGGTCTGTTACTCATTTATGAAACCCTGGCTGCACAGTCTTTTAAAAAGCAATTTATTTGCTTTTTCCTTTTGTTTAGTGTTGGTTTAAATTTGAAATTTGAATTGGAGGCCATAGAGGAGGAGGGCTTTTATGCAGTTGCTGGGACTGCTGGCTGGCACTTGGGTTGCCACTGCCACAGTGCAGTCCCCATGGCTGCAGCTCTAGGAACAACCACCTGGAGATCTGCGGCAATGGGCACATGGGTGATACCTACTGGACCCCCAGTGTTCTGGCTCCCTAGGGCTTCCCAGCCAAGTTCCCAGGCCCAGTTCCCAATCAGTTGCTTTGGATGCACTGGAATGGGTGGTGGGGCCACGTGACACTGATTAGTAGGTTGTTATGGCTGAGGAAGATCTTTAAGGTCATAGGAGTGGCATAGGATGGAGAAGGGCTGACATCCTTAACCCATGGTGGGGCCAGGTGCATTAAAAGACACACCGCAGGAAGCCATATCACCCACGAGGAAAAAACAAGTGAGAAGGATTTCTTTTGCTTTTCCTTCTACTCTTCTTTGGTGAATGACAAAGAAAAATAATTTCCTATGATTGAGGCAGGGGGACCCAGTCCATCACACTGCACAACTGCAGAGGGCACCATCTATAGAAAATACAGAGTTTTTGGCCGGGCACGGGGGCTCACGCCTATAATCCCAGCACTTTGGGAGGCCTAGGCAGGCGGATCACGAGGTCAGGAGATTGAGACCATCCTGGCTAACACGGTGAAACCCCGTCTCTACTAAAAATACAAAAAATTAGCTGGGTGTGGTGGTGGGTGCCCGCGTCCCAGCTACTCGGGAGGCTGAGGCAGGAAAATGGTGTGAACCCGGGAGGCGGAGCTTGCAGTGAGCGGAGATCCCGCCACTGCACTCCAGCCTGGGCGACAGAGCGAGAGTTTTTAAAGAAGGGTTGATCCCCAGTCAGAGTCATCTGGGAATGGAGAGTTCCCAGGATAAACATCAGAGCCAAGACCAGCCTCAGGCAAAGAGAAAGAATCCACACATTGATCTGGATTTTCTGAGGTAACTGAAGTGAGGGGCGGAGGAAGTGGGCTTGAAGTTAGCATGCCCCCTGGGAGCGCAGGGGCCCTGGTGAAGCCATTTAATTTCAGGTGCCTCTTGGTTTTCGCCTGCCATGAAGACCAGTTGTAGGAACCAGAGGTGCTTTGTAAATAGTAAAGCTCTATGTGAACAGAATCATTTGAGAAAACCAAATTTTCTACTAACGAAAGAATTGGCTGGTGAGGGGTGTTTGAGAAGCCGAGGAGGGACTCAGGGCTCAGGTTCGCTGATGGGTGGGAGGTGCTGGTTCTTCAGTTGACGTGCTGTGCCTTGCTGTCCACAGGGTCAAGACTGACAATCCCGTGTAAGGTGTTTCTGGGAACCGGCACACCCTTAACCACCATGCTGTGGTGGACGGCCAATGACACCCACATAGAGAGTGCCTACCGGGGAGGCCGCGTGACCGAGGGGCCACGCCAGTAAGTGGGCCAGGGTCTTCTGTTGAGAGCCCTGTGGGTTTTGCTCTTCCTTTTGGAAACAGTTATCACTATGACCCACATACCACATTAAAAGTAACCTTTTTTGATTCCAAACTGTTGGATGTTTAGAATTTAAAGAATTGTATTTTGCTAAAACTTATCTTGAGAATCAAACTTTCTCTGTAAATACTTAAAAGTTGAGTTGCAGTTGACATGTTGGTATTGATGATGCATTTTGTAGCGGTTTAATTAAACATTGATCCTTTTATTTTTGCAAGTTAGAAAGTATCCATTTTCCACTCTGCAACCTATCAAACATTTTCATAAACCCTTAAAAAGACCCTGAGACCTCGCCACAGTATCTGCAGCACCTCTTCTGTTTCTCAGGGAGCTGTGGACCACCACACTCTCTAAGGAAGGTTAATAATACAAAAAAGAAAGAATTCAGTTCTCATAAGTAGTCATCTCTAGAAAATGTTTTCTTATTCTGAGACTCGAACAATCAGACCTTTTGTAAATGGGAACTTGTTGCCTATGAGGGAGACCATTCAACATTCCAAATTGTAATGTATTTTTAAAATTACAGTTTTGATACTTTGAATTAGCCTGAGCTTTTGCTTGCCAAATGGTTGTGTTTTTTGAAAGACTTATCACAAAAGATCTTTCTGGATGTAATTTAGTGGATAAAAACTATGTGTGGTTAGCATAATCATGTGCTTGCAAGTTCTCATTGCGAAAGACCTGGCCACAACTAAATGCCCATCTCAGCTTACTCATATGATCCATTTACTTAAAGGAACCTATATTCCCCCTACAAATAAAACAAAAATATTCCTAGTGGATCCACTCATCCATGTTTTTATTCATACTAACAGATAGTAGTGAGGTGTCTATAAATTCCTCTAACACTATAAATGGTAGCTATCCTGGCCAGAGCCATTCCCTGGGCTGTCTGCAGGTTTCCAGAGTGAGAGTCAGCAGTAGAGGTGAGAAGAGATGGCACCACTGAGGGCTGGAGTCCTGGAAACTCCCTGCCCTTCAATATACAAGTGATTTAATGGTGAAGGACTCAAGTTTCCTCAAACTAGACGTTTCTGTTCCCACGACTGTTTTTTTTGTTGTTGTTGTTGTTCATTAACGGACTTAAAAGATGAACTTCCCCATTATCTAACCCTGTAGTGTAACAACTGTTTGATGCCAGTGACCGCCAACTTCAGTGACACTCAGCCTTCAGGAACAGGCTTAGAAACTGTCCCAAATGAATAACAAGTATGGTGGCAAGAGCTCCTAACTTTATGAAACTTGAAAACAATAAAAGTGCAATGGGTACTTCTAATGGAGAGTGTTTAGATGGCTACACTGTGAAAGACAAGCTTGCATTTGATATAATCGTAATTAAGTGAATGTTTATTAACTCAGGGAATATTCAGAAAATAATGAGAACTACATTGAAGTGCCATTGATTTTTGATCCTGTCACAAGAGAGGATTTGCACATGGATTTTAAATGTGTTGTCCGTAATACCCTGAGTTTTCAGACGCTACGCACCGTAGTCAAGGAAGGTATGTATGTATTTTGGGGAGCACTACAGGAGAATATAACATGTTGAATGTTCCATGGATACTAGACAAAGCTACTTGTTCTCCAAATGATTCCATAGAAATTCCTTTGCATTGCCTGCCAGTGGAGAGCTGTAAAGAAACCTCCCATTTTTAAAGATTTTTGGTAGGGTGGAGGCTGGACTTTGGGAGATCATACTCAAATGAAAAATTTAAATGGCAAGCCGATTTTTGGAAAACGGATGAAATGGTTCTACAGTAAACTTCGAAATACTCCGTCTGCATGTGGCTCTGCCTTGGATCCTGATCACCTGTCTTCACATGGCCTCTAGAGGAGGGTGGATTGTTCTTTATCCTGAAGATGAGAAACTTCATCCTCCAAGAGCTGGGGATTGGGAGCTACCCAGGGTTCAGGGCAGCTTTAGGGTCAAAGTCATTATATGACTGGAAATAGGTACAAGGCTACAGCCAAATCAACCCAGCGTTCATTTACGGACATTTAAAAAGAAGAGGAGGAAAACCCACATTATCGTTTTTGATTAAATTGATTTCATATCAGTGTTTAATTGTTGAGCAGGAGGGAGAGCTGCCTTTAATGTAGTCTCTGTTGACAGCCCGTAGCTAATGGCAGGCAAGCCAAAGTGATTCCCAGCTGAAATCTCAGTGATGCCTCGTGGACAATCTTAACAGCAATAACATAAATACAAATCGCTCCAGGTTTCCATGTTTTGCTGGGGAGGCAGCCACAGACACAGTGTAAACTGGAAAGCCAATGATGTTTTCCAGCCTCAGGACAGGGAATGGCACCCAACGTTCCTCCATCTGTGCACTGTGCACCACCAGCCTCACACTCACCTGAGCCACTGGTTACAAACACAGATCTCTGGACTTACTCCAGATCCACCCTGTCAAATTATCCTAGGGAGAGGCTGCAGCCTGTGACTCAACAAGCTCCTTTCACAGTGAAGTTTGAGAACGAGGGCACACATGTGAAGGGTGGTGTTTCAGATCATTTCCAGATGAGCAGGCTGAGAGAGAGATGGTGGTTGTGCACATTTACCCACAAAAATCAGAATGTTCCCTCTTGGGGTCAGATTAGTGAGCCCAAGGAACCTGTGGTTTGTCTCGCCCTGATGCTGGGAACCTTTAAAATTTTCCATAACATGAGCCTTGTCCCTACATGTGGCTGGCTGTGACTGATCCAAGGAACACAGGCTGTAAGTCTTTCACTAGGACTGAGAGGTATATTCAAACAGCTGCCCAGAAAATTACAGCTGAACTTATTTCTAATCTTTGTGGAGTTTTAAGATGTGAGAATCCTCTGGAGCAAGAGGCTGAGGTCATGTCGATTCCTGGATGACTAAACAGACTGTGGTAAATGATAGCTTAAAAATGCATGATTCTAGTCTCATCAACAATGTGTCTGATAACACTCTGTTCTCACATTTGCTTTTTAACTTTTTATTCAGAGTCTCTTCCTGTATTTCCGTAACACAGAGACGCCAAGGAGCAGAACATAAAATAGCTGGACCCAAGCAATCGTGTTGGCTCCTGCAGCTCCATTATTCAAAATTTATTTTCCTTTACTACTTCCTTTGATCCTCATGACACCCATGCTCATTGGAAAAGGGCAGATTGTTCCTGGCTCTGTCACAGTTGGCCAACTGAGACATAAACAGCATCTTAAACGCACAGTGTCCCACTGTCGGAACAAAGTTAAACCCTCAGCACTTACCCACTTACCCTATGACGTTTCTAACAGATTTGTCCTATCACGCTTGTTTCTCTAATGCCACAGACATCACTCTCAAATATCCTCCATGTTGGTGTGAGGGATGTGCTTTCTGAAAATCAATGCACGTTTATCAAGAAAAACAAACTCCAATTTCTTTCTTGTCCTGTGCACCTGCATTGCCCTGTCCTCTTGTACAGTGAGAGACTGTTCAGCTCCTGATGTGACTCTCTTCTTCCCACAGCCTCTTCCACGTTCTCCTGGGGCATTGTGCTGGCCCCACTTTCACTGGCCTTCTTGGTTTTGGGGGGAATATGGATGCACAGACGGTGCAAACACAGAACTGGAAAAGCAGATGGTCTGACTGTGCTGTGGCCTCGTCATCAAGACTTTCAATCCTATCCCAAGTAAAATAAACGGAATGAAATAATTCAAACACAAACTCCACACGTCTTCTCTTATGGAAGTGGCTGTGTCTTTTTGAGGGACTCTGTTCTTCGCCTCAGTTGTCTTCCAAAGGTGCCACATTTATAGTGGCTTTGTAGTAAAGGACTAAAGTCTTACATTCTGTTTTTTTTTTTTTCCCCTAAAAATCAGTGACAACAGTAGATGTGCCTGTGAGTGGGTGTGAGTAGCTGTCTGCTACTTGTGACCTATTTAACAGAATGAAGTTCTCTTAGGCCTGCATGAGAGTGGAAAACATTTGACATTCGTTCAACAAAAACATATTGTGAGTCTATTTTGGCTAGACTCTATGGGAGATGTTGTACATACAGTGATGGTTAAGACATAGTTTGCCTTTCAGGAAGCTGGTTGTTCATTTTGAGCCTGAAAAGGATAATTCAGTGCTAAAGCTGAAGAATCAGCAAGAATTGGTGAACTTTTTTGGAAAGGGATATCCAAAAAATAGCAATTAAAAATACACACATTGGAATGTATTAGTGAACTGAGAATTAGACCCAACTTCATAACAACATGTCTGAAAATAGAAGGAAGGGCATTAAGATAATTGTAGACAAATTGAAAAAAACGTACCCAGAGCCTCTTTCATATCATATAACAAAAATAAAATCCAGATAGATAAATGAGTTCAATTAAAAAAAAAAAGCTCCAATGACAGGAAAATCAGCACGGCTGGTGACTCCACCTTTCAGGTCTCTGTTCAAATGTGACCTTCCCAGAGGGAAGGTCCCCAGAGAGGACCTTCCTTCCTCTCTTTCCCCTCACCCTGCTTTGTACCATTGTAGCTTTTATCACCACCAGACCTTCCAGTATAGATTTGCTTGTTGATTTTCAATTTGTGTTTCCCACCCAAATGGAAGACCCATGAGGGCAGAGAGATTATTTTGGTCCCAGCTGTATTTCCAGTACCTCAAAGCAGGCATTTAATGAATACTTGTAGAATAAATGAAGATGGAATGAACTCTCTCTTGTTCATTACCAAAAGACTTGCAAGTGTAAAGGTGAGTAGGCTTAACTACATTATAATTTCTGCACAACAAAATAACAAAAGCAAGGTTTAGACGAAATTGTGTCAGACAAGTTCAAGGAATGAATAACTATCATGTATACAGTTATTCAAAGTCATAGAAAAGGCATGTGTCTTAGTCTGTTTGGGCTGCTACAACAAAATACTATAACTAGGGTGGCTTGTAAACAACAGAAATTTATTTCTCACAGTTTTGGAGGTTGAGAAGTCCAAGATCAAGGTGTGAGCAGATATGGTGTCTGGTGAGGGCCCACTTCCTGGCTGATAGATGGCAGTCCTCCTGACTTAATCTCCTCCCAAGGGCCACAACTCCCAATACCATTATATTGGAAGTTAGGGTTTCAACATATGAATTTTGGGAGGACACAAACATTCAGTTTATAGTAGCATCATCACCCTACCAGATGAAAAAACGTGAGTAGGGGATTGCAGAAGAGACACACATAAAGGAACTCATGGAAAAACGACACTTTCAGTAAGAACCAGGGGAGGTAAATTAGAGCAAATTTGAGATACCAGTGCACTCACACACTATCAAGTGTTTAAAAGGTTTTATGAAACACTCTCACACTTGTAATTCAATTTATAATTTGGTGCTGGGAAGAAGAGAGGCAACACCAGCCAAGTCAGTTGGGTGCTGGACCAGCTTGCATCTTCTTGCAAGAGCCCAGGATGTGCATCTCTTCTTGGCTCTGTTCAGTGACGTCATGTTGGTAGCTCAAAATTGGTGGCCATTGTGGAGTCTTTACACCACAGAAATTGGCAGTTACCACAAATCAACACTGTCTTCCCCAGCACATCACAACAAGGTTTGAGAGATGCCCGATTATACTACTCCTAGTAATTTAGCTTAGGAAATAATTTAATAAAATAAAATCATTAGAGATATAAAATAATTTAATAAAACTTATTACCCCAATGATGAAAAATTATGCAGCAATTGTCAATTATAATGATCAATATCATAATGACCAAATTATCAAAATTGTGAGACTTAAATGTTTACAGTGTTAAGGAAATATTATACATTGTTTTGTACAATTTTTATGGTTACAATATTGACATTTGTTTGCATCTAGACAAGGAGAAAACTTAAAAACTTGGACTTTGAAGGCAGACTTTGTGAGTTCAAGTTCAAGCACTGCCACTTGGTGCCTCTGCGATCTTGGGCAAATCCTCTAATCTCACAGTACATCAATTTTCTCATCTGAAAAATGAGGATAATCACATTAATTAACTTAGCTATTTAGCTATATCTTATATTTCCATTTTTCCTATTTTTCTATTTCAACTATAGTAACTGTTTAATGATCAAAAACATAGGAGGAATAGACAGAAATAAAAATTGTTGTACTTAGACTACGTGCTGACAAACCGCAGCCTGTGGGCCAAATGCCGCCTGCCCTCTGTTTCTGTGGATTAAGAGTATTAGGAAACAGACTCACCTGTTCGTTTGCAGATTGTCTTTGGCCACTTTTGTTCTTTGAAGATACAGTTGAGTAGTTGAGACGGCAAAACCTGGAATATTTACTATTTGGTCCTTTACAGGAAAAGTTTGCCAATGCCTGGTTTAGGTGAAGGCGGTTTTGGGCAGTTAACTTTTGACCCTCACTTTTCTATTTTCCTGTTATCATCTCCTCTTCCCTTCTTCTCCTGTTTTCTAAGTATTCAGGGAGGGAGAAGTACGGAGGGGCCGGCAGAGGCCTTTGAACACGTTATTAGATTTTAACCGGAAAGGAGAGGAGAGTGAGGTTTGAGAAGGAGGATTTGGTGAGGACGTTGCACAGGGTTCTTTGACTGCTTCTGCCTTTTCTTTATCTTCAGGCTTGGGGCCACGCGGCTGGCATCTCTCTTCCTTCCTGGAACTTCTCCAGTGCTCTCTGGAGTCCCCCACTTTAGATTCTGGCTGTTTCAGCAATGACCCAGAAAAGGAGCTGACTGCAGCCGGAGGAGAACCACCACTGGCTTTCAGACTCTGCCTTGACCTCACAGGTTACGCATTTCCTCCCCTCCACTATTGCAGAAGTGTGGGGTCACACAGGTAGAAAAGATGTGAGACAATCGGGGAATTTTGAGTGCTGGATTTATGCTAATATTAAGGAATAAGTGTGATATTTGCATTGCTACATTAAAAAAAGGTTATTATCCAAGAGGCAAACTAAATATATATATATATTTTTAAGATGGAGTCTTGCTCTGTCGCCCAGGCTGAAGTGCAGTGGTGTGATCTTGGCTCACTGCAAGCTCCGCCTCCCGGGTTCACGCCATTCTCCTGCCTCAGCCTCCCGAGCAGCTGGGACTACAGGCGCCCACCACCGCACCCAGGTAATTTTGTTTGTATTTTTAGTAGAGACGGGGTTTCACCGTGGTCTTGATCTCCTGACCTCGTGATCCATGGGCCTCGGCCTCCCATAGTGCTGGGATTACAGGCATAAGCCACTGCGCCCGGCCAAGGCAAACTAAATTTTTTATGGGTGAAGTCTGAGATTTGCTTCAAAGTTATCCAGTGGTGGATGGGAGAATACATGAAATAAGATTGGCCAAATGTTGATAACTGTTGGCCCTGGTGATGACTGCACCCTGCTTCCTTATATCATTCTCTCTACTTTTGTATATGTTTGAAAACTTCCATAATAAAGAGTAAAATACAATGTAGAAACAACTCAATACCCGCTGGACAAGAGAATGTGTGGCTCTTACAAGTAATAAAATGCACTACAGTAAAAAACAACATGGAACAATATGGATGAATCTTAGATATATATTATTGAATAAGTCCCAGAAACATTTCTTAGAATGATGTCCTTTTACATACAGTGAAAACAACTAAAGTTAATATGCTTTCTCTCAAATATGTGAAAGCATCTTCATATATATTCACACACACGGTTAAAATGTAGTTTTTGTCATATATATGCTCTTAAATATCGATATGTGTGTGTGTTCGTGTGTGTGTGTTTGGATAGTGATTACATCAGGGTTGGGATGGGTTAGGAAAACATAAACTTCATTAAGTTCTAGATCTCATGTTAGGTAGTAGATTGTGATTGTTTATTAATAAACAAATAGATTTAAAAAAAGCTATTCAGGGACAAATATAGAATCTGTGTCTTGAACCAAGGATTATGACTAACCTAATTCTGTGTCCCTAAGTCCAATTTGAACACACAAACAGATGGACAAGTGAAACAATGTGGTTTCTTTTCTTAAAGTGGCCTATCTCCTCTATTTTTTGTTGATTCTATTGTTTTAATTTTCTGAAGGTGAATTTTTTCACCCTCAACCCTACAAAAGCTGGGGAGAGGGGGTGATAAATAGTTTTTGGAAACCTCACACTTCCACGCACTGCCCACAGGAAAAACACACGTCTAATGTAATAAATGCTACCTCTGCAAGAACTAAGGATGAGAGCAGATGTCAACAACAGAAGCCAAGAATAATTTATGAACTAAAAAATAAATGTGATCTCTCAAGTATTTTGAATGCTATGGGAATATATAGGGACTCTTTCACAGAAAGGGTGGGATGTGTGTTTCTTGTAAGTTCCTCAAGGCAGGAGCCTTCTCGTTCCTTGATGCAGCCCAGCACCGGGCACTGTGTCTTGCTGTGGCACAGGCATTTAAGAAGTGTCTGCAGAATGGATACAGCATGTGTCACTTGGACTTTTCCAGCCTGTGTGAGCAAATGGGTCCCATCAGCGGGACTCAGCTAAGTTTCTCTGCTCCTGTCTCTACACTCAACTCTCATTGTTTTTTTCCATGACGTCCTGCCAATAGTTCACTTGGACTCGCAAAGGTGCTTCGTGTTTTGTGGTTGCTTTCCTGTTCTTGCGGTCCTCACCCATTGGCATCTCTGCCTATGCCACCCTTCAGGGCTACTCGTTACTGCTACTGGGCTCCAAGAAGGCATTGCCACCAGTGGAGAAGCCATCCAGACGCCACCTGGGCTGTAGCCTCTGCCAGCTTCGGTACTGGAGCCAGCTTGTGCACTCCTAGAAGCTCCTCCTTTCTTGGCTCATGGGTTCAGCCAGTCCTCGAGGCAGGGGTGGTGGGCTAAAAGCCCCCTCCCATAGGGCTCAGGCACCAGCACGTTCTCCTCCCCGCTGGCATGCCTGCAAAACCCACTTCCTCATTCTTCAGAAAAGCAAAGCAAAACAAAACCTCCTACAAAGGAACTCCCAGAACCCACTGCCCAGTGGTTTTTCAGAAACTGCCCCGACTACAGCTATCAGATCCCTGGTGGAGGCCGAGCTTCAGGGGCCAGGAACTACTATTCAGCCAGCTTCCAGGACAAGGGGAGAGAAGGCTTTAGATAAAAAAGAGTGGGAGAAATAAAGCAAGAATGAAGGAGGGGAAACCAACATCTAAATGTCTACAATGTGCAAGATTTTACATGTTATGCTCAACTGAATCCTCAAAAAAAAAAAAAAAAAAAAATCCACCAGGCAAAGATTACAATTCACATTTTAGAGGTAAGGAAACTGAAGCTCACCTAATTTAAAAATTACCTCCTAGAGAGTGTGGTTTAGATGTGCAGCAGCAATGGGCTTCTCAATACCGAATCCCAGGTTTCAACAGCTGAAAAACAGCTGGCTCAAGTATGGGCTGGTCTGAGTCAAGGTTACAGTTAGGAGCAGAGCAAATATTTGCTTTCCTGGGGGCAGACTAGCTACCACGAAGAGTTCATCTCCTGAAACCAGTAGAAGGTACATCTGGAATCTGGGCGACCAGGGGGACTGTAATAAAGATTCCTTCACAGGGAAGGAAGAATCGGAAGTAGGAACCGAGTGACCTTCTCTCCTACAGTATTTCCCAGTTTTTTGTTCTCCTAGCCTGTGGCCTGTGACCAATCAAGGCGTCAGTGTCCTACTGGATGGAGGTGAGGCGTCCAGTGTGCAGTCCTGCCGCTGGGCCTGAGGCTGCTCTCCCAGGAAATAAGAGTGTGTGTCCCTGGATCCTTCTGAGCCCACTGCAGGGGCAATGTGGATTTAGCCCCCAGAAAGCACAGAAACAGCTAAGAACAGACTGTGAATTAAATTAGTCTCAAAGCCATGCTATACCTCAGGGTGACCGTTCACCTTGTTATATTTCCCACCCCAAATTGCTGTTTTCAAATATAGGCTTTATTATTCAGGTTTGGTGAGGCCAACAGATCAGGAGACAATAGCCATTGAAAAGACAGTGGTATCCCCCAGATCCCAGCAGGAGGGGCACACCACACCATGGCGGTTGGGAGGGTGCCCGGAGAAGCACTAGGGCCGATCAGGAGGCTGAGGGAGTGAGGGGAAGGTGTGGGCAAGAGCCTTTCTGACGGTTTCTGTGGGAAGGAGTGGGTGAGGCAGGGTAGGCAGGCTTAGGATTGGCTGGTTTGAATGATTTCCTTGGGCTCTTGGTGCATGGGCTGTCCCTCACTGGGCATGGATAGGGACTCTGAGGGTCAGAGTTCCATAAAAGAGGTGGTTGGGGTGTGGCTCTGGATTGCTCGATTTGCATTTGAAAAGCATGTTGCAGAAGCAGGCAAGTTGTTTACTATCTCTAGGAATTGGCTAAACCAGGGAAAGGCCCAGGTATCAAAGCAACAAGGTCCCACGTATCAAAGCATCAGAAACACATGGTTAATAAAATTGGGACAGCCAAGTGCAAAGGGGTTGCCGGAAAAACTCCAACAGGCCTGCGCATTGGGGTGGAGTCTTGGAAAGTTCAAGCCATTTGCAGCGGGGAGGAGCCTGGCTCGTCCTCTTCCTGGGTGGAACCAGGGATTCAATCTGCGAGGCGGGAAGCACGCTAGCAGCGCTCTGCCTTTGTGGAGGGTCCCTGTTTCTCTTTTTTCCCCCTCTTTTGCCCAATAGATTCCATTTTTCTCACCCTTCAAAGTGTCTGCAAGCCTAATGTCTCATGGCCATATGACAAGAACCTGGCTGTTAGCTGAACTAAGGACAAAGTCCTACAACACAATTACATCCTGCCTTGTCTGCTACAGCTCATCAGAAGCTCTGCACGGAAATTAAGTGGCCAAAAGTAAACAGCCAACAAAATAAATATGCTCCCAATTTCATTTTATTTTATTTTGTCAAGAATACCAAATATCCTTTATGAAGCATGGTAAAACAACTGCCATAAAACCTTACAAGCATTAGCAGCAAAAGCTTAGTGTTGCATAGAAATGTACTCTTGTATTTGTAGCCTGGGCAATATCTAAAGAGGATGTACACTAAGCCTCAAAAATTTTAAAATTAAAGCCTGAGTTTCTCCACAATTCCTTCTTGCTCCATCCCAGCAAAGAGGCTGCTCCATCCAGGAGAGGGGACTGCAGTCAAGGCTGTCTTCCATCTTTTCCAGGGAAGGGTGTGGCTCCTTAGGGTATTGCATTGGCCTCGCATGTCCCCTTTTAATGTGTCCCAGGCATTTATACAAGATCAGCACAGCCCTGACCCCACCTGCAATGAATTTTAAGACAAGCCATTCTCTGGTCCCTGGAGCAGGTTTTCTGGACAAATGTTGCTCCCAGGAATCCACACCCAGTAGTAACAGTGACCACAGCAGCAGCTCGGAGATATCAGGGGGAAGAATGGGGGATGCAGGTGGACCTCAGTCCAGTATCATCAGCATCCCTTTGCTGATTAGAACCACAGGGTGGCCCAGTATCCTTGTTCTGCAAGCCCTCCAGGACATTCTTACTCCTGCTGTCAGTGGGAGCACCTCGATTTCTATGGTCAAGTCTAGAACCCATGACTTGGGAATGTAAGCTGTCTTTGGTCAATTATTCCAGCAGGAGTTAGTGACAGTACCACCTTTGTCACATCTAGGGGAACTTTCACCGTGCATCTTATCTCAGCATTTGGGACCCTGGGCTTTCTTGAATAATCTTCAGGGGTAGCTTCCCAGTCTCCCAGGCTCCAGGCCTTTTTTGGCACCTTTCCTCCCCATCTAGCATATTCGGAGCTTCTCACTGTGTTTTTCTTGTAAGCCCATGATGATTTGGCTTCTGTCTTAGTGACAGAGCTTCCCCACTCTGTTGACCTTAAGCCAACAGGGACCATGATCTCCTGGTATGGAACTTTCTAGGCCTCTGCACCTTTTCTGAGAAGAGGGCTCTTCCCCAGCCCCACTCCAGGTGCAAAATGACCCTCGGCAAATCACTCACAGTGCTTCCACCCCTGGGTGAGGATGACCTTCTTGTCGTGTACTCCTCAGTATGCAATACTCTTCCTCGGCTTTTGAATGTTCAAGATGCTGTACAGTGTTTCTGTTGCTTAGATTTTTTTTGGAAGTGGAGAGGTATGCCTCAAGTGACTGCATACCAGTTAAGTGTGGGTCCTCAGCGGCAGACCGGGATCATTTAGAGAGGTGAAACAACAATGCCACTGGTGTCTGGACCTATGCCCAGGGGCTCTGCTGTAAGTGATTGGGGTCCTGGGTGATTCTAATGAGTGGCATGGGCTGGAACCCCTGGTTTGACTTCTTCTGTTTCTAACACCTATGGTCTGGTACTCCGGGCCCTTTGCCTTTTGTACCAGAAATTCATTCATTCACTTATTGCTTTATCCTAGCATACTCCTCTAGATTTTTGTCTCATGTGGGTCTTCCTTGTGGGAGCTTTAAAATCAGTAAATTTAGACTTGCCAAAACACCCTGTATTTCTGATTTTAAAGACAAGCAAGGCAAAGTCCCTGTCCCACACCTCCATGTCCATCGAGGAAGTTCAGTACTTATTCCTTGCGTGTCCATGGCCCAGTGTTTTCCCCCAGTGGTCTGTTTAACTATCTGTGTGTTCCCCTGGATCCCTGAGAGGAATCCAGCCTGATTGATGCTGTTTGGAAAGCCAAGGTCTACAGGTTTCCCAGTGTCAAAGACATGTCAAATGAATGAATGGATGAAACATGGTGGTGCTTGGTATCCGTCGGAGGTGTGATGTTCTCACAGCTAACAAGGAAGGTCTTCCCTGTAATCTAAGGAGAAGATTTGACTAGTAGCCCAGGAATCATTCCCTCTTGCTCAGTTATCAGTCTTCTTTCTCTTTAAGATTACCTGCTGCCAGGCTGTCAATGGCACTGCAGCCCTGAGCTCCTTTATCTCATTGGGAAAAGAACCCTCAAGTTCTCCCCTTTAGTTTCAACCTTAATGTATTCCCAATGAAGTAGGGAACACTTGGGAGTTTGGTGTGAGCAGAGGGTAACTTTTCCAAGTCATCATGGGGACGGTTCTGTGTTTTCTGTTCTCTGGATTCAGAGTTTCCTGTTTAAAAGCCTGAAAGAATATTGCTGTTCAGCACAGAGCACTTGCTGAGCTCTGACTAAATACAAGCCTGTGATTAAATTATTTCAGACTCTTAATAAAAATATTTTTAGAAGAAAGTCC
Source organism: Hylobates moloch (assembly GCF_009828535.3). Lineage (NCBI taxonomy): Eukaryota > Metazoa > Chordata > Mammalia > Primates > Hylobatidae > Hylobates > Hylobates moloch. The sequence goes on along the minus strand of NW_026652290.1, from coordinate 40,850,983 downwards.
TTTGGGAATTATGTAGAGCGCTGAGTGCATTTTTCTCGGCAAACACTTGGACCTGCCTTGTCTTTCTGAGTCAGCTTTTCCTCAGCAATGTCCATCCTGGGGAAACTCAGGAGACGTATCTTCAAAGTCAAAAGGCTGGGTTGATTTCAGACACCTCCTGGAGATAAAGGATCCCGATAAGACTTCTCATGGTCTGACCAGCGCATTTTGTATATATATTTCTCCTCTTTCTTCTTCTTTTAACCCTTTAGCTAAAAATTTTCTGTAACACACTTGAAATGTCAATCTTTCAAGGGAGAAAATTTATGAAGGGGTTACCTTCAGCTTCCCTTTTCTCTGCACCCCCATCCCTGAAATACAGACAATCTGGTGGTAGGGTGGGGTGGCTTGGGGGGGCACGAGTTTCTTGACTTTCTCATGCCAACTGACAATACCTACACCAAAACTTTTAACTAAATCACAATTTTTCTCCAATAGCCCAGCATTTTCTCAATTTCTTCTAGCTTAAAAGCAGGTTTGTTTTTAACTTTTATTTAAAAGTCAGGGGTACATGTGCAGGTTTGTTACATAGGCAAACTTGTGTCGTGGGGGTTTGTTGTACAGATTATTTCATCACCCAGGTATTAAGCCTAGTACGCATTAGTTATTTTTCCTGATCCTCTTCCTCCTCCTGTCCTCCACCGTTTGATAGGCCCCATTGTGTGTTGTTCCCCTCTATGTGTTCATGTGTTCTCATCATTGAGCTCCCACTTATAAGTGATAACATGCGGTATTTGGTTTTTTGTTCCTGTGTTAGTTTGCTAAGGATAATGGCCTCCAGCTCCATCCATTTTCCTGCAAAGGACATGATCTTGTTCCTTTTTGTGGTTGCATAGTTTTCCATGGTGTAAATGTACCACATTTTCTTCAGTCTATCATTGATGGTTATTTAGGTTGATTCCATGTCTTTGGTGTTGCAAATAGTGTTGCAATGAACATAACGGGTGTATGTGTCTTTATAATAGAATGATTTATATTCCTCTGCGAATGTACCCAATAAAGGGGTTGCTGGGTTGAGTGGTATTTCTGTCTTTAGGTCTTTGAGGAATTGCCACACAGTCTTCCACAGTGGTTGAACCAATTTACACTCCTACCAACTGTGTGTAAGTATTCCTTTTTCTCCGCAATCGCGTCAGCATCTGCTTTTTTTTTTTTTTTTTTTTTTGGCTTTTTAGTAATAGCCATTCTGACTCGTGTGAGATGGTATCTCATTGTGGTTTTGGTTTGCATTTCTCTAATAGTCAGTGATGCTGAGCTTTTTTCATATGATTGTTGACTACATGTATGTCTTCTTTTGAAAAGTGTCTTTTCATGTCCTTTGTCCACTTTCTATGGGGTTGGTTTTTTCTTGTAAATTTGTTTATGTTCCTTATAGATGCTGTATATTAGACCTCTGTAAGATGCATGGTTTTCAAAAATTTTCCCCCATTCTATAGATTGTGTGTTTACTCTGTTGATAGTTTCTTTTGCTGTGCAGAAGCTCTTTAGTTTAATTAGATTCAATTTGTCAATTTTTGCTTTTGTTGCAATTGCTTTTAGCATCTTTGTCATAAAATGTTTTCCCATGCCTATATCCTGAATGATATTGCCTAGGTTGTCTTCCAGGGTTTTTATAGTTTTGGGGTTTACTTTTAACTCTTTAAACCATTTTGAGTTAATTTTTGTATATGGTGTAAGGAAGGGGTCCAGTTTTAATTTGCATATGGCTAGCCATTATTCCATCACCATTTATTGAATAAGGAGTCCATTCTCCATTGCTTGTTTTTGTTAGGTTTGTCGAAGATCAAATAGTTGTAGGTGTATGGTCTTATTTCTGGGTGCTCTATTCTATTGAATTGGTCTATGTGTCTGTTTTTGTACCAGTACCATGCGTTTTGGTTGTTGTAGCCCTGTAGTATAGTTTGAAGTTGGAAAGTGTGATGCCTCCAGCTTTGTTCTTTTTGCTTAGGATTGTTTTGTCTATTCAGGCTTTTTTTGGGTTCCATATAAATTTTAAAATAGTTTTTTCTAGTTCTGTGAATAATGTCAATGGCAGTTTAATTGGCATAGCATTGAATCTATAAATTGCATTGGACAGTTTGACCATTTTAATGATATTGATTCTTCTTATCCATGAGCATAGAATGTTTTTCCATTTGTTTGTGTCATCTCTGATTCTTTCCTTCCTTTCTTCCTCTTCCTTCCTTCCTTCCTCTTTCTTTCTTTCTCCTTCCTTCCTTCCCTCCCTCCCTCCCTCCCTCCCTTCCTTCCTTCCTTCCTTCCTTCCTTCCTTCCTTCCTTCCTTCCTTCCCTCCTTCCTTCCTTCTTGACAGAGTCTCACTCTGTCCCCTATGCTGGAATGCATTGGTGCAATCTCTGCTCATTGCAACCTCTGCCTCCCGGGGTCAAGTGATTCTTCTTTTTCAGCCTACTGAGTAGCTAGGATTACAATTGCGCACCACAATGCCAAGCTAATTTTTATATTTTTGGTAGAGACAGGATTTCCCTTGTTGACCAGGCTGGTTTTGAACTCCTGACCTCAATTGATCCATCTGCCTCAGCCTCCCAAAGTGCTAGGTTTACAGGCATGAGCCACCACACCTGGCATCTCTGATGTCCTTGAGCAGTGGTTTGTAGTTCACCTTTTAGAGATCTTTCACCTCGCTGGTTACCTGTATTCCTGGGCATTTTCATTTTTTGTGGCAATTGTGGATGGGAGTTTATTGTTGATTTGACTTTCAGCTTGAATGTTGTTGGTGTATGGGGATGCTGGTGATTTTTATGCATTGATTTTTGTATCCTGACATTTTGCTGAAGTTGTTTATCAGCTTAAGAAGCTTTTGGGCTGAGGCTATGGGGTTTTCTAGATATTGGATCATGTTGTCCACAAATGAATAGTTTGACTTCCTCTCTTTCCATTTGGATGCCCTTTATTTCTTACTCTGTCTGATTGCTCTGGTCAGAATTTTCAATGCTATGTTGAATAGGAGTGGTGAGAGACGGCATCCTTGTCTTGTGCTGGTTTTCAAGGGGAATGCTTCCAGCTTTTGCCCATTTGGTATGATGTTGGCTGTGGGTTTGTCATATATGCTCTTATTATTTTGAGGTGTGTTCCTTCAATACTTAGTTTACTGAGAGTTTTTAACATGAATGGATGTTGAATTTTATTGAAAGCCTTTTCTATGTCTATGAGATAATTGTGTGGTTTTTGTCTTTAGTTCTGTTTATGTGATGTATCACATTTATTGATTTGCATATGTTGAATCAGCCTTACATCCCAGGGATAAAGCCTACTCGATCATTGTGGATAAGCTTTTGGACGTGTTGCTGGATTTGGTTTGCCAGTGTTTTGTTGAGAATTTTTGCATTGATAGTCTTCAAGGATATTGGCCTAAAGTTTTCTTTTTTGTTGTATCTCAAAAGCAGATTTCTTTTAAAAAATCTATTTAACAGCTATTATAAGATGCTGCACTTGGTGAAGGTTGGGAAAGACACACCAGTGGACAGCACAGTGCTTCCTTCCTCTCCAAAAGCTTGTGGAATGAGTGGGCATGACATCATCACAGGACTGCAGGACATCAACAATGTCAGGATCAGTGCCTCTTTTGGTTTGGCCTTTTCCTCATGGTCACAAGATGATTGTTGGAGTGTCAGACATAGTGTCTACATTCCTGGCATGCAGAAGGGAAAGCAAAACATCAGCCACATTTTTACCTGTATCTGGAAGCCCTTCCCTGGGCTCCCTGAAGGCTTGTGCTTATGTTTCATCAACTGGAATTTGCCATATGGGCTTCTCTGTCCCCAAGGGAGCCATCCCAGTCTTAAGCACTCAATTTTCTACTATACATTAGTGCAGAATTTTTAAAAGGGTTTCTATTTTCATCAATTACAGTCCCAGTTTCCTAGGAACCTAGCAAAATGCTTCAAAGACAGCAGGATGGCCATGCCATACGAGCCTTCAGATGTGTCCCTCTGCTCTGCAACAAGGATCCATGATCTGGTTCCCAGGCCTGCCTTTCCTTATCTTGGGGCAACTTCTTCCCCAAGTGGGGATATTGTTTTAAAGGTTAAGGGGCAGCCAGTGCTCCCTGATTTCGGAAAGGAGGTGAATCTGGGGTAAGGCAAAATATCAGCTCTACATGCAGTACAACAGTCCCAGAGTGCTCAGTCAGACAAGACCCAGGGTGGGTTGACACTTACATACCTGAGTTCCTGTTGAGCACATGGCTTATGCTTTTATGCTGAGACTCTCAGAAAGAAAGAAAGGAAGGAAGGAGAAGAAAGGAGAGAGGGAGAGAGGAAAAAGAAAGAGAGGGAGAAAAAGAAAGAAAGAAAAATAAAGATGAGAGCAGAGAGGGAGGAAGAAAGGAAGGAAAAAGGAAGAAGGAAGGAAAAAAGAGAGCAAGAAAGAAAGGAGAGGGAGGGAGGAAGGAAGAAAGAACAAAAGAAAAAGAAAAACAAACAACCAAATAAGCAAAAATATCTAAACTGAATCACAGAGGAGAATGTGGTCAATGCAAGTTACCACAATATGCTGTAGGAACACAGGAGGGGAGAAGTGATGTCCAGGGTGGCCACGTGTGTCAGTGGTGGAGGGCAAATAGGAAAGAGGACAAGGTCAGTGCATAAATCACAGGAGAAAGAACATCTTGTGTATTCATTCATTCATTCATTCAACAAATAGTAATTTTTCCTTTCTTGGCTAGGAAAAACAGACATGTCCCCTGTCCTGTGGGAGCTTAAGTCTCATGAAGAAGACAGACAAAGATAATATAATGACCCCGATAAAACGTAAACTTGTGGAAAGTGTAGGGATGGAGAGAGCTGTGTTTGCTGTAAGTGGGTATAACCAGGGGATTTCCCTCACCCAGGGAGGTCAGAGAAGGATGTTTAAGGGTGGGTGAGATTTCAACACCTCAGAGGAGGGCGAGATATCCTATTTGGAGAAACAGACTGGGCAGTGAGCAGGGCTGGAAAGGGCTGGCCAGGTGTGGGGAAAGATGAGTGGTCTGGATCCATGAAAATGGCAGGGAATCAATGAGAGACAATGAGGTACCAGGATCTGTGCCTGGCATTTTCTGTTTGGGATTTATGTTACACTTAGAACAATCCTGTAAGGTAAGAATTCCCTTGGTTTTGGTTCTCCTGGAGGTAGATCCTGAGGTAAAGACTTGGATGCAGGCAATTTATGGGGGAAGTGATTCCAGGAAGCAAGGATGAGGGGGCAGGGAGACAGGCCCAGTCTCCCTGCCCAGTCTTAATTGGTGTTTCCAATTAAGGAAACACCATGCTAAGGGTGACTTATGGAGGTCACCTGCCATGGCCAATGGAGTTTGTGTCCACCAGGACTTTCTCAAAAGTACATACAAGTTCTCTCACAATTTTTTTCTTGAAGGAATGGACATAGCTCAAGAGTTAGGGGTTCCTGAGACACCTACTACAGGTGTTGTATTCATTTTAAAGCCAAGGATCAGAAAATTTCAGTCCCTTGCTTAAATTTACAAGGCTGGTAAATGACAGAGCAGGGACTTGAGCTGAGGTGGGTTGTGACTGCAAACTTCATACTCTTACCATCATAATTTGCTGTCCTCTTTCCTATGTATTAAAACATAATTGTTAAGAATATAACGATTCTAATGGATATTAATGTCAATGTTGCTGTGATATTTTTTCTAACATTCATTAATTCTTCCAGCCCTAAAGGTGATATTGAACCTCTGATTCTGCTACAGTATACTAAGATTTATTACATCACTGGAGGGCAGTGAAGATATGATGTGACATGATCTACAGAGCAAACCAACTGGCCCTGTGAGTACTTAATCCAAGCATAACATTGTGAAAGGGATAAAAATAGAGTCTGTGGTAGATTAAAGATGCCCATGAATTCTTTGCTACTTCTTTCATTGAAAAATGGAGTTTAAATCCTCTTTTCCTAAATCCGGGGTGGTCTTAGTGACTTGATTGACCAATAGAATGAGACAGAAGTGACTTTCTGGGACTTCTGGGAATCCCTGCAGCTTGCAGCTGGAACTCTTGAATGGAACACTTGCTCTTCGAGTCCTGAGGGGCCATTGAAGGAATCCAACTACTCTGAGGTTCCCATGCTGGAGAGACCCCAGGTAAGTGCTCCAGTTGAGGGTCTCAGCTGAACCCAGTCTTCCAGCTGTCCTTGCCAAGGTGCCAGATGTATGAGAGCCCCTCCAGACCAGACCATCTTTTAGCCCAGTGCCACCAAGTCAACTCTGTTGATGCCACATGGAACAGATGAACCACTCAGCTGAGCCCTGTCCAAATTCCTGACCTACAAAATTCGGAGGTAAAATAACATATTTTTAATGTTAAACCTCTAAGTTCTGGGCTAGTTACTCAGGAAGGGAGGACTGGAACATGCCCACCACTTTCTATTTCCTCTAGTCACTGCAGTATTACTCTTCTTAGCAGACTATGTAGCATGTTTAATGTAGGCTGAAATGTTAGGTTGAAGTTCAGCTGTTTGGACTAAGTTCTGTGATAGACACATTTAGCAATCATTGGAAGTTTGGGAAACTCTCTTTTTCTCTGTTTGTTAGCATGCCTGGAATTTTGAATAATGCATCTGAAGAATCTGCCAGCATAGGTAAAAACATGCTCCCTTCTTGTCATTGAATTTTAAGCTGCGGATACAAGTCTTATGAGTTCATCTATAAACATAAGCATAGAAAGCAATAGAAGCCACACCTATAGTGAAGAGCTCTCCATATGGGGTTGGTAAGTAAAGCAATAATCATGGGTATGCTTTCTGAGAGAAAGTATAGCAGAAAGTAGAATGAAATCTTGGGGGAATGCCCACAATTAAAGAGGCAGGCTTGAAAGGCATAAGAATGATGTAATAGACTTTGGGGAATCAGGGGGAAAAATGAGAGGGTAGTGAGGGATAAAACACTACACATTGAGTACTGTGTACACTGCTCAGGTGACGGGTGCACCAGAATCTCAGAAATCACTGCTGAAGAACTTATCTATATAACCAAAACCACCTGTTCCCCTAAAACTATTGAAATAGAAAAATAATAAAGAGGCGGGCTTGGAAGGCAAGGGGATGGTTTGCAGAGCTCATGTCAAGGATGGAGGAGGGTTTCAGCAGGAGGCATTGGTGTCCACGTCACAAAGATGTCCAGGATAAGATCACGGCCTACTTGCCTTGCAGGCGCCCTCATGATAGTTCCCTGTGACCTCAGCTAGAAGTTTGTGTAGTCATATATGTAGTGTTGGGCAAAAAAATTTTTTGTAACTAATTGTGTTACTGATTTAGTGAGGCATCTTTGGGAGCAAAGCCTTGCCATGATTTTGTTTTTTATATAACCACACTCAGCTGTATCCTGATAAGCCCCTTGTCCACTTGGTGTGTGGGGGAACCACTCTACCGAGTCTTTGGTCTAGTTTTACAACTTTTCACAAAGGTTGGGTTATTAGAGCATTCTAGTTCTGATTTTTTAAAATTTTACTTTTTAAAAAAATTTTAAGTTCTGGGATACATGTGCAGAACATGCAGGTTTGTTACATATGTAGGTATACATGTGCCATGGTGGTTTACTGCACCTATCAACCCTCATCTAGGTTTTAAGCCTTGCATGCATTAGGTATTTGTCTTAATGCTTTCCTTCCCCTTACTCCCCACTCCCCCGACAGGCCCCCATGTGGGATGTTCCCCTCACTGTGTCCATGTGTTCTCATAAGACTTGCTCTTGTTCACTTAAAGTTTTAATCTCATGATCTAGTTCTTTCTTTTGATTCACTGCTGTGTGCTTGTGGATGTGGGGGGTTGGCCACGTCACACCTCCTTTGTTTCCCCCGGGCTCACACCTCTGCTTTGGTTGGTGTTGCGGATGGGGGAAAGAGAAAGCCCTCAAAGACTCCGTGGTGGCTGCCTCTGGCCAGGCTTCTGTCCTCTGCTTCCTGGTGGCGCGGCCTCTCTCTCTTGTCCTGAATAGCCGCAGGGTATACTTGCTGCTTCAAGCCAGGGCTGCTGTCTGGAGGTGGGGGAAGGAGGGCATGGGCTGTTTTCTCAAGGGTGCCGGGGAGAATGGAGAATCCTCCACAGTTCCCTGGGGTTTTTGATGATGTTAATACCCCCGGCACCTTGATCTTTTCTGGCTGAGGAATCCTCAACATTTTAGACCACTTTCCTGTAGCACACCTCCCATTAAGAAGAAAAGGAGGCTTCTCTGAGCTCTCACTACATCCCAGCCGTCATGAAAAGCCCTTTTGCCAATGTCACCTAATCAAGTCCTCTCGATCCTGAAGAAAACAGAGGTTGAGAAGGCAAAGGACTGCCTGGGGCCACAACGTGGTGCATGGTCAGTGGCCTCGCCGGGCTTCTCCCTGAGCTCTTCCAGTCTGGTGTTTATCCCACACCATGCACACATCTTCCAATCAATCACTGTGCCTCTGAGAACTTCCTTTAGCTGAATGGTGTGTTGTTTTTAGATGTGGTAACCCAAAGTTCATGCAGTTTTCCAAATGTGGCTGAAGCTGGGTTTTGTCTAAACACAGGATGCAGGCTTGACAGCAGCCGGCTGCACTGCCCTTTCACTAGGGTGGGACAATGCAGGAGGGATGCTGCCAGGAAATGGTCACAGTGACCCCTGGGTTTCTTTTCAGGGCTGTCATGGATAGATTGGAGATCTTTATCTCGCAAAATAGTAAAGTTGACTTTCTGGAAGTCATTTTAAGGGAAAAGTGTAATCTCAAAATACTTCCAGAGAAGTACAACTATCATTCCTGCCTACTCTCCACTACTTTGTCAGAGCTTTTAAACATTTTACTAGCTTGCAATTTTGCTGCGTGGAAGACTTGAAAGTCATCTGCAAGGGCGAGGTTTCCCTGTGTTCTCCCTCATTTTAGGCCATGGAGAAGTATTCATTTATCCTGATGGTTGGTTTTGCTCTCCGGATTTCCTGTCTAGACCCGCTAAATGCCTGCTAGTCTCATGGCTGCATTTTGAAGTCATCAGGTTAGACTTGGGGCATGTTTGAAGTAGGACCTGAATCCAGGGGAGGCAACAGCTTCCTGACAAGGGTAGTTTCTCAAAACCTGGGATTTTCATTCCAGCAAGTTAGGAGTGGGCATGATAAGAATATAAAATCATGAGGCAACTCAAATCAGACTTACTTAGCATACTAGAACAAGGAGGGTATCCCTTGATGTTGGCAGGGACAAAGAAAGTGAATTCGCTATTTAAATATCATTAAGGAAGTGTGTGGAAGTCAGTCACGAAGGGGTGGTGCAGACTAAAACACCAAAAGGTTCAAATGAGCTCTGAGTCAATCAATGCGTGATTAATAAGTAAGGAATCACTTCAGGGAATTAGGGGTGTTTCTTTTATTAAAAAAATTAAAAATAGAACTATCATACAATCCAGCAATCCTACTACTGGGTATATATCCAAAGGAAATAAAATGAGTATGTGGAAGAGATATCTGCACCCCCCCACCCCGTTTATTGCCGCACTATTCATAATAGCCAAGATATAGAACAAACCTAAGTGTCCAACAGAGAATGAATGAGTGAAGAAGATGTGGTGCATGTACACGATGGAATACTATTCAGCTATACTATTCAGAAGGAAATGTTGTTCTTTGTGACAACATGAATGAATCTGGAGGACACTATGCTAAATGAAATAAACCAGGTACACAAGGACAAATACTGCATGATCTTGCTTGCACGTGGAATCTAACCAAGTTGAATTCGTAGCAGCAGAGGGTAGAATGGTGGCTACCAGGGGTTGGGGAGGGTTGGAAGACTTTGGTCCAAAGATACAACTTTTCAGTTAGACAGGAGGATTAAGTTCTGGAGATCTATTGTACAGCATGACAACTGTAGTTAATAACAATGTATTGGGTACTTGAAAATTGGGTAAACATGCGGAGAAATAGAAATGCTTTTACACTGTTGGTGGGAGTGTCAATTAGTTCAACCATTGTGGAAGACAGAATGGCGATTCCTCAAGGATCTAGAACCAGAAATACCATTTGACCCAGCAATCCCATTACTGGGTGTATACCGAAAGGAATATAAATCATTCTACGATAAAGACACACGCACACGTATGTTTATTGCAGCACTATTTACAATAGCAAAGACTTGGAACCAACCCAAATGCCCATCAATGATAGACTGGATAAAGAAAATGTGGCACATATACACCATGGAATACTACGCAGCCATGAAAAAAATGAGTTCATGTCCTTTGCAGGGACATGGATGAAGCTAGAAGCCACCATTCTCAGCAAACTAACACAGGAACAGAAAAGCAAACACCGCATGTTCTCACTCATAAGTTGGAGTCGAACAATGAGAACACATGGACACAGGGAGGGGAACATCACACACTGAGGCCTGTCGGTGGTGGCGGGGGAAGGGGAGGGAGAACATTAGGACAAATACCTAATGCATGTGGGGCTTAAAACCTAGATGAGGGTTGATAGGTGCAGCACACCACCATGGCAAGTGTATTGTGCCCCAGCAGTTTCTGGAGCAGGAGAAGTAGGGCACACCCCGTGATAGGTGGAAGATCTGACAGGGAGGCTTGACTCTCAGAACAGGGAGTGACCTTGTGGACCATGCTGTCCTCAGAGGTGGCACAAACCAAAGAGCAGGGCTTGCCAGAGATCTAGGAGAAGTCGGAGAGAAAGCATCATAGCAGCCTGTGCTCAGAAGTCCCTGGGAACATCCTGAACCTTCCAAGGGTGACTCTGGAGAAAACACTCACCACTGAGTGACTCACAGCCTCTTCTGTGAGCCACTGCAGTCAAAACAGGGATCCGAAGCTTGCTCCCGGCCACTTCACCTTGTCGTCGAGCAGCCTCTTCCTCTGGAAACACTGGCCTCCTAGTTCTTGGTCTTTTCTTCTCTTCTTTCCTATAGAGTCTGGGAAAAAAAAAGATGAACTCACACTTTCATGTAGTTAATACTAAACTTAATTAATCCTGGCAACAGCCTATGGGAAAGGTGTGGCATTGCTTACTGCACCCATTTAATTGAGATCTGAATAGTTCTGGGGACTAAGATCCCACAACCATGGGCTCCGACTCCTGCCTAGTTTTTTTTTTTTTTTGTTTCATTGGCGGATCAAGTTCATGGATTGCTATTTGTAGAGAGCATTTACCTTAAAGAAGGTGCCTTCAAAGGAGAAACTCCTTACTGTTAGAATTTTAGACAGCATGGCAGGGTCTTGAAGTAGGTTTGTGGGAATTTCCCTGGGACCCTCAGGTCACATGACCATTTATTGGCCCTCCTCTGCAGGGCACCTTAGGTGATGAATTGCAAGGGCAGATCAAGGGAAAGCAGATGTTGCCATGGAAATGGCCCTGCCCCCATTCATTATTAAAAGTTGTTGTTGTTGTTGTTGTTTGGTAGCATCCAATAGCAGTAAAAATTTTTGGGGCAGCTGACCTAAATTTTGAATGTGATCTCATAGTCAGGGTTCTTAAATTAATGAAAACGAATATGCTTCCTACAGGAAAACATTTAAAAAGATGACGCACGTGGCTTTAGTCCAGAAGTCACTGGATTAAAAACATACCACAGTATGTCCAACCTGGGCAGAAAAGTCTTGCCAAAGAAACATTTATTAGGTTGCTTTTAAATTGAATTTGATAAAATAAAAGTTACAATAAAAAAAAAGCTGGGTTTGAGTTAAATAGTAGTAAAGGCATGGATGTATGTTGTTATTTATTTGAGTTATCAGTGTTGGCATTTTTTTAATTGCATGAAGTGTGTTTCCAAGAGCAGAATTCCCACCCACATTGGGCCATGGAAAGAGGCAAGTTTAACTTAAGATAGCTCAGTTTGCATTCATTGTTTGGGAGCCAGTTAAATGGTGAGGTGGCAGTTGTTAGTGCTGCGTTTGTCAGTGGGTGGCCGAGGATGGTGTCTCGGTCCAGCTCTGCGGAACTCCGGGTGCTGCTCTGTTAACCCAGCAAGGTCTTCTGGTGGTGGCTGCAGACTCTGCACTCTCCCCTGTGCCGGGACTCTGGGTCTTGCTTCTGAGGGTTTGCTGCAGTCAAAGGAGAGATATTTTCAATGCTTCTTGGCAGGGGAAATTATTTCCTGAATTGAGTCCAAGCAAAAAAGGATCTTCTGTAATTTGGTGAAGTATTGAGTGCCAGGACACACCCTGACTGGCAACATCACTAAATGCCATTTGTGACTGCTGGGGCTCAGGGTTTTATTGTGTAAGCCCATTTAGGCCAATTTTACGTGGGCAGCACATGTACTGCCAGCTGGAACCCTTGTTCTGCAGACAGGCATGACTGTGGAGCGTGTCCAGCACCCATGAAAGACCTGGTAGATGAATAAATGTGCAGAATGGGTGTGGGCCTCAGCAGTGTCTGACCAATACAAACAGAGCTGCTTGTGTTTGGGTCAACTTTTATAAGTGGAGATGATCCGGGGCTAGAACCACAATGATCACATGTACTGGGTGATTAGTGGAAGAGAAGTTTATACTGTATATACCAAAACTACATCAGTCTTGAATATTTCTGAAAGGACACGTAAAAGAATATAAAGTGTGCCTCCCTCTGGGGAGGAGAACAAGGGTTCTGGGATGGGCATGATACTACTTTTCACTGAATTTGCTTTACCAAATGCATATGCTCATTTTCTGTTTAGATAACTAGACTGGGTTTCTCTAGCTATATTAAAGATCACCATGTGATCTTAGATGTACATCACTTAACATTGTTGAATTTCCTGTTTCTTGTTTGCAAAACAAAGGATTTGAGTTAGAGACTTTCAAATATCTTTTCTGGCTCTTCATAAGGATTCATTTTAAGACAAAAATACTCCAGGAAGTTTTTGTATCTGAAAACCACTTTCCATCTAAGTTAGTTAAGTTGATTATGACACCTACAGAGGGCATTTCAGCCCCTAATGCCTGTTTCACTGAGGGCTAAGACGACGGCAGCAAGCCCACAGATGTCAAAGGTCACTCATACATCCCTCCCTGACTCTTAACATGGGGGAAGGGGAGACAGTGCATCACTTCTGGTAGATCCAATAGCTGCAACAGATCTTCCTCTGTGTGTGTGGATGAGTGGGACTATTTCAATCTTTTTAAGTCAAGCCCAAAACTGGACTCGGGCCGACAGCTGAAGGAAGCCAGCAGCCTGTTGGATCAGGATGCATGAACACTTCCCAAATGTCTCTTCAAATGGCCTTGTTTTCAGAAGCCATCCTCTTGTTGGACATTGACACCAGCCGGTGCTTTGAAAGCCACTGTTGATGGCTGGTTGGCTGGTATCCTTCAGGAAACACTTCCAGGATGGAAATATTCATGTTTTACCAAAGCCAAGGAGCTTAAATAAATAGATTGTGATTTCTTCTCTCAGCGGAGGAATTTAATTTGCTAGAGGTTATTGTTGGCCGGCCACAGTGGCTCATGCCTGTAATCCCAGCACTTTGAGAGGCTGAGGTGGGTGGATCACCTGAGGTCAGGGGTTCAAGACCAGCCTGGCCAACATGGTGAAACCCCTCTCTACTAAAAATACAAAAATTAGCCAGGCATGGTGGCGGGCACCTGTAATCCCAGCTACTTGGGAGGCTGAGGCAGGAGAATTGCTTGAACCCAGGAAGAGGAGGTTGCAGTGAGCCAAGATTGTGCCATCACACTCCAGGCTGGATGACAAGAGTGAGACCCTGTCTCAAAAAGAAAAAAAATAGAGGTTATTGTTAACACCCAGTTGAGGCCAATAGACAAAATGAGGCTAGTTCTGGAAAGACTTTGCCTTACCATGGTTGCAATGGGCTCACTAAGTCAAAACCTAGTGGAAGTCCTGGGAAGTGAAGTCATCCCAGGATTGTGGTTTGAAGAGCCCCAGGAAGAGGGAGGCAGCACATGCTGGAGGGCCTGGCGGTATCTCAGGAAAGACCTCACTTAGGCCAAGTGCCATTGTGTGAGTGAAACCACTGGGGTCTTCTTGGACTGAGGCCAGAAATGCAATTTTGTTGGTTATCAAAGATATTCAGACTCCCAAGGGTTGGCTCATTCAAATCATTCTCATTCCAAAGTGCCGATTTGTTAATTATAGCAGGGATGTCCCTTCCTATTATTTATGGAGTTATCTGGGGACTGAATTAGGCATCTGAAGGCAGCTTGGGGAGTGTGAAATGAATGTCAATGGAATCACTGCCTGGCGAGTATGAGGTCAATGCCTGACGGAAATTTCAAACAGCATAGCACAGCCATTAAGAGCATGGTTCCTGGACCCAAAGTACCCTGGACTGAGTCCCAGCCTCTATTAAATTGGGAACATTGGAGAAGTTTCCTGAACTTTCTTTCTCTGTCTCTGTTTTCATATCTATGAGTTGATGTAATTTCATCAGATAATCTCAAGGTTTGGTGTGATGATTAAATGAGATATTACATGCTAAGCACCTAGAACAATGCCAGGCACATGGAAACACTGGGGTGTGTGAGTTGCCATCATCATCATCATCATCATCATCTGGGGCAGGGCTCAGCAGACTTTTCTGTAGAGGATGAGACAGTAAATATTTTGGGCTTTTCTGGCCACACCATCTCTATTGCAATGACTCAATTCTGCTGTTATATTTCAAAAGCAGCCATAGGCAATATGAAAGCAAATGGGCGTGGCTGTGTTCCAGTACAGTTTTATTTATAGAAATAGGTGATATGTGGGGTTCTGTCCTGTGGCTGCGGTTTGCCTGACCTCTCATCTATAGAATTCCCATGATATTGAAACACTAGGTAGAAATTACTGAGTCAGAGCAAGGGCTAAAAAGAGGAATGTTTAGTCTTTCTCCTTAACTCAATAACTATCCTATACTTTGTGGGCAGGTAGGGAGACTGAGGCACTCATTCTCATATTGTGAAGTTGGTAAAATTCAACTCTCTTGACTCTTATATTTTAGTTCCTTCCCTCCAATTCCGGGCAGCCCAGTAGTCACATGGCTGGAAATAATCCATTCTGATCACTTGCAGTGGAGTTAGAGACAAAATTCCTAACCAAGGACTAGCTACCAGAAAGGAATATTAAAGTATCATGAAGGATGGATTCTCCATTAAAAGGAGATCTTAGTGGCCAGTGTCAGATACTTCTGTCCCCTCAATGGCATCCCATCCAAGGGGATGTGTGATGAACTCACAGCCAGCCTTGACCAACAGCACCCTCCAAGGACAGCAAATATGATGGCTGGAGTCTGAACTGCCCTTAGACCTGCGGGAGGGCCCTTGCACTAGGCCGTACACCAGAACCCAAAGACTTCCTTCAAAACATATTTTCGGTTTCATAGGAAAGTCTTTTGAAAGTTTAGCTGAAAATTGAGCAAAAGGAAATAGTAGAAGAAGGTTGCCAGAGGATGCCTTGAAGGGAGGAGGAAATCGCTGGCTTGCTCTTGGGATCCAGAGAAAGTGCTGCTTTTGTTTCAAGCTGACTTCCCCAAACTACCCAAAGTGAATGTCTAGGTAGGAGCTGGGTTTGCAGAATAACTGTGCCCCCTCCATCCTCTCTGTGGAGAGGGTGTAGTTTTGGACTGGCTTAGAAATCCGGAGTGAGAAAAGTGAGGCGTGGAACTGGGGTGGGGACCTGTCACTCCAGGTGCTTGGTCCTAATTCACCCTAGTTGGGTCACTGTGTTACTGCTCAGGCTTGCAGCAGGCTGGAGGAGCTGGGAAGGGGGTCCTTGGGTTTTGGGGTGAGGGGATCCCCTGGACACAATCCCTGGACACAAATAGGTAGGAATTCAGATTTAACATTCTTAGGGGTACATTAAGTAACTTTGAGCTCTCTCAGCAGGCGCCATGTGAGTCTCCATGTGTGGTTGCGTTTTAAGCCCAGGAAGTGCTAGGAGTAAGCTGGGCTAAGCTAGAACTCACGGCTGGTTCTTCCACATAGAGGTGGGTGACCCGTGTTCTGGGACCGCTTGATTTCTCCAGTTCATCTTCTGAATATGTCCCCTCTAGATACGTTATTCACACCCCCTTGGCTTTAGTCCAAGCTATTCTAGCTGGGGTACGGTCCTTTCCCTTCAAAAGTAATCATTCACTCATCAAAGTTTACACATCTATAGGTCTAAGTAAAACACAAATTCTCAGAATTCTAGTTAATTACTGTTATTTGTGTGTGTGTATGTATACATATATGTGTGTACATATGCACACATATTTTATTATGTTTTAAAAACTTGTCTCCTGTATTTTCTAATTATGAGGAGGGTTGGGGTAGTGGATGTATGCAGGTTAAAAAAAATCAAAAGTTTTTTCAAACCCTCAAAAGTGGAGAAGTCTGCTTTGTCATCAGAATGTGTATTCCTAGGGCCTTCACATCTTTGGTCTGATTAAATCATTTTAATACCATCTCTAAGACAGAAAAGGCAAATGCTACAGTATTATGTTTAGTTCACAGATGGGAAATTGAGACAGGGAACTTAAAGTAGCAAATGTCCAGTGTTGCAAAACCGGTACCTGAACCAGACCTAGAACCCAGGTCTTTGACTTGTGGCTGATAAGCTCGGGTGCTTAAACCTTCCTGGATTCCATGGTGTCTTAGCATCTTATCTTGTCTTCTTTTTGCTCATTTTAAATTTTACGTTACTCAATTCTGTAACGTTAGTAACTGACCATCTGCTCACACAGAAGTCATTTATTTGCTACTTTCAACCATTCAGAATGGAGTTAAGAATTTGGAATTAACTCTTAAACAGCTAAAATAGACATCACGTTAGTTACCTATTGCTATTTAACAAAATTTCCTGAAGACTCAGTTGCCTGAACAATGATAATCATATATTCGCCCCCAGTTTCTGAAGGCCAGCTGTTTAGGAGTGGCATGGCTGAGTAGTTGTAGCTCAGGTCTTTCATGAGGTTGCAGATAAGACGTCAGCCAGGGCTGCTGTCATCTGAAGGCTCAACTAGGTCTGGGTGATTGGTTTCCAAGATGGCTTACAACTGGAAAATTGGTGCCATTGGTTTAGCTATTGGCAGGGGAGCTCAGTTCCTGGCCACATGGACTTTCCACAGGGCAGCTTGAGTGTCTCTTCCTGATGTGGCAGCTGGCTTTCTCCAGAGTGTGTGATCCCAAAGTTCATGATGGAAGCTGCAATACCTTTTAAGATCTAGCCTTGGGATCTACCTCCCATAATTTCTACTGGTCAGTCCTGAGTTAATAGTTTAATATACTTTCTGGGCCTTATTTTTCACCTTCTGTAAAATAAAGGTGTCCCTAGGTGACACACATGTTCCTTACAAAGCCAGCATTCCGTGACTTACAATAACTATGTGATAGAATCTCAGTGAAGGACATTCATGTGGCTGATAGTGCAGAGGTGAGAATGGCAATGATTTGAGGGCTAACACCTTTGCTGCCTGGGCTTTTCTTCACCATTTCCAAGTGAGACCCACAGTGAAATGGCCTGGGAACACAGCACTAGGACCTCTAATTCCAGCTCCTTCATTGCATAGCTTTATGATCTCGGGCATTGACTGTCTTGGGATTTCTCTATCAGAGTATCAACCTCCCAAGATTGTAGTAAGGACAGTGCCAATGACAGAGTTTGGTGCATAGTGTTTGAACAATAGCCTTTGATTATGATAACTTCTAACATGCTCCGTAGTGAACTGAGAATGAGTGAGAATCCTGGTCCACCAACAACAGCAGGCCAGAACATGGAGCCATGGTTTCTGAGAGCTCGTTATTAACAAAACATCTTAGTGAGGGCAGAGCAGTAATTAGATTCTCCAGAAAACACTGGACTTCAGTTTTATGAAAGTGCTTTTATAGCTTTGTAATAACACAGCAGTAAACATTTTTCTCTTCTGGAATTGAAGGGCTGATTGGGTCCACTGAGCATTCTCTTCTTTCGGAGTGTTTCCTTTGGATAGCATTCAAAACAGCAAAATCCTATTACCCATTCCAGAGTGGAAAGCCCCATTTTGACTGTGTTTGGCCAAAGATTAACTTCAAATTAATACCTAATGAGCAGGCAACCTCTCTCAACATATTTATTAAAGTCATATTTCAAGATTTCTAATGTATATGGTTTTCACTTAGGACTTTTTTTCTGAATCATGGTCAAAATATATAGATGAATAAAAATGTAAAACTTTTTTTTTTTTTGAGACGGAGTCTCGCTCTGTCGCCCAGGCTGGAGTGCAGTGGCGCAATCTCGGCTCACTGCAAGCTCCGCCTCCCGGGTTCACGCCATTCTCCTGCCTCAGCCTCCCGAGTAGCTGGGACTACAGGTGCCCGCCACCACGCCCGGCTAATTTTTTGTATTTTTTAGTAGAGACCTGTTTAGTAGAGGCCTGTTTCACCGTGGTCTCGATCTCCTGACCTCGTGATCCTCCCGCCTCGGCCTCCCAAAGTGCCGGGATTACAAGCGTGAGCCACCGCGCCCGGCCAACTTTTTACACATAATCCCACTTATTTATGACTAAGCACTTACATTAGTAAATTTTTTTTATTTGCAAGTGACAGCTTATCTCAAAGTAGCATAAGAGAGGGAGAGAGAGAGGAAAGAAAGAAAGAACCTATTGGCTCATAAAATGCTTAAGTAAGACTCAGAAACAGATGATAACAGCTTCGGACATGGCTAGATCCAAGGGCCATTACGGTGTTTTATCTCAGTGTTTCTTGGACAGGCATATTAGCCATTGGTAGCTCAAGGCATACCTTATATTTGCACAGCAGCCCACATAAGGAAAGATCACCTCCCCTGACATTTCTGGCTGAAAGAGCCCAGGGAACAGTCTGACTCGTTTAGCTTGTGTCCCGTGCTCCTCCCTGGGCCAGTCACTGTGTCCATGAGGGTGATGTCATCTATTTGATGAGACCAGCCTGGCCAATATGGCCAAACCCCACCTCTACTAAAAATATAAAAATTAGCTGGGCATGGTTGTGGACGCTTGTAGTCCCAGCTACTTGGGGGGCAGAGGCATGAGAATTGCTTGAACCTGGGAGGTGGAGGTTGCAGTTAGCCGAGATTGTGCCACTGCCCTCCAGCCTGGGAGACAGAGCTAGGTTCTGTCTCAAATAAAACAAAACAAAATAAAATAAAATAATAAATAAATAAATAAGTAAACTAAATAATCTGCTTGATGAGGCCTGAGAGACATGTCCTTATGTCCCTATCCATTCTACAACTCAAATAGTGTCAGTCTGCCTTTGCATCAATGTCTCCTCATTTCTACAAATAGTAAGAAAAATATTCTTCTGGTTTATTTCTTAACACTGTCATGTAGGTAAATTGATGATCAGGTGATTGCTTTCCATCGTGTGTTTGATTTTCTGGGAGTGCAGTGTTGCATGGCAAAGACAGGTAGAGACATCTGCAACGTTAAGTAACATGCAGGCTTCCAAACCCGAGGCCGGCCACTCTAGCTGGGATTCTTGGAGGGGTATGGCTCCTCTTCCCTTCTCTTTTTGGGATAGAGGGAGAGCTCTCTCTCTTCCTGGGTTTTTAAGTCCCTGGCTATTTCATCCAGAGCCCAAAGTAGAAAGTCAGGTTGATGTGAAAAGCTTGACATGTATTCTTGATAAAAGCTCAAAGCCTTTGCAGAGTCTTGCATTGGTTGAAATCAGGGGCTGGTGCCTCCAAATGAAAGGCGGCCACCATTTGTGTTGACTGATGCTCAAAGCCATGCCATTTTTGATGAGTCTATGTCCAATGCCAAGGCTGTGGTGGTTTTTTTTTTTCCTTTTCAGAAATGAAGGAGTGGAATCACTGGGGACACCTGCCGCAATAGGAAAGCCCCTTGAGAACTGAAACGAGTCATCAGTTTCTCAGGAGGAGCTGACCAAGAGCCCCCTCGTTTCGTGTGAATTTAAATTCCCCTTTTCATGAGACTTTCCTTAAAGACAAGGAAAAAAAGCTAATGGGGGAAAATGAATAATATGACATTGAAAGTATTGAAAGGCTTGAAATGATCCCACGTGTGTCATCTGACTTTGAGAGGTGCAGGGGCTCCCGTCTGTAGGTAGAGAGGCTGGCATGCTGCCTGGATTGCTTGTCTGATGTCACATGCTAATGGGATCCCAGCTAGAATGCTGGCAACTCTGACTGTCACAACCTCAGACACCTTTGCTCACAGCTTCAGTTTCAAATTAATTTTCACATCCTCCTTAGGAAACTGGGCCCTCCGTAATCAACAGAACTCTGCATCGCCCACCCTAAAATTGAAACTCGCCTAAGCACAAGGATCCTACAGTTCTCCTGGACAGACCTCATGAACCCCCACAGATCCTCGGGGCACACTCCCCAGTGTGTTTTGGAACAAATAGTCACCCCCTGTGTTTTGAAATGTCCTTTGGCCTTTTGTCAAATCCACACTGACCTCTTTTCAAATGCATGTGGTCAGTGTTATTTTTCAAAGGCCCTTTGAAGTTTGCTTTCTTGCCTTCCCTCCCTGTAGGTCACAGAGCAATTACTGGAAGATTGGTGGGAGGCTGCTTTTGGCTTTCCGTACACGTGAACGCCTATTTATAAACAGGTGGGTTAAGAACTGTGATGGGGGGTCCCCAGCTTCCAGCTAGCAGCAGCTTCCCAATTACTTCTGCATGAGCATCTCCAGAAAATAACCAAAGCCAAAATTTCATTCTGAGTCTGTGGGGTTTTCCACAACAGGCCCAGTGTCTTCTTTCTTGGCCCCATCCTTCCCTGTGGCTTCCCTCTCCTTGGAGTTAAATACTGGCTGGATGTCAGGCTGGGCACCCTCAGAGAAACACCCCACTGGCCCAAGTGGGGCACCAGGAACGTGTTCCAGGCCTGCCGAGGTGGCGATGTGTTCATCCCCCGCTCTCAGGGTTCTTCTAGCTGTAATTTCAAGACTGGGAGCTTTTCCTGACGGTGCAGAGTCTACTTGCCCTACATTTAATTGACTTCACAAACTTTCAGTTCCCTGTCTGTAAATGGGGTTAGTATGTAAATGGGACTGCTGCAAGGATACATGAGAGAATACCCATGGGATTACAGGGACCCTTGTCTTCACCACTCCATCAGGCAAGGAGGGAAGCCCCCGTCAGCTTATTTGGATGACTGGAGCTGCCTGCAGGCATAAAACGAAATCACGTTTGTACAGGGACCTCTATGGTCCAGACACATCACTTCATTGCATCCTCATGCACATCCTGTGCGGAGGTTATGGTTGTTACCTGATTTTGACAATGAAGCATCAAAAGTTGAGAGGTAAAGGGACTTTTCACTCTGTAACCTATCTTTTTCCCACTAGGGTGGAACCACTCATAAATAACTGTATTCATAAAATGTTACAGTTCCGTGGGAAACAACGCAACTTGGCAACTCGTAGAAAGAATTTGTGAGACTATGTAGGGCTATTTGTATCTTTAAGCCAATTGAGGCAAAGAGCTAGGGAAGGAGAGGGACTTCTCATCACAGCCCTGCCTCTGTCCTTTCCTTATGAGGATCCCAGACTCTCCCAGATATGGTGTACCTGATGACAAGGCACAAGATAAGGTGACCAGAGGTGCTCAGACAGTGGCTGTCTCACCAGAGGTAATGGCGTTCTGATCAAGATTGGATTATCACTGGCTCTTCTTATGCCACATTTTCACGTCAAGTGTTGAAGGCCACCGTCTTCTCTGTCCTGTGGTTACACAACATTAAGTGGAGGAATCTTCTGGCCGTGTGTCTACACAGCCTTGAGGCATCCCAAGAGAGTGGGAAGATAAAAGATTTGGGAATCAGAAAAAGCAAGTGAGAAGACCAGTGCTGTCATCCAATAGCTGTGTGCCTGGAATCACTCTAATCTGTCTCAACTTCATTTTACTCTTTTGTAACATGGGGCTTTGACACCTACATTGCATGGCTATCGTGAGGATTTAATGAGATAAAGTATGTAAAGTTCTTGTCACAGAAGACAGTCAACAAGTTATAACTGACATCTCCTTCCACCTCGAGGGTCTCAAACCTCAAGTGCGCTCTCTCTATCTCTCTCTCTCTCTGTCCCCTCTCATCACACCCTTACACCCTTTGGACAATCACGTGACCTCTCAGAGCCTCAGTCTCTTCAACTCTAATAGAGAATCACAGAGTTGCCAGAACACCCAGGACAACCAAATTCTAAGTTAACGCTTTCAATCCTAGGTGCAGTTTCCCTGTGTTTGTGTAGGGCTGGGCCGAGTTAGGAGCTTGAGTCTCTCTCCACCTCCATGGCTTCTCCAGGAGCCTTCATCCTGCTGCGGAGGTGGACTGCAGATGGCCGCTGCCACCACTCCCCAGAGGGCATGTTATACTGGTAGGGTTAATAACTGACACTTGGGAGATTAGGTCTGTGGCTCTCCTTTCCCTCTAGTGATGATCAGTTCTATCCATGGAGACTCAGAACAGAGGGCCAGAGAGGACTGCAGAAACAAAGTCCAGAGATGTGAAGTGACTTGTCCAAGATTCCAAAGCTTGTCCATGTCTGAATCATGATAAACAACTTCAGGGATGGTCTCTCTATGATATTTAAAACAGTGTGTGTTGTCTTCTGCTTTTCCTTTGATTTGGAGCCTGCTGTTATAACCCTGTCTTGTTGGACTGCCACATGTCCACTGAGAATTGCTCCCAGAGCAGAACTGGACTCAGCAGGGCTGCAGCGGAGTGTGGTGGAAGGACTGCTGAACAGGGTGGGGAGCCGAGGTCTGAGGGCCAGTCTCCCTCTCCACTGCTGACTTTTCTTGGGTATTTGAGGTTTTCCTAGGTTTAAATTAGTTGAATAAAATAGATAGTTTTCAGGCCTTTTGATTGTTCAATGCTCTGGAATTGGAGCCCTTTGGACAGAAGAAATGTACATGTCACCTTAAAACATACATAAAAAAGTGCAAAGCTGCTCCAGTTGAAGTTAGAAGAGGAAGGCAAGAACCTCTTTCCCTGGGCACCCCGAAGCACATTGCGGAACCCTGTGGCTCCTCGGAGCACAGTCCGGAAACCTCCAGACTGGAGGCCTCTAAGATGTTCTGGTTGGATGATAAGTGTGAGATGCATCCAGAGGTACTACCAAAGATCTTCACTTCTCCAGGGTCCTCCCAGGAATATACACTTGTCTCAGATGCCAGCAAACTCCCTTGTCCTCCCTTCACTTCCTGCCCATGTGCCAAGGTGGTAGGTTTCAGAGTTAATGGAAGGCTGGGACTTGACCCTGTTCCTCAAGGAGCTTATTCTTAAACTTTCAAGGCAGATGCCCCACGAATGTTTGAAAAATAGATGAAAACACCTCTTTTGAGGGATACAGAAGCCAAAAAGTGTGCCTAGCACCCAGTCCTCAGTAAGAAGTACATTTAACATGGCGCCCAGATCATATATCCTTATCCATATGAATGCCATAAAAAACCTGGAGAGAATCCATTCTCTTTGTTTCATTAAAAAGATGCTGGTGGTGAGCCACTGACATGCTTTTGTAATCCCTTAATGAGTTATGCTCTAGAGAACGCTGGCACGGGTGTGCTCACTGGTTACTCCCCACAACCACACTGGTGTCACGTTTAGGTCTCCTTTGCTACATCTACGGTCAGCAAACTATGACCCACGGACAAACCGTGGGCGGTCACCTACTTCTGTATGGCTCAGGGACACTCTGCAAGCGCTGTGAGCTGCAGGACCCAAGCTGAGGTGGTTCCATCTGTCCCTGTCCCCTACTTGGCTTCCCGCACCTGCCTCCCCTGCCAGAGGACTCACCTTCCTGCCACACAGGGCCCATGCTGGTCACTCCTACAGCATGGGGGCTCTGCTGTTGCAATGTCGGGCGCCAGGCTGCAGAATCTAAGTCTGGGAATTGGTGACGTGTTAGCTTCACTTCCATTCAGCTGTCCAGAGGGAGGGGGCCGGGATCTCCCGGAGGAGATGGTTTAGTTGTCCCTGGGGCAAAGAGAGAAAATGACCGTAGTGGCCAAGTCCCCTTCAACTCCCCAAGCCCACTGAGCTGGCTTGCCAGGCCCCTCCCTCCATCAGGCTGCCCTTCTTCCCAGGACCGTCTCCAGCGGTTGCAGGGCACACTGTGCCCGCCCACAGGAAGCCCACCCCAGGCAGACAGGGCCAGGCCCACAGAGGTTTCTCTCTTGTTATAGAAGTATCTACATTATATAAATATACACACATATATCATATATATTTTATGTATATATAACACATGAAATATGCTTCTTGGCCTACAGTGCCTAAAATATTTACTATTTTAGAAATGTTTGCCTCTCCCAATGCTACCTGATTATGGCTATGCATTACATGACCCTATAAAGATTTAACTGCTTCTAATAACAATAAACAATAATATTAGCTACCATTTATTGAGGCTCAGAAAGGTTGAGTAACTTGCCTAAAGTCACACAGCTAGTAAGTGGCAGAGCGGGATCTTGCAGTGACAGTTTCGAGGGAGAGGAGAATCACTGATAGACTTGGTTCCTGCCATGCAGATGCAGGCGTCCCCTGGGACTTCAGCTTCTCCAGGGCCACCCTCACTCCAGAACTGCTGGTCAGCTCTGTGACCCGTCTCTCCTCATGAGCTTGCTCTGCAGTGGCTGCCAAAACTTCTTTTTAATTATTATGGTCCTGCGTGAGAACACTGGGGCCAGAAGCTTCTATTTTTCCAGCGTTTTCTTTCCTGTGGGGCCTCCCAGCTTCAGCCATTCCTTTGTAACTTGGCTGACACCCCTCCGGTTTCCACTTCACTTCGTGGGTTCAGAGGAGAGACCA
Organism: Hylobates moloch; assembly: GCF_009828535.3. NCBI lineage: Eukaryota > Metazoa > Chordata > Mammalia > Primates > Hylobatidae > Hylobates > Hylobates moloch. The sequence goes on along the minus strand of NW_026652290.1, from coordinate 40,826,270 downwards.
CGGTTGCTAAGCCCTGCTGAGTGTCATTTCTGGTGTGTCAGAGTTGACAATTCCCCTGCTTCTTGACTACTCCTGACTCATCTTTACAGAACAGACACATCTCACTTCTTGAGCATCAGTGAAGAATGTTCTGTAAAGTAAAATTTCCAGGAATCAGAGCTTACTGCTCAGAACACTCAACTTTAGAAACTTGGAACTATTTTGCACATTAATCTTTACAGAATCAATTTCACCATGGCTTGCACTCTTAAGCAGAGCTCATGGCACACATTTAACCTTTTCTGAAAACTTAGCACACAGACGCATTGTTAAGCAGAGGTCATTGCATACATTTAATCTTTTCTTGGTAACTTAACACGCCCATTGAAAACATTAGTGATTATGTATGCCGCAGCAGACAGACAGCATGAGATGTTGGTGACCTTAAGAAATTCACATAAGATCTTGAGGTTTCCGACTCTTCATCTGTGAATGGGAATAAGAGTAGTTCTGAGCCTGTGGGATTCGGGGAGGGGAAAATGAGATAATTCACAGAAAGCCCTTGGCATGAGGCTTGGCACATAGCGCCCTAGGATCCCCTGGCAGGAGCGTCTTAAACGTGATGCCAGGGCCCCATCCAAGGCCAGCCAGATCAATATCTCCAGGGCTGCTGATGCTCCAGCATTGAGGCTTCTGTTTTGATTTGTTTTCATCTGAGCTCAGCTGCAGCTCGAGTTGGCAACCTGAGATTCTAGGTGTGTCCATGTCTTTGCCCCAACACTAAATTCCCCATCCTGCTGAAGCTTTTGAGAGTTCATATTTTCTTTTTGGTGTTCTTTTCTGCCTCCTCCATTTCCTAATGCTCTTACAAGCAGTTGATATTTACTAAGGGCCAGTCTCCTAGGCACTGCACTGAGCACTTTACCTGCTTTGATCAAACGCTTTTGTGACTCTTCCACCTTCACCCCAACCTGGTCCCAGGTGGCCACAGTGTTGTTCTCAGGGCCGTGCAGGTGCCCATAGGGGGTGCATGCCGCTTAAGTTTGGGGCCTTAGGCACCTGCTTGCCTTCCCCTAGTTCTAGCCCCAGCCCACCGAGCCCCTGCTCTATTTTCACCCCTTCATTCTCCACCAGGGTCAGAATCCACGTGGTTTTGCTCACTGATGTGCCAGCCCTTAGAACTGTGCTTGCACACAGTAGGTACTCATGAGTGCATGAGCAAGTGAGTGAGCCCCACAGGGACCCTATGCATTGGGTTCCATCATTATGTATCATTCCTCTTTTCAGATGAGGAAGCTGAGGCACTCACAGGCTAAATAATTTGCCCAAGGTCCTCAGTAAGTGGAGGCTTCACCCTGGCTCTGAGGTCTTGGCCCTCGCAGACTGCTTCCTGATTCTGTCACTTTGGCTGCCCTGAGAAGGCCTGGCTTGCAAAAGGCTCCTCAGTCCGGGAAACCAGTCAACATATTTCTAAAAGGAATTGTGTGATAAGTAAGAGGCCCTGAGTATCTAGGGACTGTTTTCTCCCTCCCTTTTCCTAACAAGATAAGCCCCGCTATTATTTTCCAACAGATAAAACTGTGAGCTGAGAAAATTTGAAATTTTCTTAATTCTCAGCCCAGCTCTTGACCCAGTTCCTGTCATCCACCACCCAACAGAGGTGTTTGTCCCTGGGCTGCTGGTTGCCTCTGATGGCTCATTTAGCCTCAGGGAAAGGTGGAAGAAAATGAAAACATCCTAGAGGGAGAGTTAGGCCTCCCAAGAGCAAGTGGCTGCCCCCCTCCAGCTCACAGGTATCTGGCCAGGGTAGGGGCACCGCTGTGTTGTAGACATGCTCCTTAGAGAGTGCTTTGTTCCCACTTGGAGTAGGGGACCCTCCCTCATAGGGCTGTGGCCTCTCTGCCAGCCAGGCGGGGCCTGAAGTCTGATGGAGGAGGGCATCTGAGGACAGGGTCTGAGAGTACACGGTGTGCTGGCCTGCTCTGTGGCCGGGGTCCTTGGGCGACTGCAGGCTGAGGCTGCTCAGCAGTGAGGAATGCTGAGTCAAGGGGATGAACAGCTTCTTTCTGAGAAGCCAGGGTGATCGCTGAGTCATGCCACTCTTGGCTAACACATGTGCAGCCTGCCCGGGGCTTTAGGGCTGAGCATAGCCAGTCCTGCTTTTTATCTTCTCTTTCCCAACCCCATCTCTTCTTCAGAAATCATTTACAGATGTGTGGCTTGAGTGTCCATTCCCGCAACAAAAACACTCTGCAGTAAGGCTCCGAGAAGGCTGTGTTTGTGTTGGACTGCTCTAGATGGTAACTTTGAACTGTGTCTTTCTGCTACTGTCTAGCTGCCTCCTTGCTCTCAGGAAAAGAACTTCATTTTATTGCAAACGTATGATTAAAGTCATATATGGTCAATATTCTGAACTTTCTGTCAGTTCTTAGCATCCACACGAGGAAGCCTGGCTAATAATGGTGTAGACACAGTGATGGGGCTGTGTGGACTCTGAACTCGCTTCCAGGAATCTCTGAGCTGGGAGCCTGGTGACATGAGTTCCATGTGCCGTGTTTTATTCATACCACCCTGAAGCAAGAGCCATAGAGTTTAACCCCCTACAGAGTGGCTTGTTTCTAATTGATAGGGCTGATTGCCCATCATGAGGGTGGGCCTTTTTTATTGGACTTATTAAGAGACAATAGACTATGTGCATGCAGCCCAGAGTGCATAGAGCAATTTTGAGCTAGTCATGGACACGGAGAGTGGAGGGGAAGGGATAATGGGGCTGTGAGAGGCTCTCCTGCCCTAGGGTACCTCTCTTCCCTGGTATCATGCCCTCATTTCATGGTTGAGGAGAGGAGGAGGTAATGGGAGCAGGGAGAGGGCGTACTTCGGAAGAAGAGGGTATATTTCTGGGAAGCCTCATGTAACATGAATGTGTGGTGCAGAGGGCCCGGAGGAAAGTCACAGCGACTTTGGTAAGGGGCAGAGAAGATCATGAACATGGGCACTGTGATAGTGGGGCTGATGTGATGCCACCCGCTCCCACCGCCCTTCCACCGCCCTCCCTGTTCTCCAGCTTGTTTGAGGAGTGGTCTGAGCCCTCACCATGTCAATGCTTCACAGCTTCTCCCAATGTCTCAGTGCTGTTGCGTCTGCCTTCTGAAGTATGTTAAATGTGCATTTCCCTCCGTGTCTACTGCCTTAGCCTAGAGCCCCTTCATCAAGCCCCGGGGATTGTTGTTCCAGCTACTAACTGGTCTCCCTGCCTCTACTTTCCCCTGCTCCAACCCTCTCCCAGCTTCCTAGACAGGGCATCTTTCTGAAGCACAGATCCCTCCTGACAGAGTCTTCCGTGGGAGAAAAAATTAACAACCTGTTATCAAGCATGGCCCCTGAGCCTTTGTCCCCCTGCGGTATGGGGCAGATCCCACTCAGAGGGCAGCACCCTTCCCGGGTTGCTCAAGACCCCTCATCCCCGCTTAAGGGGACTAGGAGACTGCATGTGCGGGGCAGGGGCACTGCAGGGAGCACCTGGAGGAGTCCTAAACAGCAGCACCTCACTGGTGCTACACTGCCCAGCTGCTCTCGGTGAGTCAGCACGCTGCGGTTGAGCAATGAGAGCCCAGAGGCAGAGTCCAGCGTGCTTTACAGGACTTAGAGGCATTTCCCCAATTCGCGGAGACCTACCTTTCTATTGTTTTTCTCTCTCTTTTTTTTAAACAGTGGCCACCACCCTCCCCCAACCGTGTGCCTTCCTGGAGCCCCGTCTGCTTTTTTCCTTGCACGTTTTGCACATGCTGTTGGCCTCTGCCATGCGCTTCGTCCTCTTCTCTGTCCAGCGCAGCCCCTCTGACTTTTCAGTCCCTGCCCAGCTGGGAAGGCTTCCTTCACCCCTCGGGTGCTTTGTGCGCTTGTTTGTTGTAGTGCTTCTGAGGTCTTATTTTATTTTCTCAATCTGATTTTTTAAAATGAACTTATTTTATTCTAATTCACAAACAAGAAAATGCACCCGTTTTAAGTGTGCAGTTGGACGAATTTTGAAAAATGTATAGACCTGTGTAATAACCACAACAGGCAAGATATAGGATATTTCTAACCCCTCAAAAGAGTCCCTTGTGCCCCTTCCTGGTCAATTCCCCTTACCCCAGTCCTACACAATTATTGGTTTGATTTCTATCATTATAGATTTGAAGGTCTTTCCTGGAGCTTCATATAAATGGAGCATACAGTGCGTGCTTGTGTGTGTCTAGCTTCTTGCACTCAGAATGATGTTTTGGGATCCATCCATGTTGTGTGCGCCAGTAGATCATCCCTTTTCTTGATGAGCACTATTCAATTGTGTGACTATACCACAGTTAGTTTACCAGTTCTCCTGCAGCTTGGGCACTTTCTAATTTTGGGCTATTATTCTTAAGCTTATGCTGCAGTACAGCTGTTTCATGGGCAGATATTTTTATTCTCTTGAGTAGACACCTAGGAATGGAACTACTGAGTCAAAGACAGGCATATGTTTAGTTTTATATGAAAGGGCCAGCATTCCCCCCACCGTGGCTGCAGCATTGCACATTCTCCTCAGCAGTGCAGAGAGCTCTGGTTGCTCCACATCTTTCCCGACATTTGTTCTTGCCCATCTTCTAAATTTTAGCCGTTCTAGTAGGTGTGCAGCGCTCACTTGTTGCGTTAATTTACATTCCCCTTTATCACAGTGTATTTTAATCATCTGCTTAAGAGTCAGTCTCACCCATCAGAATTCAGTTCAGGGAAACTGCATTCACTTTTGCTGGTTGAATGAACTGTCTGAACGTCACATGGTCCTTTTCCTCACTCCACTTAAAATCAAACAGGGACAGCCGGGTGCGGTGGCTCAAGCCTGTAATCCCAGCACTTTCAGAGGCTGAGGTGGGCGGATCACCTGAGGTCAGGAGTTCGAGACTGGCCTGGCCAACATGGTGAAACACTGTCTCTACTGAAAATACAGAAAATGAGCTGGGCTTGGCGGTGGCGCCTATAATCCCACTACTCAGGAGGCTGAGGCAGGAGAATTCCTTGAACCCAGGAGGCAGAGTTTGTAGTGAGCCGAGATCGTGCCACTAGACTCCAGCCTGGGCAACACAGCAAGACTCCATCTCAAAACAAACCAAAACAAAAACACCCCAGGACATCCTGGACAGATGATGCATTGGTGCCAGGTGAAGGTGGGGTGACTGACCATCCCAATGTTCCCAGGCCTGAGGGATCTCTTGGGCTGCAGGACATTCAATCCTAAAATCAGGACAATCTTGGGCAAACTAGGATGGTTGGTCATCCAGGGAAGGTAAGGGGCCAGCATGAAGATAGCAGTGTGACATTTAGTCATAATTACACCAAAATGGGACTCTCTTTCTCTATAATTGATCTTAGCTTAGCTCATGAATCCCTACTTCTGCTTATGGTGGAAAAATTCAGTTTTTTCCAGCTGGTATGGTTTGGCTGTGTCCCCACCGAACTCTTACCTTGAATTATAATAATTCTCACTTGTCAAGGGTGAGGCCAGGCCAGGCACGGTGGCTTACGCCTGTAATCCCAGCACTTTGGGAGGCTGAGGTGGGCAGATCACGAGGTCAGGAGATCGAGACCATCCTGGCTAACATGGTGAAACCCTGTCTCTACTAAAAATACAAAAAATTAGCTGGGCGTAGTGGCAGGCACCTGTAGTCCCAGTTTTCGGGAGACTGGGGCAGGAGAATGGCGTGAACCCAGGAGGCAGAGCTTGCAGTGAGCCAAGATCACGCCACTGCACTCCAGCCTGGGCAACAGAGTGAGACTCTGTCTCAACAACAACAAAAAAAAGGGGTGAGGCCAGGTGGAGATAATTGAATCATGGGGGCAGTCTCCCGTTACTGTTCTCAAGGTAGTGAATAAGCCTCATGAGATTTGATGGTTTTATAAAGGGCAGTTCCCCTGCACACACTCTCTTGCCTGCAGCCATGGCAGCCATGTAAGACGTGACATTGCTCCTCATTTGCCTTCTGCCATGATTGTGAGGCCTCCCCAGCCATGTGGAACTGTGAGTCCATTAAACCTCTTTCCTTTATAAATTACCCAGTCTTGGGTATGTCTTTATTAGCACTGTGAGAACAGACTAATACACCATCTCAGGGTCACTCAGGTCCTCTCAGTCCTACATATGGTTACTTAAGGGTTTGAAAGAGCTCAAGATTCTCTGCCTTTCTCCTTTTCCTCTCTTCTCTCATTGCTGCCCACAATTGGAGCTGCTCGGTGATATGGACCTGGTCACTGCACCTTGTGCTGTTGATTTCTATGTGTCATGCATGGGCCCTGCATGGGTCCGTGGGGCACGTGCTTTGTAGGAATAGCCCAGGAACTTTCCAAAATCCTTCTGTAGCTTGCTGGGGTGATTTGAACCTTGAGACTTCCCTCAGGCCCATCTTCCCAGGTATCCCTCCCTCCCCCACCCGCTGCCAACCCCCTTGTTGCCCATCCACAGGCTCCATCATGGAGGTGGGCTTCAATCCAAGGTTTACAGTCTCTTTGGCTTGAGCCTGGAAATCAACACAGTTTCCTTGTTTTCTCATGTCCCCTACTCCCTAACTTCCATTTCTGCCCCAACCCTAGTCATCTTCCCTGAGTGTTCATTGTGTTATGTGCTGGTTCAAACGTGTACTTGAACAGGAACTCTCTGGTTTATGGCATCACCTTATGCTCCAGGCTCTTGATATATAAGGATATGTTCTAGAGTTTCAACAAATAAAAGCAAAAATAAAACCAAAACTCTTCTCTCTCAAGTGGCAGACTTAAAAGTCAAGGTTTTTAAGATTCACATTTTGAAAAATCAGCTTGGTGGCTATGCTGGTTTCTCAACTCCATCCTGTGCTTGCCCTCCTGTCAGGGCGGTGCCCGGGGAATGCAGCCTGCTGCCTTAGTGTGGGGGCAGCAGGCATAGGGGAGGATGGAGGAGAGAGGCAGCTCTGGAGTGAGGTTTGAAGGCTTCCTGAAGATGTGTGACCGGAGATTGACTTTAAAGGGCAAACTTTGGCTAAGGGGGTGTGGGGGCTGGAAACCCCTTCCACAGAAGAAACCTGGCAGTAATCAAAGCACAAAGTTGGCTGCGCCTGGTGTCAGCCCCTCATAAGCAGCCTGACTGCAGGGGAGGACGTGGCTACAGGGCAGATAAGATGTAAGAGCAGCTGGGGAGGTCCCTGGGCAGTTTATCTCATATCTCCCACTGGCTTCTGCGAGCCCAGGTGGGTGCCAAGGTTGGCCACCTCCCCCAAACCTGCTCTCCTATTCACAGGACAAAGCGTTTTTCCTCAGCCTTCACCGCCCATGGAGGAGTATGATTACCTCTTTACCTCTATTCACAGAAAGGAGACTGGGACCCAACCAAGGCAAGTCATTTGCTTCAGACCACAGAGCAAAGAATCATTCTGTCATTCCAGAAATATTTGTCAGGTGCCTCTGGTGTGTCAGGTAGGTGCACCTTGAACATTTGTTTCATTTGTACTTAATAACATTTTCAAGAGGACATTACCTCCTTAAGTGAATAATCTGTGAAGAGTTTTCTGTCTTTCTAAGTCTCTGTGGCGTACTTATCACATGCGTAGTACTGTTTCTCAACGTACCCAGGCACATACAGATGGCTTTCAGGAAGCCATACATCTGTGTAGCTTTGAGGCCCAGCCTTGTTCAACACTTCACTCAGAAGAATTTCTGGCCTGATGACCAACAATAATTGTCAACAACTTAAAACTTCATTGATGGCTCCTTAAAAAAATCAGTGTGCACGTGTGTGTGTATATGTGTGTGTGTGCGTGTGTGTGTGTATGTGTGTGTATAACATTCATTACTGCAAACTGGAATGGAGCGGGGCTGGAAGGCAGCCCAGAAGCAAGGCTCAGAGCCTGGAGCTGCTGACCTCTTGGGGACACTGCAGCTCCGGCCTGGCCTACTTTTCTCTTCTCCCATATCTGGAAAATGAAAGTAGCCCGACGTATCCGGGGACGTGGCCCAAGACTCCACCCACTGGCAGCTCTTCGACTGTATCTTTTCATATTGAAAATGGGAGGTGACACCCAGTTTAAGGAAAATTCCAAGGCATTTGTCTCAACTAATGTGAAAGATGGTTACAGTGGCCAGAGGACTGCCAAGGCTCCTTCTCAAGCTGCTTGAGTCAATGAGTGTAAGGTTTTAAAGGGCCCTCCCTGGCTTCCTTGGGCCTGTAGTTTGTGACTGTGTCATTTTCAGAGTGGGAAGGCAGAGATAGAAAGCTAGGGTAAGGTTCACTGAACCTCCAAGCAAAAATAAATTTCCAGAAGGGGCCCCTTTACTCTGTGGACATTGAATAGCAACAAAAACTACCACTGATGAGCCATTTTGTCCAGGCCCTGTGCTGGAAACTTTGAACACCTGTGTTCACCCCTCCCTCATGACACTCATGAAGATATACCATGGTTGTCTTTATTTTCTAGGTGGGAATCTCAGGCATGAGGGTTGGGGTGGCTTGGGAAAGGTGTGTATCTAAGAGGTAGCTCTTATTTATTTTTATTACTTCTAGAGATTAAGACACATTCTTTTTCAAGATAGACATGGAACTGTCAAAAAGGATTAAAAGCTAAATAAGGATAAGCTTATGTAAATTGATCTTATGTAAAAAAAAAACTAAGATATTTGAAGACTAGGCATCATTATATGTTATATCATGATTTTTAAAATGATGCTACCAAGAGTACTTCAGAGGTCCAAAGCTGAAATGTATCTGTATACTTATATATATAAAGTAAGGGATACTTATGTAAAACCTCAAAAAATCAGAAGTATGTAAAGGAAGAAATAAAAGCTCCCTCTTCCCTTCTGATTCTAATTTATATCAAATTTATATCTCTATCTGTAGCTCAATTTGCCTTTTTAACTAAATAGGGTGATATCATACACATCATTCCCCAGCATTTTTCTCTCTTAACTACTTCTAATGGACATCTATTTGTGGCATTGTATATAGAGCATACTTTCTTGAAAAATCCCTTGCATGGCATTTTATTCTTGAATAAATCACTTTCGTGGCATTTTATTGTAGGATTGTGTCATAATGTATTTATTCAGTTCCCTGGTGATGGCTTTATCATGTGGCTTTTGGCTGAAAGTATCAGAAAGTGGCCCAAACTGGCTTACACAAATTTACCATCTCATGTAACTGAAGTTCAAAGAAAGTGGCTTCTGAGTGGGTTCCATACTGCTGGCATAATATTTGGCATTTCCCTGTATGTCCCCTCCTCTGTGTGTTGGTTTTGTTTGAAGACTATTTCCCTTTATGGTGGCAAAATGGTTTTTGTAGTGGCACCAGGCTTTACAACCTCTTGTGAGGGAAGAGGGAGAAATGCCATGCCTTAATGTGCCAAGAAGGAGGCGTGAAATTCACCCTGGTTGAACCCCAGGGTGCCGGTGTTCTCTCCTAGACCAGTGGCTGCCCAGGGCCATCTTCTGAGGAAGCACTTGGACTATACATCCTCCACAATGGGCCCTTAGAATTGGTTCATATTTTTCAAAATTGAAAATAATGTTTAAAATCATTGTACTTGGCCGGGTGCGGTGGCTCATGCCTGTAATCCCAGCACTTTGGGAGGCTGAAGTGGGTGGGATCACCTGAGGTCAGGAGTTCGAGACCAGCCTGGCTGACATGGCAAAACCCCGTCTCTAGTAAAAATACAAAAAAATTAGCTGGGCGTGGTGGCCTGTGCCTGTAATCCTAGCTACTAGGGAGGCTGAAGCAGGAGAACTGCTTGAACCTGGGAGGTGGAGGTTGCAGTGAGCCGAGATTGCACCATTGCACTCCAGCCTGGGTAACAGAGCAAGACTCTGTGTCAAAAAAAAAGAAAAAAAAAGAAAAAAATTCATACACTTTACATATAGCACTGTTTACTTGGGCAATTATCTGTTTAGGACAAACTAGAAATAATATTGCTAGGCCAAATAGAATATAGGTTTTAAAAGTTTGACACTTTATCCTCCAAAACAGATTTTAATAGTTTACACTTATAATAGATGTGTATACCTCACTTACTGGAATATTAGAAATCTTTTAATCTCTACCAAAACATGGCATTTTTCTATTATCTTAATTCACATTTCTTTGGTTGTTAGTAATCTTGAACATATTTTTCACGTTTATTGGCTGTGCTTTTTGCTTCTTTCTATTTTCTTCTGTGGACTGTTTATTCATGTCTTTTGCAGTATTCTTTTTTGGATTTGTGAGAATTGTTTATTTATTATAAACATTAAACCTTGATTGGTAATATATGTTACAAATATTTTTCCCTAAGTTTTCATTGATTTGCCAAACTTGGTTTTATTTTCCAAGTTGTCTTTTCTATGCAGAAGTTTTCACTTTTATGTAGCTGAAACTATGAGAAATTTTCCTTTACCATTTCCGAGTTTAATGTCATGCTAAGTCCTTCCTGTCTTGGGAAGATGTGTTCACAGCCCACTGACTGAAGGCCCTTCCCGGCCAGTTCTGAGCTTGAGCTGAGTCAAATGTAAACAACTCCTGGGGTTGTGGGTATAGAAACTCCCTTTCTCCTTGGGTCTGGAATACCACGATGCCTTTTCCCTGTCCTCATTTTTCTTAAATGTTTTCATTTAATCCAGGCATTATGTGCTGGGGGATCAACTATTTGCAAAACTCAGTAAAAGGCGGATTCCCAAGGCTCCACTTCAGATGCAGTAGGTCTGGGGCCAAAGCATGTGAGAAAAAAAGTGTCAGCATTTATTCACTCCACAGCTATTTCATGAGGGTTCAAGGCATCATTCTAGGGACCATGGATACAATACGGTGAACATCATTGACAAGGTTCTTATTCTCATGTAGCCTGAATTCTATTAGGGGAGATGGATAATAGGCGAACAAATAAACAAACAAACTCATCTGGGCACCAAAAAGTCCAGTAGGCAAAGTGCTGACTGTGAAGAAAAGCTGGGGTGGAAAGAGAGGCCATGGCCCCTGCAAAATGGAATAGGAACAAAGATTTAATCATTTGCCTCTGAAAAATCTCAGTGACGAGTTCCTTCCCTCCATTCCCTCAACCTCCAGTTTAGAGGAGACTGATGATGATTGACAGGGAAGCACTGGTGGCTTCTCAGAAGCCCATGTGCCTCCTCCACTGCCTTAGTCACCCCTTACTCTGCATTTTCACAGAACCTCGGTGAAATCACTTAAACCTCTGAGTACACGAGAGACACCCTCAGGGCTCTTTCTTGGATGCCAAATAGATAAAATATTGACCCTTAAACCTATGTCTGAATTCCTCTTGCCTTTCCAAGGTAGGAGACAATACCATACTCATCTGACAGCCACCACTTATGGTCAACAAATCTCTAAGCTCAAAGAAGAGAAGAGGCAAAAAGCAACCCCACCTTATGCAGTTAAAAAAAAATCTCCCTTTATAGAGTTTCATTGACCCTTTCTAAAAACCCCCTAAAATGGACGTCAACAATGCCCCTCTTTTATGATGAAAGGATGGAGGAGCAAACAGGTCGAGGTACTTATTCCAATCAAACGTCTCAGTAGCTCAGTCCCAAGGAGCTCTGCCCTAGTAGTGCCACTTCAAGTCCCATGTTCTTTTCATCTTGTGAGTGATGACCAGCACATGGTCTCTAGCTTTGCAATATAACTTAGGATTTACTCCTTGGGTTTAGTTTTGGTACCTCTCAAAGAAGTTCAAATATCAGGAATTTTGCTAGCTGTTTTAGTGATCTATTGCTGTGTAACTACCTCTTCCCCTACCCCCAGTCCAGTAAAACAACAACCGTCTTCTCTTTTCTCGTGGTTCTGTGGGCAGTTCTGCTCCACATGACGTGGTCTGGGCTGCAGTCCTGTGGATGCTTCTTTGGGCTGGTGAGGTTCCATATGGTGCCTTCACACGTCTGGTGCTTTGGTGAGACAGTGGGGAGGCTGGGCTCAGATGGCAAGCTGTGATGACTGGGCCTCTCTGCCCATGTCAACTTCCGGCCTCTCCATATGGTTTTTCTGCATTCTCTCCAGCCGGGTGGCCCACTTACATGGTAGTTCGGGGCCCTTTAAAGTGTAGACATGGAAGCTGCTCAACCTTTGTGAGATGCTGCCCCAGAGCTAGCCTAACATCCCTTCCTCTGCCAGCTATGGGTAAAGCAGAAACACCAAATTCAAGCTGGGAGGAAAACAAACTCCGTCTTTCAAAGGCCAAAGTGACAAAGAATTTGCAGCCCCTTTAAATCCACCACAGTGTCCAATCAGGAGCACCCATTTTCTCATTGACCTTCTGCTAAGTGAAAAGGTAGAAGGAATTTTCACAATGGTTTTTAGAAAAGTAAAGCAATACAGGAAGGGATTTTGCTGTCATTTAAAACATGGCCTGCTCCAGATGGAGGATTTGGTGATTTTTATTTTCTTCTTTACTAAACATCTCTGCATTTCATGAAATTTTTCAGTGCATCATTTTTATAATCAGAAAAACAATGCCATTTCATTAAATATGTATATATATTTAACTCATTAATTATGTAACTCATTGAATATATATTTTCATTATATATGTATATATATATGTGTGTTTATATATAAATGTGTGTTGTGTGTATTCTTTATACATTTTTCTCTTGTTTTTTGAGTTGGACCTTGGCAAAGTCAGTGGTGACACCTGGATTACCTTGTGTTAACTTTAATCAGTTATGTGACATCCATGGGATTGGCAAGTAAAACAGGTTATTGGTGGTGAGAGTTTGAATAGATGGCTTCTAAACACCCTCCCAGACACTGTACCTTCAACTCTCTGACCTCATCCAATCCAGACCAACATTTCTTTACTAAGTTTCTCTGTTAATCGGTTTGCACAGGAAAATGTTTCCATTCAACACATATGTATGATGAGTGCGTTGTGACACTGGCTCTGTGTAGACATAGTGAGCACTCAGGAAATCTGGGGATCCTACCATTAGGAGCTTGTGAGCTGGCAGGGAGCTATGGTGATGTACAAAATTATAACACATGCTAAAAGAACACAGTTAAAAGAGAAATAAAATTTAAATGTTAAAGAGGTGATTACCAGTTGTTTGAAAAAAAATTCACCTCTTTCCAAGGAGATTAGATTTCTACTTTTAGAGTTCTTCATATAAATACACATATTTTGAGTTCTTGATCTCAGAACCCCATTGCATATATTGCATGCAACTGGTTTGCAAGTTTTTGGTGCACACCCACCCCACACATACCTGATTGCCTACTGTAGTTCCTAGAAATGTCAAGGAAGCCTAGATGACAGAAGTTAATTTCTTCCCAGGGAATGTAAAGCATATCTTGGCAGATAAGAATGAAAATACAGGTTGAAGACCAAAGATTTCACTGGGAGTGGCTATGAGGAGCCATTTAAATTTCTAGCAGCAAATGGGTGGCACAATTGGCTTTAAGATGATCAATCTATTGGCAATGTATCATAGAGCTTCTCAACTGATCTGTGCCAGGGACCAACAATGCACACCTGAAACTTATTACAGACTAATTTCAAGTGACATTGTACTGCTTCATGTATGATATAAGAACTTTATAACGCTTTCATTTCTCCCTTCTTGGTCTTTGTGTTATTATTGCTGCACATTTTTCTTCTACATATGTTATATGATCCACAATACATTTTTAATTTTGCTTCAGATGGTTATGTTTTGAAATGTTTTAAATAATAAAAATATCTTACATACGTCATTACCATTTCTATTGCTTTGTATTTTTTTGTTGTTGTTCTTTTTTTTTTTTTTTTAGATGGAGTCTCACTCTGTCGCTCAGGCCAGAGTGCAGTGGTGTGATTGTGATCTCAGCTCACTGCAAGCTCCGCCTCCTGGGTTCACACCATTCTCCTGCCTCAGCCTCCCAAGTAGCTGGGACTACAGGTGCCCACCACCATGCCCGGCTAATTTTTTTTGCATTTTTAGTAGAGACGGGGTTTCACTGTGTTAGCCAGGATGGTCTCGATCTCCTGACCTCGTGATCTGCCCGCCTCATGTTTCCATTTGGTATAATTGTCTTTTTATCTGGAAGGCTTCCTTCAACATTTCTTATAGTGCAGGTCTGCTCGTAACAAATTATTTCAGTTTATAGATGTCTGAAAATGACTTCATTTTATCTTCATTTCTGAAATGTATTTTTGCTGCATAAATTTTTATAGGTCTAGAATTATTTCTTTTAGCACTTTAAAGATACTGATCTAGGGTCTTTTGGCTTGCATTGTTTCTAATGAGAAATCTGCTATCATTCTTTTTTCTTTTTTTTGCTGTTCTTCGGCAGCTTGTAAGATTTTTCTCTTTAGCATGTATTGTAAGCATTTGATTATGATGTACCTTAGTATAGTCGTCTTCATATATTTTGTATTAGGGCTCGTTGCCCTTCTTGGATCTGTGGGTTTACAGTTACTGTATTTGGGGGGTTTGTAGCCATTATTTATTCAAATTTTTTTTTCTATTAATTCCTCTCCCACAATCCCCCTTTGGGGGACTTTCATTACACATATATTTGGATGTTTTACATTGTTCTACAATTCATTAATGCTCTGCTCATTTTTTCAATCTTCTTTTCTCACTGCTTAATTTTGGGTAGTTTCTGTTGCCATGTCTTGAAGTTTACTAATGTTTTCTTTTTCTTTCTTTCTTTCTTTTTCGTTTTGAAAGGGAGTCTTGCTCTGTTGCCCAGGCTGGAGTACAGTGGTGCAATCTCAGCTTACTGCAACCTCTGCCTCCCGGATTAAAGCAATTCTCGTGTCTCAGCCTCCTGAGTAGCTGGGATTACAGGTGCCTGCCACCATGTTGGTCTAATTTTTGTATTTTTAGTAGAGATAGAGTTTCGCCATTTTGACCAGGCTGGTCTTGAACACCTGACCTCAGGTGATCCGCCCACCTTGGCCCCCCAAAGTGCTGGGATTATAGGTGTGAGCCACGGCACCCAGCTGAAGTTTACTAATCTTTTCTTTTGTAATGTGAATTTGCCATAATATAACCTAATGTGTTTTCTTAAATCTAAGATGCAGAACATTTTATCTCGATTAGTTATTTTACCTTAAAAAATCTCTTTTATGGCTCTATTCAACATGCTTGATCTTTCCTCTAGCATCTTGACCTTATAGAATAGTCATAATAAATGTTTTCATGTCCTTGCTTGTTAATTCTTGTTCTGTGTTAGTTCTGGATCAGTTTTGACTGATTCATTTTTCTCCTCCTGTTGGTTATATTTTCCTGCTTCCTTGCATGCTTGGTAATTTTTTATTGGATTGTAGGCATTGTGAGTTTGACCTTCGGGTTATACCTAACATATACAGAACACTCCACACAAGAACAGTGAAATACACATTTTTATCAACTGCACATGGAATATTCTCCAGGGTTGACCATATGTGAAGACATAAAACAATGCTTAATATGCTAACAAAAGAGAGAAATCATACAAAGTATGCTCTCTGATCATAACCAAATGAAATTAGAAATCAATAAAAGAAGAAAATTTAGGAAAGTCACAAATATGTGAAAATTAAACAATATACTCTTAAATATCAAATGGGTCAAAAAAGAAATTAAAAAGAGAAATTAAAAATACTGCAAGATTAAAGAAAATGAAAGCACAATACATCAAGTTTATGGGATGCAGCTAAAGCGATACATAGAGAAAAAAATTAGAGAAATAAATGAGCATATTACAAAAAAAGACCTTAAATGACTTATCATTCCACTCTACTAAACTAAAAAAGAAGAGAATACTAAATGCCAAATATCAGAAGGAAGTACGTAATTAAGACCAGAGTAGAAATAGATAAAATGGGGAATAGAAAAAAAAAAAAAAAAACAGAGAAAATCAACAAACGAAATATAGGGTCTCTTATCTGAAAAGATAAACAAAACTGGCAAAGCATTCACTAGACTGATCAAAAATTGAAAGATGACTCAAATAACTAAAATCAGGAATTAAAGAGAGGGCGAGACAGAAATAAGAAGGATTATAAGGGAATACTATGAAAAAATTGTATGCCAACTAATTAAATAGCCTAGTTGAAAGGGACAAATTCCTAGAAAGACACAACCAACACTGAATCAAAAAGAAATAGATAATCTGAATGGGACTATAATAAATAAAGACACTGATTTAGTAGTTGAAAAACTTCACACACACACACACACACACACACACACACAAGCCCATGCCCAGATGTTTTCGCTAGTGAATTTCACCAAACATTTAAAAAAGATGAGCAGCAGTCCTTCAAAAAACTATTTCAAAAAGTAGAAAAAGGAGGGACACTTGCCAATTCATCCTAGGAAGTCATATTACCCTGGTACCAACACCAGATGAAAACATCATATGAAAAGTAAATTAAAGACTACTATCCCTGATGAATACCGACGTACAAATTCTCAGCAAAACACTGGACATGAAATAGAGCAGCTTTGAAAGAATTATACATCATGAACAAGTGGGATTTATCCTAAGAATGCAACATTATTTCAACATCCAAAAATCAATCAATGTAATGCAACATACTAATAGAATAAAGGACTGAATTGCATCATCATCTCAATAGATGCAGACAAAATGTCTGATAAAATCTGACACCATTTCAAGATAAAAAAAAAAAAACCAACAACAATCAACAGAGTAGGAATAGAAGAGGACTTTGTTCCTGATAATGGACATCCAAAAAACCCCACAGTTAACACTGATGATCAAAGACCAATAGCTTTCCTCTGTGATCAGGAAGAAGAGAAGGATGTTTACTCCCACCACTTCTATTCAACATTGTACTAGGAATGCTAGCTAGGGAAATTTGGCCAGAAGAAATAAAAGGAATTCATATTGGAAAAAACTAGCTCTATTCTCAAATGACCTGGTCTTGTATATAGAAAATTCTAAGGAATCCACTAAGAACTATTAGACTACTAAACAAGCTCAGTAAGTTTGCAAGATACAAGATCAATATATGAAAATTAATTTTATTTTTATGCATTAGCAATGAAAAATTTGAAAATGAAATTAAGAAAACAATTCTACTTATAATAGCTTCAAAAAGAATAGAATAGTATAAACTTAAGAAAAGAAGTGCAAGACTTGTACAGTAAAAGTATGAAATATTATTGAAAGTAATTTTAAAATCACTAAATTAATTGAAAGACATCCCATGTTCATGAATCAGAGGACTTAATTTTTTTAAAGATGGCAGTACTCCCCAAATGTATCCCAGATTTATCACAATCCTTATGAATTTCCAAATTGCCTTTATTGCAGAAATTGAGAAGCTACTCATAAAATCCACAAGTAAATGCAAAGGATGGAGAATATCTAAAACAATCTTGAAAAAGAACAAAGTTCAATGACTTACACTCCCATTTTAAAACTTACTACAAAGCAACAGTATTCAAGACAGTAGGATGTTTTCAGAGTGTAAATATAAAAATCAGTAAAAATAGAATTAAGAGTTCAGAAATATGCCCTTACATTTATGGTCAACTGATTTCAACAAAGATGCCAGCAATTCAGTGGAGGAAAGAATAGTCTTCTTAACAAAAGGTGCTGGGACATCTGGATATCCACATGTGAAGAAAAAAATTGCATCTCTATCTCATACTATACACAAAAATTAACTCAAAAAGCAATCATAGAACTAAATGTATGATCTAGAACTGCAAAACTCTTAGAAGGAAACATAAATATAAATCTTTGTGACCTTGAATTAGGCAATGGTTCCTTAAGTATACAGCGCCAGAGCACAAGCAACAACAAAATAGATAATTGCACTTCACCAAAATTTAATCCTTTCATGTTTTAAAGTACTCTCTTAAGAAAGTGAAAATATAGCTCATGGAATGGGATAAAATATTTGCAAATTATCTGATAATGAACTTGTATCCATAATATACACAAATCTCTGATTAATTAACAATAAAAAGACAACCCAATTAAAAAGTGGGCTTTTATTTGAATGGACATTTCTCCGAAGAAGATAGATAAGTGGTTGCTAAGCACATTAAAAGATGCTCGACATTACTGGTCATTAGGAAATGCAAAGCAAAACATACTAAGATACCATCCACTAGAATAACGGAATGAAAGAGGGCAGAAATAATAAATGTTAGTGAGGACACAGAGAAATTGGTACACTCATTTATTACTGGAAGGAATGTAAGATGGTACAGCTACTTTTAAAATAGTTTGTGGTTCTTTGAAATGTTCAACACAGAGTTGCCATATGACTCAGCAATTCCACTCTTAGGTATCTATGTGACATAATTAACAACACAAAAATTTGTACACCAGTTTTCATAGCAACATTATTCAAAATAGCCAAAACATAGAAACAACCCAAAGGTCCATTAATGGATGAATGGACTAACAATGTGTGGTATATCCACACAACGGAATATTATTCAGCCATGGAAAGGAGTGAAGTGCTACCTGTACACAGTACAACATAGACAAACCTTGAAATCATTATGCTAAGTGAGAGGAGCTAGTTACGGAAGCCCACACATTGTATAATTCCATTTATATGGAACGTTTAGAATAAGCAAATTTATAGAATCAGAAAGTAGTATAGAGATTGCCAGGGGCTAGAAGAAAGGGGAACGAAGAATGATTGCTAATGGGTATGAAGTTTCTTTTGGGGGTGATGAAAATGCTCTGAAATTGGATAGTGGTGATGGGTGCGCAACTCTATGAATACACTGAAACCCTTTGAATTGTACACTTTAAAAAGGGTAATTTTGTGGTGTGTAAATGACATCTCAATAAAACTCTCATTAAAATAAGAATATATGAGAGTATCTATTTCTAAGTGTAGAGATTTTTGCAAATCCTGCAGAAATATGCTGAATTAGTTGAAACCAGCTAAGGGAGCCTGGGATGAAAGAGTTTGAACCACACCCAATGGCCTGCATCTGGTGCTCTCCCAAGATCCATGGAAATAATCTTCCAACCTGCAATGTACCAGGGCATCTACCAGCCTGGCTCCACGGTGATTTCAGGCATTGCTCTACAAATGATCAAGTTTTCATTCCAGAGTACGAATGAGGATTGACTTAGACTAACTGTACAAGGGACAGGAAATAACAGCTCCTTCCCTGTCCTGGGGTCAGTGGTTTGAAATGCACCTCATCTATCAGTGAATATCCAGCTTCCTGACAAAGAAAAGGGCTAGGGGATTTGCCCCCACCCTGTTTAGAAGCCCAAGGCGAATTAGGCCTGAATGGCAACTTGATTCTCATGTGAATATCAGAGAAACACATGTGTTGCAGGCTACACTGGAAGTCCTAATGGCTTCAGTTTGATAGTGGATTTGGGCTTAATGGTTGAGCAGTTCCAGCGGCTTCCTCTCTTGATTACGTTGGTGGCTGTGAGATGAACTACCCAGTCATCAGTCATCATTATCAGTGGCCCATTTTCCTGGGATGCTTTGGAAGAATGAAAGAGTAAAGGCAGTTCTACTTTTAAAGAAGTTAACAACATGGGTTACAGAACATTTTCGCTTATTGCTTATCAAATGTTAGCCTGCCTCAGAATACCTGGAGGGCACAGATTCCTAGGTCCCACCTCTGGAGCTGCTAAGTCAGTCGATGTGGGCAAATAACCTAACACCTTGGCATTCACATCCAGGTTTTCTTCATTTCCTCCTCCTCCCTTTTCTTCTTCAAATGTTCTCCTGTTTCTTCTTGGCTTTATAACTATCTTTGTCTCTGCTTCCCTTCCTATATATTGCCTTAACTACATTTTTAAATCTAATCCTTTAATTTAAATATTATTTCTGGAGATATGTTTGCCATGTGATCCATTTTGTTAGAAAAACACAAAAGAAAAAAATTGCTGATAATCTTCGCAGAAAGGATTATCTTTTTTGTTCTAAAGCCAAGGATGTACAGTGCATCTTGGAATGTTTTGGATTGGGGTGGGACATTTGCTTTCTTTTTGTTTTCAAACATCATTAATTTACTTGGTATAAGAACTTCAGAATCAGCATAAAGTAAAAGTAGTTTCTTAGGAATAGTGTCATGATAATTCCATGCACTTAACATGAGGTAGGTGATAATGGAAGTAGTGGTTTTCCTGATTTTTCTTATTCAACCTGCTCCATCAAACAAAACAAAACAAAACAAAACAAAACAAAACAAAACAAATGCCCTGGAGACAGAGAGTCCTGTTGTACCATAGTATTTCTCTTTCTCTCTCTTTTTTAAATATTTCAAGCGAGCGTGCCACCAGCAGGGCTGTCTTCACTGAGCTATTCGGTGCTGGGAGATGCTGTAGACAGTTGCTTGGTCAGTGCAAATGAGAGCTGATAGCCTCGCTGTAAGGCTGTCTGGCTGGGTACTCTCAGAGACCGTTAAGAGTTTTAAAATTTTTCTAATCACTAAGCATGTTAGGAAACCGGAGCTTTGTGTATGAAGAACAACTTCCTCTCAGGGACTGTACTCAAGGCTGAGGTTTGGACCTCAGCCAGTTTTATGAACGAACAGGAACAATGTCAAAAACATCAGGATTCCTGGTCATGAGGACCAGAGGGGGCCACTCCAATGGGATGGTAAGCTTCTGTAGGGCTGGCACGTGACTTTGCACCCCTGATGCTCCGCAGAAAGGGATTTTCTGCACCCAGCAAGTGCTGACTGATTTCCTGAGGACACCTAGTCCTACTCTAAACTCTGAGAAGTTCTAGGGCCACATCAGGAAAGTGAGATTCATGCACTGACTCATTTCCACACTTCAGAGGACACTTTCTTTGAGTGGATGTTTGGAAAAAAATGCAAGGTAGATGTAATTCTCCTACACATCAGCTGATGACTCGTACTGACAGTGTCTAGAATAGAGCTTTTTTTTTCTTTTTGGGTAGCTACCTTCTCCCCAGATGGATGGTGTGTTCCCCAAAGTGCTGAGGTATTTCTGGGTGAAGAAATATTATTCCCTTGTGTGTAGTCCTACTAGTTCTCTTTCATAAAGTAGCTGGAAGGTCTGAGTGGTCAAGGGTATTCCCTGAGCTGGTCTTGACACAAGCAGATACGGGCTCTTCCATCCTTGGGTCCCTCTGTTCTGACACCTGATGACACACTTAGGAGTTTTCCTCTAGTACCTAAAACTATAGTTAGTAGGTACTTAGAAACAATTACAAGCTGTGCTAATGCTTTTTAAAAGTGGAAATATCAGCCAGGTGTGGTGGCTCACACCTGTAATCCCAGCACTTTGGGAGGCCAAGGTGGGTGGATCACAAGGTCAGGAGTTCAGGATCAGCCTGACCAACATGGTGAAACCCCATCTCTACTAAAAATACAAAAATTAGCCAGGTGTGGTGGCAGGCACCTGTACTCCCAGCTCCTCAGGAGGCTGAGGCAGGAGAATTGCTTGAACCTAGGAGGCGGAGGTTGCAGTGAGCGGAGATCATGCCACTGCACTCCAGCTTAAGCGACCGAGTGAGACTCTGCCTCAAAAAAAAAGTGGAAATAGCAATATGTGCTTTAGCTAAATATTAATTTTGTTTTTGCCCTGACTTTTAACTCTGTGGTCTCGACCAAGGCCTCATAGCGACTCTGACTCTCTCACGACTCTGAATCTCTTGCGACTCTGAATCTCTCGCAACTCTGAATCTCAATTTTCTTGTTTGCAAAACCAAGACATAGCAGTTATAATGTGAGGTGCAAATGAGAAAGGCCATACGAAAACCCTAGCCAAAAAATCCAGTAAAATGAAGCTTAGTTAAACTAAAGACAGCCTGTTGACATCTTTTGTGCATTTCCTCCTTGGTTCCCAGTAATGCTGGAAAAAGAGGCGTTTGTTCTAAACATGGAAATCCAGCAAAATAATGATTCTTATATGGCTTGGTGGTCTGGTTTGACAGAATCAATAACTAAAATAAATACACACAGTGTACAGCCCTGTAATAATAGAGGTTACTCATAATCAACTGACAGTAGTAAAAATCCTGGTTGAGAAATTATCCTCAAAGATGATATGATTTTATCGCCCTGTACAAGGTTAACCAGTCTTATACATAATACGGATCTTTTCAAACTCTTAAACGAAGTATAATGTATACACAGAACAGTGAACTCATCATGGGCAACTAAATTAATTTTCACAAAATCACATTTTGAGAATATGCTATGATTTATTAATACATTGTACTGCTGATGAACATTTGGGTAGTTTCTAGTTTTTGGCTAATAAATATAGGGCTGCTATGACTATTTTTGTATACGTACTTTGGTTGACATTTCTACTATTTTCTGCTGGTCTTGTACCTGCCAGTGAAATTACTGAGTCATAAGATACGTATTTGTTCCTCAGCAGTAGTTACTGCCACACAGCATGGTTCTACTAATATGTACTTCCAGTGGTAATGTTTGACAGTTCCAGCTGATGGAAATCTTTACCAACATTTAGTATTTTCTCTTATTCATTTTCACCATTCTGGTAAGAGTGTCCTGAAATTTCGTTCTGGCTTTAATTGAATTTCTCCAATGGCTAATGAAGTTGAACCCTTTTTCAAATTATTTTTTGGCTATTTAAATATTTTATTTTGTTAAGGATCAGTTTAACCTTTTGTTTATATTTCTATTGGGTTACCTAGATTTTTCTTACTGATTTGCAGTGGTTTTTAATGCATTCTGGGTAAGAACACTTTGTCAGCAGTATCTATTCCAAATACCTGCTTCAACTCTGTGGATTGTGTTTCATTTCCTTAATGGTGTCTTTGGATGAACACATCTTGATTTATCAATAGTCTTTCTTTGATTATTAGAGTATTTTGTGTCTGTTTTACAACTATTTGCCTACTCCAAAGTCATAAAAATTGTCTCCTGTGCGTTTCTTTAAAGGCTTTATTGTTTTACTTTTCACATTCAGATCTGCAGACCAACAATTAAGATTTGGATATGGTATTAAGCAGTGGCTCAAGGTTCAATTTTCATTTCTCCATTTGACTATCCAAACGATTCAGTGCCATTTAGAGAAATGAATACTCTTTTCTCTCTTCACTTCAGTGGCGTGTTGGGCATAAATCAGGTAACTATGTATGTGTGTATGAATCTTTTTCTGGACTATTTATTCTACTGCATTAGCCAGTTTGTATAAATTTTCACTGAAATGTTTTCCTAATTACTATAGCCCTAATATAAAATTCTATCGGGTAGGGTAAGTCTTTACTATTCCTCAAGATTGCCATAGCTATTCTTTGCATTTAATATTTTCATATGAATTTTAAAATCACCTGTCAATTCCCACAAAATACCAACAGCGATTTTGATTGGGATTGCAATTAATTTATAAATCAATTTGGGAAGAACTGACATCTTTACAACATCAGATCTTTCAATTATTGAACATGCTACAGTATATATCTCCATTTATAAGATATTCTTTAACTTCTCTTGGCAATTTTTAAAATTTTTCAGTGTAGGAAACTTACGTTTTTCATATTTTCAGAGGAATCACTGTCTGTGGCAGCAATAGCTTTATTTTTAGGTGATTACTATTTTTAGTGAGCTTGTACATGATGTAATTTTTGAAACATTTCGTTTATGACTTGTTTGTTGATAGAAATAAAAGTGATTTTAATATTGACCTTTTGTCCACTAACACTGCTAAACTCGTTTACTGATTTTAATAATCTGTACATGCTTCTGAATATTCCAGAAAAACAATCATGCCATCTGCAAATAACGGCATTAATTTTTGAAGGGTGGTTTCACTGGGTAAGATTTCTTAATTGACAGTTTAGTTTTCTTTAGGTGCTTAGAGTATGTCATTCCAATGCCTTTTGGCCTCCATACTTTCTCATGATAATTCAGTTGCTAATCACATCATTGTATTTCCTGTATGTGATGGGTCGTTTTTCCCTGGCTGCTCTCAGGATATTTTCTTTATCATTGGCTTTTAACAATTTGATTATGATGTGCTTTCTTTATGATTATTCTTTGTTGGGTTGTATTGAGCTTGTTGAATATGTAAATTAATATTTTTCACTGTTTGAAAAGTTGTCAGTCATTATTCCTTTAAATATTTTCTACTCCTTTCTCCCCCTTTTTTCTTTTGGGGATTTTAATTACATATATTTTGGCAGAGCTGGGGGCTCTGTTTATTTTTCAACAGTCTTTTTTTCTTTGTGATCTTTCAACTGTGTAAAAAACTCACTAGTTCTTTCTCTGTCACTAATCTGCTCTGGGAACCACCTCGTAAATTTAAAAATTCCAGCTACTGTTCTCAGCTGTTTTTAAATGTTATATAGCCTCCCTTTCTCTGTCAAATATTTTATATTTGTTCACTCATCAATATCTTATTTAAAAATTATTTGAACGTGTTTCTCTTTACTTTTTTCAGCATATTAATATACAACATCTGACCTATTGAAGCCCATATTTTTTGAGATGTAGAATTCTAGTTTTGCAATTATTTTCCACTCACACATTAAATATTATAGATGTATCTCAGAGGTATTGTGTATTTGCTTGCAATAAAGCAAGTCACAATTTTTTTTTGATTACCCATTGCATGCAAAAGTTGTGTTTACACTATACTGTAGTCTATTAAATGTATGATAGCTTTATGTCTAAAAAACAATGTACATATCTTAATTAAAAATACTTTTTCACTTAAAAATGCTAACAATTATCTGAGGCTTCAGTAAATTGTAAACTTCTTGCTAGTGGGAGGTCTACCCTTGATGCTGATGGCTGCTGACTGACCATAGTGGTGGTTGCTGAAGGTTGGGGTAGCTGTGGCAATTTCTTAAAATAAGACAATTAACTATGCCTCAGCGATCAACTCTTCTCTTCTTGAAAGATTTCTCTGTAGCATGTGATGCTGTTTGATAGCATTTTACCCGAAGTAGAACTTCTTTCGAGATTAGAGTTAATCCTCTCAAACCCTGACATTGCTTTCTCAATTCAGTTTAGGTGATATTCAGAATCCTTTTGATATGGTTTGGCTCTGTGACCCCACCCAAATCTAATGTCAAATTGTAATTCTCATGCATCAGGGGAGGGACCTGGTGGGAGGTGATTGGATCATGGGAGCTGTTCTCATGATAGTGAGTGTGAGTTTTCCTGAGGTTTGATGGTTTAAAAGTGTGGCGTGTTCCCCTTGCTCTCTCTCTCTCTCCTGCCACCATGTAAGATGTGCCTTGCTTCCTCTTCACCTTCTGCCATGATTGTAAGCTTCCTGAAGCTGCTCCAGCCATGCGGAAGTGTGAGTCAATTAAACCTCTTTTCTTTGTAAATTACTCAGTTCTTTATAGCAGCATGAAAATGGACTAATACACCTGTGTTGTCATTTCAACAAATGTTCACAGCATCTTCACCAGGAGTGGATTCCATGTGAAGAAATCACTTTCTGTGCTCAACCATAAGAAACAACTCCTCATTCATCCAAATTTGGTCATGAGACTGCAGCAATTGATTCCACCTTCAGGCTCCACTTTTAATTCTAGTTCTCTTGCTATTTTTACACCACATCTGCAGTGACTTCCTCTACTGAAGTCCGGAACCCCTTAAAGTCATCCATGAGGGTTGGAGTCAACTTCTCTCAAAGTCCTGTTAAGGTTGATATGTTGACCTCCTCTCATTAACCATGAATGTTCTTAATGGCATCTAGAATGGTGAATCCTTTCCAGAAAGTTTTCCATTTACTTTGCCAGTTCCATCAGAAAAATCACTATCTATGGCAGCTATAGCCTTACAAAAGGTATTTCTTAAATAATAAGAATTGAAAGTCAAAATTACCTCTTGATCCAATGGAAATTGTGTTAGTAGGCATGAAAAAAACAATCTCTTTTTACATCTTCATCAGAGCCCTTGGATGACCAGTTCCACTGCCAATGACCGGTAATATTTTTACAGGAATCTTTTTTTTTTTCCTGAGCACTAGCTCTCAACAGTGGGCTTAAAATATTCAGTAAACCATGCTGTAAACAGATATGCTGTCATTCAAGCTTTGTTGTTAAGTATAGGCACACAGGTAGAGTTAGCCTAAGTTTTGAAATGAGAAATGGACGTTGGCGTCAACTTAAAGTCACCAGCTTTATTAGCTCCTAATAAGAAAGTCAGCTTGTCCCTTGAAGCTTCAAAACCAGACACTGACTTCTTTTCTCCACTATAAAAGTCCTAGATGGCATATTCTTCCAACAGAAGGCTGTTTTGTCTACATTGCAAATCTGTTGTTTAGTGTAGCCACCTTCATCCATGATCTTACCTAGATCTGTGTAACTTGCTGCAGCTTCTACATTAACACTCATTGCTTCATCTTGCACTTTTATGTTATGGAGATGGCGTCTTTCCTTCAACCTCATAAACCAAGATCTGCTAGCTACCAACTTTTCTTCTGCAGCTTTCTCACCTCTCTCAGCCTTCCTAAAATTGAAGAGCTAGGGCCTTGCTCTGTGTTAGGCTTTGGATTAAGAGAATGTTGGGTCTGTTTTAATCTATTATTGACACTACTGAAAGTTTCTCCATATCAACAGTAAGGCTGTTTTGCTTTCTGATCATTTGTGTGTTCACTGGAGTAGCACTTTTAACGTCCTTCAAGTATTTTTACTTTGCACTCACAACTTTTCTAACCGTCTGGTGCAAGAGGCCTAGCTTTCATCCCATCTTGGCTTTCAACCTGCCTAAGCTTCATCATTTCTTGTTTTTCATTTAAAGTGAGAGAATTGTGATTCTTCTTTGAATGCTTAGAGGTCTTTGTAGGGCTATTAATTGACCTAATTTCAATATTGTTGCATCTCAGAGAATAGGAAGGAGACAGAGAGATGGGGGAGTAGCTGGTCCGTGGGACAGTCAGAACACATACAACATTTATTAACTTTGCTGTCTTATGAGTGTGGTTTGTGTCACCTCAAAACAATTACGATAGTAACATCAGATATTGCTGATTGCAGATCACCATAACATATAATAATAATAAAGTTTGAAATAGGGTGGGAATTACCAAAATGTGACAAAGAGATATGAAGTTAGCACATGCTGTTGGAAAAATGGAGCTGATAGAGCTGCCAGATGCAGGATTGCCACAAACCTTCAATTTGTAAAACAAAACAAAAACCCCCACAATGTCTGTGAGGCACAATAAAGCAAAGTGAAATAAAATGAGGTCCGTTCATACCTCGTTGTCTTCTAGTTTTCACTGTTTCTATCAAGGAGGCAGTTGTAAGTCTTCCTCTGAATGCGTTTGTTTTTCTGACTGCTTTTAAATTGTTGTTATTTTGTTTTTGGTTTTCAAGAGTTTTATTATGATGGGTCAAGGTGTAGTTATCTGTAGTTATCTTTGGTTTATCTTTTTTTTTTTTTTTTTTTTTTTTGAGACAGAGTCTCACTCTGTTGCCCAGGCTGGAGTGCAGTGGCGTGATCTCGGCTCACTGCAAGCTCCACCTCCCGGGTTCACGCCATTCTCCTGCCTCAGCCTCCCGAGTAGCTGGGACTACAGGTGCCCACCACCACGCCCGGCTAAATTTTTTGTATTTTTAGTAGAGACGGGGTTTCACCATGTTAGCCAGCATGTTCTCGATCTCCTGACCTCGTGATCCGCTTGCCTCAGCCTCCAAAAGTGCTGGGATTACAGGCATGAGCCACTGTGCCCAGCCTATCTTTTTAAAAATTTTTTTTTTTTGCAATTTGGCCTTCTAGTCCTTTGTTCCCTCCTCATCACCACCACCACCTACCATGGGGAGTTTTGGGTGCAGGAACCTAAGTCCCCACAAAGGTTCTATGTTGGGGGTATGTAATAACAAATAAGTCAATCAGATCAAATATTATTTTCCCACCAACTTGGAATTTGCTAAGCCCCATGAAAATGTGGTTCACCAGTTTTGAAAAATATTTGGCCACTATCTCTTCAACTGTTGCTTCTGATTTGCTCTTTCTGTCTTCTAAGATTAATTATACATATGTTAGACTTCTTGGGTATATCATTCATATCTCTTATGCTCTTTTTATTATTTTTCTCTATATGCATTGGTTTTGATATTTTCTGTTAAACTACCTCCACATTTGCTAAACCTGTGTGGTCTGCTGTGTTTAATCAGCTGTTAACCCATCAGCTGAATTTTCACTTCAGCCATTATATTTTTCAGTTCTAGATTGTCTATTAGATTCCTTTTTATAAATTTCAATCCATTGTTGGTATTTTTTATCCTTTTACCTCTTTAGTTCATGTTTTCCCACATCTTCTTGAGGGTATTAATCACAGTTATTTTACAGTCTTAGTTTGCTAACTATAATTTCTTGATTATATGTGAGCTGCTTCCATATTCTGCTTTTTTTCCTCTTAATTATTAGTCATATTTTCTCGTCTCTGTGGTAAGTTTTTAATTTTGCCAGACAATGTGTATGAGAGAACAATAGAGGCTTCAGCTAATGTTATTATTGATCAGGGAGTTTCTTCTTTTCTGTTCAGCAGAGGGAATGAGGTATTGGTAAACTCAATCCAACCAGAATTTTCCATTTTAGTAAAACACATTAGACCTTGGTTTACTTGTGTTTCTCGGTTGAGACTTTTCTGGGCTTTTCATAGAGAGCCTTGTGAGTCTCTGTTGCCTTAGTTCCAAAAAAACTGTGGGAGAACCAGATATACCCTCCAGAGATTCACAGCCAAGCTCTCAAGTGATCAGTCTCATAGAGATGAAAAATCTGGCAAATGTTTTGATGGAAAACAGGTTATGTGCTTGAGGCAGGGCTTCTTCTAGTAGTTTTTTTTTTTTTAACTATCAATCTTTAACAGTATCTTGGATAGCCTCTGAGTGTATGTACTTGACAAACATTGCCTCTTTATGGTTCACAGTAGTTTCTAAAATACATTCACTTTATTGGCCATTATCCTTTGAAAGCTGATTTTGTAATCTTGACAAAATGGAAGTGGATTTTATAGTCTTGATAAAGTGGAAATTAACAAGGTGGCTTCGTGGATAATGTATCCTTTTTTTTCTTTTTGAAAATTATACGTACTATTTTACATATTTATGGGGTACATGTGATATTTTGTTGCATTCATAGAATGTGTAATGATCAAGTCAGAGTATGTGGAGTATCTATCACCTTGAGTATTTACCATTTTAATATGTTGGGAATATTTCAAGTTCTCTCTTGTAACTACTATGAAATAGATAATACACTGTTGCTAACTATAGTCACCCTAACTTGCTATCCAACAGAACTTATGCTTTCTATCTAACTGTATGTTTGTACTCATTGACCAAGCTCTCTTTATCACCGTCTTTTACCCACACGGCCTTCCCAGTCTCTAGTATCTATTATTCTACTCTCTACCTTCATGGGATTAACTTTTTAAGCTCCTATACAGAGTAAGAACATGCAAAATTTGTCTTTCTGTATCTGCCTTATTCCACTTAATGTAATGACTTCCAGTTCCATTTTCATGTTGCTGCAAATGACATAAAATCATTACTTTTTAATGGCTGAATAGAAGGTTTTTGATTTGTAATAACTCAAAGCTTCAAGAGATTTTACTCTGCCATTTCCAAAGCTTCCACATCCTTTTCCAGTTAGCTACACTACCCCAGAACTCAGGAAATCCCTATTTTGCAAACTCATCATTTGTTTGAGACCTGTCAAGTTTCTGATTGTCAGAGTAGCCCCACATAACCATTAAAAGCTTTGCTGCTTTCTCTTTTTCCAGCAGAGTTCCTCTGTCTGGGTCAAGCCAAGTCTTCAGCTTGCAGCCAAAATTGGTAATGTTGTCAGAGGGGTGGGAGGCTGGCAATCATCAATTCTCATCTTAATCATTGTCATTGTCTCTTCTCTGAAAATTTTGTTTTTCTGCTCCTAGTCATTTTCTTAGCTCTTTGATTCTTAAAAAAAAATACAGCTTCTTCAATTTATCCATGTTTGTCCAATTATTGCAGCATTATCTAGAATATCCTTTATCAATTAAATCCTCCCAAGAAGCAGAAGCTCTTGAAACTCTTATTTTGATATTCATTTCCTGACTAACTATAGAAATCTATGTTTCTTAAGTGCTCTTTAAACCAATTTTTTTGGGATATTTCCCTATTCATTTCCTCATTAATGAGCTAAATAACACTTGGGCCTGTTCTAAACATAACATCGAAAATTTTGCACACCTCGTATAAACTCCGAGAACAGGGCAAAGGGAAGCATGTTTATGACACTAATTCTTCTAGCAGTGAACTCTTGTTGAATAAGTCTGGAATTTACTGGCAAAACAGGGGTGGTGGGAGGGCAGCAAGAGAAGAAAAGATGGGGGTGGAGCCGTGTCCAAAGGAAGATGCTTTTCCACTCTCTAGTTCCATGATTATGATTGTTTTTTTCAGCCGGAGTAAGGGCATCTTGTCTATAGAGGTTTACTCAGGATTGAATGAAATTTTGCCAAGGTGTACTTAGATAAGAAAACTCAGAGGCCAGAAAGAGAGATTGCTCTACACCTAAACCAAAACTACATATAGACTTCTCCAAGACCTTGAGACTTGAAGGTGCTAATTAGCAGTTTTGGAATAAGAGGGTGATTATTAACTGGTTTCCACTTTTGTTCATTAAGAGTTGATAAGAAAATAATAGTTGCCTTAGTGAAATTGCCTGTTATTCAAGTAACTCATGTAGAACGTTTCTGGGGATTTAAGTTCCTATGGCCAAAACTCCCCAAGGTAGTTAGTGGTTGAAGTTGGTGAAGGAGGAAAAAAAGGGGTGGAGAATCAAATGAGGAGCAGTCATTTTAAGAGACAGAAAAGAAAATGTCATCAATCTAGCTCATGTTATTGAGAAAGCTAGCAAAAGTCCTTTCCGGAAAACCCTTGTGAGTCTTCATTTCTTTGGGGTATTTTGAAGTAGAATGTCTAGATTAGATAACAAGTATATGTTTACCTTTTGGGGAAAATGTAAAATTGTTTCCCAAAGCAGTTGTACCATTTTACATTCCCTCCAGCAGTATTTGAATTCCAGTTCCTCCACATCCTCCTTTGCACTTGGAATGGTTCGAACTTTTCATTATAGCCATCCCAACAGGTATATAGTGGTACCGCATTCTGGATTAATTTGCATTTCCCCAAGGACTAGTGATATTGAGCATTTTTTCATGTGCTTATTTGCCATCCATATATATCTTCCTTGGGGAAGGATCTGTTTATATTTCTTGCCCATTTTTCAATTGGCTTATTTATTTTCTTGTATTGCTTTTTAAGAGTTCTTTACATATTCTGGATACAAGTCCAGTGGTGTCAGCTGCCCCACTCCCCAGCACCTGGTCTGGCCCTACCTGCAGTGGGACCTCCACGTGACCCTGGTCCCCACCTCCTCTGAGTGTCCGAGGAGACACGCGCAGGGCAGCAGGCTCCTGGCAGCTGCAGTGGGGCATCCCGGTGGGACCAGGCCTCCTGCAGCAGTGTGGGGTCCAGCCATGCCCGGTCCCAGAACCTGCCTCCGTCCTGAGCTTCATCTGCAGCAGAAATACACCATGATCTGCCCTGGGGAAAACAAACAAAACAAAACAAACAAACCAACCGACCATACATATAAAACTTTAATAGGAAATGGAATAGAAGTGACTACAAAATACGACCATTCAATTTCATCATGCAAATACTTCAATATTTTCACTCACTGGCAAAATAAAGCACATGTAACTCTAAATGTGAAATAATTCTGAGTCTTTGACTAAGTCTTCTAAAGAAAGAATAAAATGCTGGTGAAAATGTGAAATTGTGTAGTGAGGGATTTATGACCTTGTGTATTATTTTTCTATAGATGTTAAGATGATCACGATTAATACCAATTGAAGCATTTAAAGAATACTATTTAGTTCATTGTAGATTCTGGATATTAGCCCTTTGTCAGATGAGTAGGTTGCAAAAATTTTCTCCCATTCTGTAGGTTGCCTGTTCACTCTGATGGTAGTTTCTTTTGCTGTGCAGAAGCTCTTTAGTTTAATTAGATCCCATTTGTCAATTTTGGCTTTTGTTGCCATTGCTTTTGGTGTTTTAGACATGAAGTCCTTGCCCACGCCTATGGCCTGAATGGTATTGCCTAGGTTTTCTTGTAGGATTTTAATGGTTTTAGGTCTAACATTTAAGTCTTTAATCCATCTTGAATTAATTTTTGTATAAGGTGTAAGGAAGGGATCCAGTTTCAGCTTTCTACATATGGCTAGCCAGTTTTCCCAGCACCATTTATTAAATAGGGAATCCTTTCCCCATTTCTTGTTTTTGTCAGGTTTGTCAAAGATCAAATGTAACAAACCTGCACATTGTGCACATGTACCCTAAAACCTAAAGTATAATAAAAAAAAAAAAAAAGAATACTATTTAGGCTCAGTAGTGATATATTCAATTACAGTATCAGAGAACCTGATAGATATGGGGTCTGGTTATAAAGAAACTTTATTTAAAATCATCTTTGTCAAAGTTTTAACACAGAAGCAAAAGTCAAATATGTTCCTACATGAGATACAAGCTATTCTTGCTAACAGTACAAATTCTGTCCTATAAGTATTAGTATTTTCAGGTTTTTTCCTTTCTATGAAACGGTTGAAAGGAAAACTTTAGTATGCTATAACTCATAGGCTACTTTGTATATCTATCATTTTATAAACAAATGTCTTGACAATTAAGTTGTGTATGAAGGCCATAATCAAGTCATTATCTCTTATATCAAAACCTATTATTATTCACTGATTTAGATAATTCAATTTATATGTGGGTTACCAGGTTGCAGTCAGCCAACAGACACAGAACAGGTTAATAGAAATATATATATTTTTCTTATCAGGTTTCTTTTTATTGGAACAGGATGCATATGTAGACACACATATACACATATATGTGCATATATGTGTGTATATTTTCATTGATATAATATTCTAGAAAATGCAGACTAATCACTAGTAACAGAAAAGCAGATCAGTCGTGGCCTGGGGAGGGGCAGGAGTGAGGAATTACAAAGGGGTGTGAGAAAAATTTTGGGGTGGTGGACATATTCACTATTTTGGTGGTGGTGATGGTTTCATGGGCTTATACATATGACAATACTTAACAGATATGACACTTCGCAGCTGTTTCCTAAGAGTTTAACCTTTCAGCTTTAGGCCCCTCCCCCAACAGTGTCCTTTCTCATTGCCACATCATAAACCAGTCTTTCCCCTGAGTCACACACATACAATCCTTGCACAGCAAGTCATGATGGTGCCCTGTGTGTATATGATAGTGATGGGAAGAGGATAAAACAAAACACTCAACTGTGTTATGGCAAAAAGAGATTGCAGTGATGGTAGAGAATGCAGGAAAGGAAGCCAATTTATCTGTTAGGAAAAAACTTCCACTTTCTTTTAAATTCTGTTTCCTCTGATGAAGTTTCACTGTAAAGTGTTTTATTTTTCTTTAAAAACAAGAAGATGAGAAGACATTGATTATTTAAAATTTTTTATGTTAAAGAATAATGGAAAATTTCAAAGAATAAATGTAATTTATAAGTCCCGTATAAGGCCTTAGGTTGAAAACAACATGCACCCATGAACTTGCTAAGTAATTTGAGAAATAGAACATAATTGGCATCTTTGAAGTTTTCTGTATACCTCGCATTCTACCTCCCTGCTTCCCCCAAGAGATAGCTACTCTCCTGAATGTCAGTGTTTCTGTAGTGTTAGCATTTATGTTTGCATACATAAAATACATTATTTTACTTCATTTAAAAATTTTTAGGCTGGGCGCAGTGGCTCATCCTGAAATCCCAGCACTTTGGGAGGCCGAGGTGGGCGGATCACGAGGTTAGGAGATCGAGACCATCCTGGCCAACATGGTGAAACCCCATCTCTACTAAAAATGCAAAAATTAGCTGGGCGTGGTGGTGCATGCCTGTAATCCCAGCTACCTGGGAGGCTGAGGCAGGAGAATCACTTGAACACCAGAGGTGGAGCTTGCAGTGAGCCGAGATCGCGCCACTGCACTCCAGCCTGGCGACATAGCCAGACTCTGTCTCAAAAACAAACAAATAAACAAAAAAATTTGTAAAAATAATGCACTATTCTTCCTTTTTTCATTTTACGCTTTGTTTTTAAGCTATATTCCTGTCAATATATGTAGCACAACTTAGTTTTCACACTGTGTCCTATTCAATGTGTAAATATACTGTAATTGACGCATTCATTTTCCAATCAATGTATTTGGAGACTTTTACTGGATTTTTTGCTATTATGAAAAATATTTCTCTGAGTGTTCCTCTACTCGCCTCATAGGGTGTGTACTAGTGATATTCTGTTTTTTTTTTTTTTTTTTTTTTGAGACGGAGTCTCGCTCTCGCCCAGGCTGGAGTGCAGTGGCGCGATCTCGGCTCACTGCAGGCTCTGCCCCCGGGGTTCACGCCATTCTCCTGCCTCAGCCTCCTGACTAGCTGGGACTACAGGCGCCCGCCACCTCGCCCTGCTAATTTTTTGTATTTTTAGTAGAGACGGGGTTTCACTGTGTTAGCCAGGATGGTCTCCATCTCCTGACCTCGTGATCCACCCGCCTCGGCCTCCCAAAGTGCTGGGATTACAGGTGTGAGCCACCGCGCCCGGCATACTCGTGATATTCTTTAGACAAAGTATAAGCTGAATCTTCAGATAGGCACATGTTCAAACTGTTTTCCAAAGTGATTGCAATGATTTATATCACATCAAACAAACAGAGTTTCTATTTACTGCCAACATCCGGTTTGTTAGACTCGAAAGTTTTTTGCCTACCTAGGAAATGTAAAATAGTTTCTCATTTGTGTTTCTAATTTCCTTGGGTTTTTAGGTCAGGTATCTTTTCATTTAATTTATTGGCCTTTCAGGTTTTCTCTTCTGTAAAATGCCTGTTTTTGTCTTTTTTGTCTATTTAATACTTATTTTTTCTCTTCCTGATTCTAGGCATTCTATATGTTTGTGTTACTAATTCTTTATAAGTTATTTGTGTTATAAATATGTTCCTCTTCTGGCTTGTCTTTTTTTTTTTAAATGATGTATTTTGGTGAGTAGAAGTTTTTAATAATAATAATGTAGGCAAATGTATTAATCTTTATATATTTTAAAGCCTTTGAGTCTCTTTAAAACTTTTAATTTTACCATACTGATATTCTCTTAGATAAATATATTCTTCTGTATTTTATTCTTAAAGATGGGAAATTTTGACTTAGTATGAGATTCATCTGAAGTGGATCTTTTTTTTTTTTTTTTCTGCATGGGATGAAATAAGGAACCAATTCTGTTTCTTCAGCATACGCTTTGCCAGTTGTCCCAGAAGTTGTTATTGAACAACGTGCATTGCCACCTCTGTCATGTACTAAGTTTCCATACGTATTTGTCAGGATAGGAAACATTACAATGAAGTTGCAAAACTTGAAATCCCAGTGACTTAGCACAACAAAAGTTTACTTCTCACAGTTGTTAAGTCTAAAGTTGGTCATTGGCTCTTTTTGGTGGTTCTTTTAGAATGGTGACTTAATCAGGGATACGGGCTTTTTGTTTCCTGCAGCCCTATAAGCTGGGAATTATTTTCTTCCATAGCTTCACATATAAGAGGAAGATAGGGATGATGGAAACTCATATGAGCTCTTAACTGCCCTGGACTAGTGGCTTGGTCCCAACCGTAAACAAGGGAGGGTGTCAAATTTGGGGAACATATATACATATTTAATGAGCATTAATTGCCTGTGCCATATCATCTAAGTGTGGACCTCTTTCTGGTTCCTCTATTCTGTTCCCGGTCTATTTGTATATACTTGCAACAATCCCTTAATTGCTAAAGCTTTGTAATAAGTTTTGATATCTGTTTGTAGAAGTCCCTCATCTAGAAATATTGATGAAAGAAAAAAGACTATAAAATATTAGGAATGAACAGGGATGTATAACTATGGACATGGCAATATTTAAAGATAAGCGAATACCAAGAGTGACTTTAAACGAAAACATTTGAAATTTTAGATCAAAAAACAAATTCCAAGAAAAACATAATGTATCAAAATTGACTAAAGAAAAAATAAAAAATCTGAATAGTCTCATACAACATTAAAATATTTGATTCATATTATAACTATCCTACAAAGAATAGTTTGTATAAAGAAAATAGTATAGTTTCTACAAAGAAAATATTTTACCTAAATGATATTTGAGTGAGTTCTACCAAATATTCAAGCAATAGATAATGTCAATCTTATACAAAATTTTTAGAGGATAAAAATTTAAAAGAAACACATTCTAATATATTGTATGAAGCTGGAATACCATTAACACCAAAACTAGAAAATCCCAGTATAAGAAAATAAAATCATATTTCAACCTAGAGGTACAAATCTTAAAATAAAATAAAATTATCAGTGTATAACCAGTGGAGATTTTAAAAAGATGAGAATCCTTCACCATGTTACGATTATACCAGAAATATAAAGATGGCTTAATCTCAGGTAATCTATTAATATTATATATCATACATAGAGTAAGGGAAAAACTGATATTAATAGATGCAAAAATAGTTATTAATAGTATCCAATATCTATTCTCGATACTCTCTTGGGAAACCAGAAAGAGAGGAGGTCATTCTTAACCTGATAAATGATGTCTACCGAAAACCTAGAAGTAAATCTTGTACTCTATAAAACTGGTTCTCTTTAAATTAGGAGCAATATAAGAATTACTATTATCAATTAGTTTATTTAATGTTTTGCTGGAGTTGCTGGCCAATGCAGCAAGATAAGAAAATAACAAAAGTAAAAAGCACTGTAATAAAATCAACAGAGCTATTATTATTTGAAGATAATATGACCTGTCTACATGGTAAACCCACCAAAAAATGATTGTTTTTTACTGTTGAGAAGCTGGGTCATATTCAACAGTCAAGAATTCTGGAATAAGTTGTGTTTCATCAAATCCCTATTTAATTACATAGTACACCGCAGTGAAAGTATGATCATGAGAGCCATATAATAGCATAAAAACTATCTGTTAAGTCAAAAGAGATTACAAAGGTGTATGTGCATAGAAAAAAAGGAGTTGGTGGGAATATTGCTTAATGCTAAAGGGGGTTAGGTGGCAAGATCATGAATTAATTTTCCATCTATTCTTTATGTCCCATATCTTCTGTGCTGTGGCTATATTTTTTATAACAAAAGTATTTTTAAAATTTGTACTAATGAGAACCTTTGGAATCTTCTTGCAGATTTAGTGATGCTTGTTGACTTGTGTCAGAGAGCTGTTGAAGACAATACAGTTTCACCGAACACTTAACAGCACAATAAGTCAGATGCATTTATTATGTTGTGACTCATACTTAGAACCTGACATATAATGAATACCAGTAAGACATCATCTTACCTCATTAAACACAATAACTTCCTTATTCACTAAAATAACTGAAAATGGCACCACACCCAAAGTTCACAGAAATGTACATCGAGGCATTGTGATAGGGTAAAAGAGAAGAAAAAGGAGTTAAACAAAGTCTGTAGATCCAAATCCTAGTCTTGGCTTTCCCATACTAGGCTTGGTTTCCTATTTCAAAATGTGAATAGTGAGAAAGTGCCCTGTTTATAACATTGATTTGTCTTGAGGGCAAAACAAAGAACCCCAAATTAGAGGGCCTAGGAGAGATGGTAGAAGCAGTTTCCATTGGATGTTCATACCCGTCCAAGTGGCCTTTGTTTGAGCTCTTCCAGGGATGGGGCAAACACTGTCTCTGCATTGCTGAGTGCTTAATCTGTTGTTATGAAGATCTTTTTCACATTGGCCTCCTAGACGTCTATCCCATTGCCTTCGTTCCATCTCTGGATAAGGGTACCATGGCTCCTAGCATGGCCTGGTGGCTACCAGGTGTACAGCTATCAATCCTCTTAGCCTAAGGGCCCATGGGAGAGCCTAGCTGGTCTTCTTCGGCCATGAACAGCCTTTGTTATTGTTTTCTCTGCATGCCATGACAGGAGCGTGTCTGAGGGCATTCTCCAGTGATGACCTCTTTCGTATCAGAAGGTACACTTCCACCAGGGCACCTACAGCCTCTTACCACCCATGATTCACTGTGGACATCTTAGTCAGTCAAGACTCTGGCATTTGTTTGGTTTTGTTTTCCACCAGTGCT
This sequence comes from Hylobates moloch, assembly GCF_009828535.3. Classification (NCBI taxonomy): domain Eukaryota; kingdom Metazoa; phylum Chordata; class Mammalia; order Primates; family Hylobatidae; genus Hylobates; species Hylobates moloch. The sequence goes on along the minus strand of NW_026652290.1, from coordinate 40,788,225 downwards.
TTGCTTTTTCATATGCCCTGTCCTGTACTTAACAATATGAGGTTAGGGAACTAAGAATGGGATTTTAGATTTGTCTGTGTTAAGTCTCACTATGTTAGATTTGGCCTATGGTTCTATCTTAATGGCATCTTTTGGGACCCTGATTTGCTCTCTTAGTGAATTCACAGTTCATTTTAACTGCAGGACTCCCAGAATGTGGTAAGCTTGCCTGCTCTGCCGTTCTGCTGTAGAAACCTGTTCTGCACCTCCCAGCTCCCTCCCCAACCCCTGGCTTGCCTCGAGGCATTCTCCTTTCCTGCATTCAAGGCCTCCAGGAATATTACCACACACCATCTGCACATCATCTGGTTCTTTTGGCCAATGCTCATTTGATAACATTTTTTTGGCTTCAGTGTCCAGTTCTGCTTTCTAAATTTATATTTTCTTCTTTTGGAAAATGTATTCCTTCTTCCTACGCTCCCTCCTCTCCTGCATTCCTCTGCTCTGTACTCTCCACAATTGAAGAGTGCCATGACCATGTCCATGCCCAGCCTGGCTGCCTCTTTTCTGGGATGAGAGGTCAGCTCCACACCTGAGAGCCAGGATGGAGCCAAATACCTGGAACTGAGCCTGAGGCTTTCCAGTAGAGCACACTCTTCTGATTGACTCATTTACCATTGAGTATGGGTGTTTATACATGTATCCAACTCTACTAACCATATTCTTTGTTTTGCTCACAAGACAGATGTTTGCAGATACTTACATGAAATTCTGATTCACTAAGTTCACAGCATTTAACTGTGGTAATCTCACAATCTAACAACCCCATCAAACAAAAGATTGCATGAGCTTCACCAGACCTGGCTTGTTTTTAGTCATTTCATGCTTTCTCTTGGTGACCGTGGCTTCCTTAAGGGCTGAAAGACTATCTCTGTAGTCATTCATCTAGAATCTTTCCCATTCCCTAATCTGTACTTGCAAAATCCCTTAAACTCGGTAATGGATGTGGAAGCTGTCTGTCTGGAGGTATGAAGAATTAAGGGATGACATTCTCCCCTGAGGTTTGAATAGAAAGCTGAAGACACAGTGAGGTCTGGAAGAGTCATGGGGATGATATGAATTGTTCATGTATCATTGCCTGGAACAGGAGTATGATAAGCAGCCAGGCACTCAAGCCAGATCCTTAGGGCCTGACCACAAAGGTTACCAGTGGCCATCGGGGATGGCATGGTTACTTCTCTAGTGTAAAGAGACAAAGGTTAAACTAACAGAATGTGTCACACTGGAAAGCATTTTGGAGATCAGGTCAATTAGCGCTCCCTGTGTTACTGTGCACACAAGTCACCCAGGAAGCTTAGTCAAATATAGATTTGAATTCAGTGGTTCTGGGATGGGCCCTAATGTTCTGCATTTCCATTGTGCTCCTTGGTGATGCTCTTGGCTCATGGGCCACAGTTTGCGTCCCAAGAATTTAGACTATACTGTTTTGTTTTTTTTTTTGTTTTGTTTTGTTTTGTTTTTCAGATGTAGAAACTGAGATCCAGTGAGGTAAAGTGATTTTCCCAAAGATACATAGATGAAGTTAGAGCTAACTCTTTAACCCAGGTCTGCTGGCGTCCAGGTTGGTGTCTCTCTAATTATAGAATTGCTGGACCCAGGAAAGCAGAAGCCTCCTACCCTCTCTTAATGACCTGTAGCATGTTGAGGGGGAGCCAAGGTTAGATTCTAGGGTTGCACATACTTGCACACACATGCACACACATACACACATGCTCTTGCACACACATGCACACACATACTGTACGTGCTTCTTCCTATTCTCCTTTTTCAATTGGGAGGTATAAGAAACACATGGATTACAGCCACATTAAAGATATTCATAAATGCAAATCAATTCTGAATGTGTAAACTTTTCCATAAGAATATTCTGGGAAAATACATGAGTTATTTCTGACCTTTTATGTATAAACACAGACATTCTGGAGTTCGGCAAAGACCATGTTACTTATAAAATTGTATTAGAATGACGACTTCTGATAGTTTAAATGTTAAAAACTCTGGGCTTGGCTCAGGGAATTCTATACTTTAGCATTCATAAAGGACCCTAGAGTTTGGGAGATTATCCATTAACTTCTGGTATTGAATTTTTGTTGCCAACTATGACTATTTGTTTTCCCTGAACTCCGTAGGGGAACAACACAGCTGACAAAACCCAGGCAAAAGCGCGTGTGTGGGTGCGTGTGGGTGCATGTGTGTGGCATGTGTGTGTTCACATACTTTAACTAAACACTGCAGATTCCTCCAATTTTTCTCCTTTTTGAGAAGTAGGAAGGAGGAAGAGAGAAGAAATCGTCTGGAGTGGAAAAGAGGACCAGAAAAATCCTTGAACTAATAATCTGCCAATTAATCCAGCTGCTTGGAAATAACCTGGAATTGGAAGGTCTTTTGGGTGCTCTCTGGAAAGCCTGCCAGGAAGTATGAGACAATGGCTGCTAGGAACTTGCACTGTTCCTGAGTAGATAAGACCTGTTGTCAAGTAAATTGCGGTGGATCCCTGGTAGCACTTGAAGAGCAATGCAAGCCTGGGCTCCACCTGGGCTCCACCCCTGCCTGACCAAGGGAGCTTGGGGAAAGTACTTACATAATCTCAATCAGTTTCCTCACCTGTAAAATGGGCCCAAAGAATTTAAATTTCCATGCAAGTCAAAACCATAATGAGATATCATCTCACACCAGTCAAAATGGCTACTACTAAAAAGTCAAAAAATAAGAGATGCCAACAAGGTTGCAGAGAAAAGGGAATGCTTATATCCTGCTTGTGGGAATGTAAATTAGTTCAGCCAATGTGAAAAGCAGTTTGGTGGTTTCTCAAAGAACTTAAAACACAACTACCATTCGACTCAGCCATCCCATTATTGGGCATATTCCCAAAGGAATGTAAATCATTCTACCATAAGAACATGATGTTCATTACATCAGTATTCTCAATAGCAAAGACATGGAATCAACCTAAATGTTCATCAGTGGTACACTGGATAAAGAAAATGTGGTACATATACACCATGGAATATTATGCAGCCATGAAAAAGAACAAGATCATGTCTTTTGTGGCAACATGGATACAACTGGAGGCCATTATTCTGAGAACTAACACAGAAACAGAAAATCAAATACTGCATGGTCTCACTTATAAGTGAGAGTTAAACACTGAGTTCATATGGACACAAAGAAAGGAACAACAGACACCAGGACCTACTTGAGGGTGGAGTGTAGGAGGAGGGTGAGGATTGAAACTACCTATAGGGTACCATACTTATTACCTGGGTTACAAAACAATCTGTAGACCAAGCCCCCTGAATACAAAATTTGCCTATATAACAAACCTGCACAAGTACCCCGAACCTAAAATAAAATTAAAAATAAATAAGTAAATGAATATATAATTTAAATTTCCTTGAAGAATGCCTGGCACCTGTAAGTGCTCACGTTTGCTATCTCTGTTATCATCACAGAGAGAAGGCACAGGTTCAGAGTCGGGAAAATCACCCCAGGATGCTTGAGTGGGGTCTGCTTGAGCGAATGGTGGTGAAAACTGGAAAGAAGGGGAAGGAGCAAAGAGGAGGTGGGCTGTGTTGTGCTGGGTGGTGTCAATCGACTAGGGTAAGGAGCGGCAGTGGCGGAATTGAGGCTGCAGAGCATTGAAGCAGAGGTTTGAGCAGTGCCTCTTAGGGTCAGCAGGCGGCCCATCCAGGTGAGCACAAAGCGTTCTTGGAAAGGGTAGTGGGAACAATGGCAGGAAAGTGTGTGAGACCAGATGTCTGAAGGCCTTGAATGCTAGAATTGGAGGCTTGACTCTTCCTCCCTATGCTGCAGATTTTTGAGTAGCATTGTGATAGGCTGGACTCTGTATCATATTGAGAATGTTCATCTGAGTGCAGGGCACAGGAGGGGCTATGAGAGAAATAGAAGAGGCAGGCCAGGTGTAGTGGCTCATGCCTGTAACCCCAGCACTTTGGGAGGCCAAGGGGGGTGGATCATCTGAGGTCAGGAGTTTGAGACCAGCCTGACCAACATGGTGAAACCCATCTCAACTAAAATTACAAAAATTAGCCAGACATGGTGGCTCTGTAATCCCAGCTACTCGGGAGGCTGAGGCACGAGAATCGCTTGAACCTGGGAGGCAGAGGTTGCTGTGAGCCGAGATTGTGCCATTGCACTCCAGCCTGGGAGACAGAGCAAGACTCTGTCTCAGAAAAAAAAAAAAAAAAAAAATGGAGGCTTGGCAGCACCAGCTCTCCCAGGTGGATCTGGCTGTGTTTGTGGAAGCCGGAGGCTCCAGCTTTCATCTCCCTGAGCTAAGGGGTGATCAGTGGCCACCCCACCTCCAGGGTGTGGTGAAGGGAGACTTCCAGAGTTCTCAGGGCACATGGCAGGGGTGGTGGCCACCATGAGAAGTGGGTCAGGATCTGGGACACGAGCAGACCTGAATAAAGAGTCCTGCAGCATCGCCTGGGCTGCCTCTAGGGAGATTGCTCTAAGGATTGGGAGGTAGGCAGAGAGGGAAAGCTTAGGCCACCACGGGGCCTGGGACCAACTGGTCAAGACTCTGATGATGGGAACATGATAATGAGCTTGATTCAGCCAGCAGGCCTTGTCCAGGTTCAACACAAAGTCATGAGAGGAAAGCACCAGCTTCGGGAAATGTTAGAGGTTACCGTGCAGTGGCGGGTGTTGGTGTTTTTTAAGGGTCTGGCACGTTTGCTGAGTGATTCTGGCTGTCTGCCTGGCTCTGAGCTTCCTGTTCATAGTTCCCCAGATGTGTCACGGCCAAGGGATTAAAGCCCTAAGAGGCTGTGACACAGCCATCTCCAAAACCCCACTTTCACCTTCCTTTGAGCCTCTGTACCAGCTGGGGCATTCGGCAAGATGTGAGCTGTCACTCTGCCGCGGCACAGACCTGAATTAACAACTCTAGCCAGGGCTGACTTCAAAACGCACTTTCATTTTTAATAACCAGCATCAGCTCAGCAGGCTTCATTTGGGAAGAGAAACCTTGTCGGATTACCCCGACATTCTCCACCTCCTGGGAGGCCAGCCATTCCCAAATGCCCCAAGGATGAAGAACGGAGACGGTGAGATGATTAATTGCACTGCAGGTTTTTTGTTTCTGTATTTTTTTCCGTCCTTTTTCTGGGTTTACTTACACATTAATGAGGTATTTAGGAAAGACAAATGGAATCTGATAAAAGGTAATGTTATGTTGTTTGTTGAAACAACATTTTAAGGATTTCTTGAAGTTATATGGCTCTGTAGGCGTGTTTAACTTTAAGATGTGTTTCTGAGTCATATTAAGAGATCAACTGTGATTATCTATGGAAGATTAACTGTGAAATATATGGGAAATATACTTTATAACTATATATTACCTATAAACCATGAATAGTTATGTGACTTTTGGTATGTGGTGAGAGATGTTAAGTGAAAGGTGTTGTAAATGAAGTCGTTTTATAAGACTGTTGTTACTGTAAGAATTGAGACTTATTTTATCACTTCCCATTAAGCTTCTACAGTGTTAGAGAGGCATAACCCAATGTTTGATTGAAGGTGTTATGTTTTTTTTTAATTTATTTTTTATTTTGTTTGAGATGGGGTCTCGCTTTGTCACCCGGGCTGGAGTACAATGGCATGATCTTGGCTCACTGCAACCTCCGCCTCCCAGGTTCAAGCGATTCGCCTGCCTCAGCCTCCCGAGTAGCTGGGACTATAGGCGCCCGCCACCACGCCTGGCTAACTTTTTGTATTTTTAGTAGAGATGGGTTTTCACCATGTTAGCCAGGATGGTCTCGATCTCCTGACCTCGTGATTCACCTGCCTGGGCCTCCCAAAGTGCTGGGATTACAGGCGTGAGCCACCACGCCCGGCCTGAAGGTGCTATGTTATTAACAGCAGGCTCTATTGGTTTCATTTAAAGGTATAATGCATTGTATTGGCAAAACTTGTACACGCTTTCTTCAATAAGGACCTCAAAGGTAATCTTAAAAGCCTGATCGTTTTTCTCCCCCCCTCAGAAGCTTTGCCAATGTTGCACCTATAGCTGTAGAGAAGACCATGCACTCTCAGAGGGGATTATAAACAGTGTCTTGCATTTTTATCCTTGATCTCCGTAATTTATCCTTGATCTCCATTTATCCTTGATCCCCATAATTCCTGATAGTGTTGTTGTGCATAAGAATGAGAAAATGGGACTGAACCTGAAAGATTAAGGAAAGAAAATAACAAAACAAAAAGGAAACCTAATGAAGCTTATCATTCAATTCAATTTATAACTCCTTATTGCTTATGCAAAAGGTGAATTTTTTCCTGTGTTGGTGAGGGTGTGAGGAGTGGATGGTGGGGAAGGATGCTTCAAAAAATACAGCTAAGGACCAACTGGTTTGGTGAGTCATGGCATTCACCCATGAGACAGCTGGAGAACAGTGACGTGTGTGTCTGTGTGTGTGTGTGTGTATGTCTCTGTATGTGTGCATTCAATGCCGGAGATTGGTGTTTACTGTAAAGGTGTTGATCTGTTAGGAAAAGGAAGAAGACAAAGTTGTCCAGAAAGGGCCAAGAAAACTTCTTGAGATGAATTTGATCTGCCTAATGGTAGTGATGAGTTTAAAAAGATTCTTATGGCCTTTCCTAACACTACATGCTGTTGCTAATCCTTGAACTGACTGACAAACCCCGTTGGGCACAAGACTGCTAGTTTACTTAGGAGGAAAACTTGACAGGAATGGTCAAAGAATAGCAAGGGTATACTTCTAAAATACGTCCTTGAAACATTTACACAAACAGCACAAGCTCATTGTCAAGAATAAAATTTTTAAAAATACATAGAGATAATAGTAAAAGACGAGAAGCAAAAACACACCACTGTGAGATAAACACTGTTAACATTTTGGTAGGCATATTTGTCTCTGAGTACATTTATGTTTTAAAGAAATATATTTGTACTCTACATGCTTTTCGGTTATCTGCTTTTACCTCACAGCGATGTATTACGAACATCTTGTTATGAGAATGAATTTTCTTTTATAAAAGCTTTTCCATTTCATTGCATAGATAGTTTATTAAATCCTGTTGGCAGGTAGTTGATTGTTTTTCTCTTATTAACAGTACTAAAACTAACACCCTTGCAGCTAAACCTTTGCATCTCCTCACGAATTTTCCTTGAGATAAATCTCCAGAGGTAGAATTGTAGGGGTCAATGGGCATGGGCATTTTAAAAACTCTAGATCCCTGCTGCTAAATTAATCCTAGGAAAGTTTTATTAATTTACATGCCCACCAGCACTGTATGAACATTTTCCAACTCTCTCATTGGCATTGGGTTTTATAATTTTTTGAAAAGTGTGTTAGTCTGCATGCACACGTATGTTTATTGCGGCACTATTCACAATAGCAAAGACTTGGAACCAACCCAAATGCCCAAAAACGATAGACTGGATTAAGAAAATGTGGCACATAGACACCATGGAATACTATGCAGCCATTAAAAAGGATGAGTTCATGTCCTCTGTAGGGACATGGATGAAGCTGGAAACCATCATTCTGAGCATACTATCACAAGGACAGAAAACCAAACACCGCATGTTCTCACTCATAGCTGGGAAATGAACAATGAGAACACTTGGACACAGGGCGGGGAACATCACACACCGGGGCCTGTTGTGGGGTGGGGGGAGGGGGGAGGGATAGCATTAGGAGATATACCTAATGTAAATGACAAGTTAACAGGTGCAGCACACCAACATGGCACATGTATACCTATGTAACAAACCTGCACATTGTGCACATGTACCCTAGAACTTAAAGTATAATAATAAAAAAAAGAAAAGTGTGCTACTCTGATAATAGGCAAAGGTATATTTTGTTGTCTTAATTTACCTTAAGGAAACCCTTTGCAAAATCTGCTGGCTTCCAATTCTGTCCCTTTGGGTTCAGCCTCTCGTCTTTTTTGGTTACTCATTGCCAAAGCAGTCACCTCTTACAGTAACTTCTGCCAACCTAATTTCTGAGGACTTTGACCTCATTTGATGTATCTCAGAAAGTCTGCTGAGAGAGCGAGAGAACTGGATGCTTTTGCTCTGAATTTTTACTGATTGAGTAACCCGGGGCAAACCTCAGTCTTTGTGAATTTGTCTCCTTTTTAGCTATAAAATTTAGAGAGAAGGCCTGTGCTAGCCACCTCACAAGATTGTACTGGGAATATAAAGAGGCAAGATAGAGGCAACCTTTTTGAATAGAGGAAAAGTAAAAATGCAAAATGGTATTATTATTATTGTTGTTACTCTAAAGTTTAGTGATAAGTCTTGCCTTCTAAAATATATAGTTTCTGGAGAGCTGCATGCTGAAATTTTGGTGTCTTCTAATTCTATACTTGGGAAGTGTGTGTGTGTGTGTGTGTGTGGTGTGTATAACATATTTCTACGTTTCTTGGTTCTTAGATTCAGTATCAGTGTTTGGTGTGTTACAGCAGTGCATGCATACATTTTAGATTAAAAAAATTTCTATTTTGTTGCTTATTTATTCCATTCCTGTACAGGAAGACCAGCCATCCTCCTCCTATTGCATTCTCATCATTCATGGGCTTTGCTCCGCTCCCCAATGGACTGACAGCTCCTCAAAGACAGGGTCCGGTTTCATGTGTATACCTCTCTCCAGAGCCTGCTTTGGGGTCTGACACCCAGAGGGGGGGTATCAATCAATGTTTCTCAAATGAGTCAGTGTAAGGGAAGTAGAAACATATTTACCCAGTCCTGTGGAGAAAAGAATATTCCAAAAAGGCATCCCAGAAAATTAAAAAAACAACCTAAATGGAGCTTTTCTAGGGGCAACTGGTTATTTATTTAGTTTAGTTTGGGTGAGTCTCAGTTTCTATTGAGTAAATATTTAAAGCTCTGAAAGGATATTAAACAAATGAATGCAAGCCAAGGATAAGACCAGGAAAATGGAGAACACTGTCTTTATAGGTATAAGTGTCATGGACTTGGCATGAATATCAAAAACTTTAAGGAGGCATCGATTTACACTCTGACTCCCAGCTCAGTGCTGGGCTGCAAAAATCAGGACCAAACTGACATTCAGTAACGGTTTGAACTTGGTACTGAATAATAATAATATAATAATAATAAAAGCTAATATGTAATACAGCACTTGCTAGGTAGGAGACCTGGTTTTAGGTACCTCTCATATGAGATAATCAGTACTGTTATTTCATTTTGCAGATTAAGAAATGGAGGCACAGAGAAGTGATTTGCTAGGGTTATACCAGTAGTTAGTGCAGAGCTGGAATTATGATGCAGAGAGGCTCACTCTGGAGCCTGTGGGTCAGTGAGGGTAGATCGGACTGAACTTTAGAGACAATGTCACATGGTTTTAGGCCACTGGTGATGTTTGTGCTCTTTATTTGGGTATATGACTACCATTTATTGAGTCACCTACTGAAGGAACATGCACTCTTCTGGGTTCTTTAAGTATATTATCTTGAATCTTTCTTACAACCTTGAAACATTATTCCAACTCTAGGTCCAGACAAGCCGAGGGCCTGAGAAGTTCAGTAAGTTTCCCAAAGCCATAGGCTAGTGAGGAGAGATCCATCAGCCTGCACCAAGTCTATCTGCCTTCTGAGTCCATGTACCACCCTGGCCTGGACAACTGAGTGCTGATGTACTTGGTTCTTCCATCCAAAAGTGCCGAGAGTCCAATTCTACTGCATTTGGCGGTGTGAAACCTGGAAACTCAGCCACAACAACTCCTCAACTTGGGGATCAGGCAGGGCCCAGCCTCAGCTTCTCTGAACCCACATGGGCCAATGTGAAATGGATTTGATTTTTCAGACCAGATCCTCCCTGGCAGGACCATCCAATTTATCACACCAACCTAGACTTGATGGGGGTTTAAAATATTGAGAGATATTTCCTTATATTTCCTCTCTATTGACCTCCCAAATCTGCACCAAGGAACTCCAGAGAATGGGATGGAGTATGGTGAGTGCTAGCTTGGGGGCCAAGGGCAGCTTTGTTTCTCCTGGGCAACTTATCTCCCTTTTCTTTGCTTAGTGTTTCCAGTTATAACATGAGGGAAAAGACTATAATTTAAAATGGAATTTTACTTTTTTTGGGTAAACTTTTCCATATGATTTTGAAACTCTTTATTTTTTTTTGAGTGAATGACACATGGTTTATTTGCTTTTGAAGTGGTAACACAATTTAAAAGGTTCTTCAGTGAAGTCTCCTTCTCTTCCCTTTCTGCAGACGCTTCTTTCCCTATAGTTTCTAGTTTTTTCTTCCACCTCTTTCACACTCATAGTGTGCACCATTCTGTACCTTGATCCATAGCTGTATCAAAGGAGGTGCATTTTCTGCCTCTCAGTGGACACTTAGATTGTTTGCAATCTTTTGTTATTTCAGCCAATGTTGCAACCAGTAACAGCCTGCCCTTGTAATTTTGCAGAAGTGTTTACAAGTTGTTGGTTAAATTCCTGGAAGCAGAACTGCGGGGTCAGAGGCTGTGTACACTTGTGATTTCGATATATATTTCAGAATTACCCACCCCCTACCCCACCAGGTTATACTAATTAACCCCCCACCAGGAATGTTTGAAAGAATGCTTCTCCATGTGCTTGTCAACAGTGCCTGCTAACAAGCTGGTTTTTATTAGACTTTGGCAGTCTCAAAGGAGAAAGCTGCAAACTTAATCAGTTTTCTAAATTTTCCTGTCTCATATCATGACCCATGCAGTGTCAGCCCCATCGTGGTCTCTTGTGGCAAATACAACAAAGACTGGCAGGTACTTTGTTGACTCAGGTTGGGCATCTATTCAATTGGTTTAAAACCATTTGCGATCACACCTTTTTTCGTTTGGCAATTGCGTTTTGAGGCCTTGCTGTGTGTCCAGTCATGGGACGGCACAGGGGTGAGTGGACGCTGCCGGGGTTGCATGAAACAGCTAGGCAGCTGCAGGAGTTGGCACATGTGTGCTGAGCACCTTGAAAGAAGCACAGAGACAGAAGGCTGCAGAGACAGCGACTAAGGAGCCACGGTGCACATTAGCCTGGTGATTGGGACTGCTCGAGGTGAAGTGATGAGGTCTGAGGCATGAGAAGGAGCCAGCCAGACAGAGGGCAGAGGAAGCGGAGCATAAAACCCCAGCATGAGGAGCAGAAAGCAGCTCTATGTATGGCCAGTGAAGAGAGTGGAAGGGAGGCCAACGTGAGCTGGAGACAGAGGCAGAGGCCAGAGCATGGGGGGTGTTTAGGGCTGTGGTAAGGAGTTTGACTTTTATTGTGAGTTTCAGGTTGACTTTAGTCATGGGCTGGGGAAGATGGTGCCAAGGCCTGTAAACTCTTACCTTGTAGTTGTAAATGCTCACCTGAATGACACCAGGGAGGCATGGTTCTATACACAAGCACCTGTCAGACTGTGTTGTATTTGCCACAAGAGATCACAATGGGACTGCCACTGCATATAGGGCTGGTGACCAGAATACTGTATCTCTTGGCCAGCCTTGTCCTCTGTGTGAGACAAGTGGAGACATTTTACAAAAATACATTCTACGTCTCTCCGAAGTACGACTCGGTTTACAAAGGGCTTTCTCATTCCTTATCTCATGCATTAATAAACTGATTGATAATTTTGACAGATTATTATTGCATGTCAAACCTGTGCTAAGCCCTGTGCTAGGTGCTGGGGATGATGAGAGGAAGAAGGAGTGGAAGGGGAAATAGAAAGATGAAGAAAATTCAGAGTGGCTTACAGTCCGTTTGTGAGATAGAATCAAATGTCAACAATGAGAAGGAAAGCAGGAAGGGGACAGTGAAGAGGACCCAGCCACCTCTAGGTTCTGGACCAGAACATGGGTAAATCTGCCCCAGGGGCCTGCTTGGTGCCAGGGAGTCCTTCAGAGATGGGGTGTCAGGAGAGAGCTGCAAGTAGGGCTTCTGACATCCTTTTTGCCAGGTGTAGGTAGGGTTATCTTTCTAACTTTAGAAAGATAGAGGTGACCAACTAAGAGCTTTCCTCAGGACTTCTGAGTGGGCAAAGAGTAGAATTGGAACTTTTCCTCCCACCCCTGAAATCTGAGGCCATGGCTCTCTGTGCTCAGAATAGAACAAAATTCCTGAAGCCCAACCACCTGGGGAAGGCATTGAGGAGAGTGTCTCTACTATGCATTGCCTTTCATGCTGGCCACCCTGGTTCCATGATGACGGGGCTGCTTTGTTTATGAGTCTGTAGTGTCGTCAGGGCTCTGGGGAAGGGGTGGGCACTCTACCAGTCTTAGGGTCTTGGTGGCTTAAGCCCAGAGGTGCTTCCATTGTGTGAAGAAACACAGAAGACCGAGACAAAATATTGTTGATCAGACACTCGGGCCCATTTCGGAGGCAAAACTGTCATAAGTGGTCATTTGTGGCCAGCACAGGGTGGGGATTAACGTGTGTGTGTGTGTGTGTGTGTGTGTGTGTGTGTGTGTGTGTGAGTGTGTGTGTTGTGAGAGGTTTTGGGGGAGGTCTCAGGAACTGCTGGCCCTGAGGTGGTACTAATGGATCAGGTTTCCACGGACACAGGAACATCTGGGCAGGAAGTAGGAAGACTGCGAAGTCAGCTCACCCCCTTCAGTGAACTTCACCTCCCAGTCCAGGGACATGAGGGCAGGGCTTGCTTCTGAGAAGGGACTCCTGGTGAATTCCAGGTACTCAACGCAGACAGAATTGCCCCAGTCAGATATAACATGGGATGGCGGTTGTCAAGGGCTAATGCCAGGTAACAGAGGAAGCAAAAGGTGTGTTTACCATAGAAAAGTCTAGAAATGTAGTTATAAAACTTGAAATGTGTCTGTGTTAATTGTAATGGAAATAAATACTTTAATAGTTTTTTTTAGGCTTTGGGTTTTCGTTTATCTGTGTACATAGATTGAATGTCTGTGTTTCCCCCAAGCCCACCACTAAATTCCTATGTTGAAACCCTAATTCCAGTGATGGTGTTAGGAGGTGGCATGCTTGGGAGATGGTTAGGTCATGAGGGTGGAGCCCTCATAAATGGGAATAGTGCCCCTGTAAGAAGAGGCCAGAGAACTAGCTAGCTCTCTTTCTACCATGTGCGGATACAATGAGAAGTCAGCTGTCTGCAAACCAGAAAGTGGGCCCTCACCAGACACTGGATCTGTCAGAACCGTGATCTTAACACTTCCAGTCTCCAGAAGTGTGAGACACAAATATTTGTTGTTTAAGCCCCCCAATCTATGATAATTTGTTACTGCAGCCCAGGCTAAGACACTGTGTTCAATCAGCCTGTGACAATGGTATGACTATCTTTAAAGACTTTCAGTAAGGATTTTAGTAAGTTTCAGGTCTATTTCCTGAATCAATGAACAAGTGAATGAGCCATTGCTATAGAACAGGCTCAAAGCACATTTGTGCCTTTTGTGGAAGTTTGCCTTCTTTTATCCTTTGGTGAGAAATTATTAGTGGTGAATGTGCTTTTAAGTTATCCATCTTTTCTCCGAAAATGCTGAATGTCTTAACCATAAGTCTCTTCTTGTCTGAGGGAGGCGGTGTTGCTTTTGGTGACCAGAGCTGCTCAGTCACATACACCAATAACATATTCCAACATGGGCCAGAAAACCAAAGCATTCCAAAGCCATGATTGTGCCCCCTGAATATTGATGTGGCTTCCCTCATTCTATTCCTGGAGTTAGTGGGAGGGTAGAACTTGACTGGAAATCCTGGAATAACTTTTTTAGACTTTTCATTACCTGCGATTTTATTTGCTGTCTCTTTGATCTCGCTTGCCCTGCTCTAGGCTGATCAGCAGCCAGTCTCGGAGGCTGCACCAATGATGCTCAGCCTCCTTGCCCCAGAGCCCGGGTACCCACCTCATCTACTATTCTAGAACCAGCCAGGATCAGCAGCCATCCATCTCCTCTCCATAATGTCTGGGAGCTTTTCACATTGCCTGTGTTCCTTACAAAGTCTTTATGATTTTTGATTTGTCTCTAAGGAAACTGAGGCTTAAAAATAGCAGGTGAGTTTCTTCAGGTTGCGGCAGATCAATAACAGAGTCAGAATTTGAACATGGGTCTGTTGGATTCTCTCAGCTCTGTACACATCATTATGCTGAAATAGTAAGGAACATGAGGAAGGGAAACACTAGTTTATGGAAGAGCTCTTTCTCACATGTCCTTCAAGCTGTCATATTTGGGCACTGGTTTTTGAGTCCGTTCATATCAAGCATGTCATTCAGGCTCTCTTCTGCCACTTCTAAGAGTTATCCAAATTGGTGCATGGTACCCATAAACTAGTTTTTAAAAGAAATATGATTACTGAAATGATCAGTATATAATATTGAAGCCCAAATCAATACAAATGAAATGCATATCACAATAAAGTACAAATTCAAGTAAAGTAGGGACTTGGTAGATGTTTCTCTGGAATGGTTAAACACATTGCGTGGATTGCATGGGGAAACCTGGTTTCACAAATAGTATCAGCTGTCTGCTAAAGAATCTGTAAAACCACATGCGAAGGTTCACAGGGGTTCTTTCCTGTAGGGAAAATATGTGATTATTGTCAACAGTGAAGGAATGTGTACTGGAACTTAATTGATTTAAAAAGTCTCATGTGAACCTGCCATGACAACCTCTTTGAATAAGTTTCCCTCAAAGTTTAAGCATTTCTCGAGATTAACGTACTGGGTTTCTGGGCTGACTCACAGGGAGAAGGGGAGGTTACATTTTTGCTATTGTGATAATGTGGGAAATTACACTTGGTATCACTCACTGTGCTTGAATCTTTATCATCAACCTCAAACTCTGGGATTTATGTAACTGCAAGATCAGAACTCTAAGCTTCTTTTTTCTCCAGTTAAAATTTATTTTATGTTGGTAAGGAAATATGACATATATCTATAGAACCTAGGCTCATAGGAAGGTAAAAAATGCTTTGGATTGGAAGTAGAGGCAGACATTTACTTTAGTCTGGAACTGATGTCCAGATTGTAAATTATTGTTCTAGGAAAACCTAGTGTGTGTGAATATAAGCCCCTGGAGTTGCATTCCCTTTCTTGGCTGGGCCCCAGTCTGCCACGTCAGTGCTGAAAATGGACATTGCTGCTGCCTCGGTGACATACAAATAGGGGAAATGTCTCCTGAATGGAATTACTCTTTGTCATCTAGGCCAGTAGTTGTCAACCCCGGCTGCATATTGGAATCACCTGGCAGCCTTTTAAACACTGATGCCTGGATCCTAACCCCAGAGGTTCTGATGCGATGGGACTGCATGCGGCCTGGCTTTTTAAACTCCTCAGGTGATCATACTGTGTAGTTAGTGTAATGTGGTTTGAGAACCACTGACACGAGAAGTAGACAGTCACCGAGTCAGTAAATTACCCAAGTAAACAAGAAGCTGGTTAGACCAAGCCTGTCCATAGTGATTGCCAAATCCTGCCTGGTGGGGAAATTTAGGACCTTTTCCTCAGAAAACTTTGTTACTGGAAGTTATCAAGGGCTCTCTACCTAGTAAGTGTGCTTTCAATTTTTTAAGGCACTGTGGATATAAGTTGTGTAAATGTGGCCACCTTGATTTATTTGGCAAATATTTAAACATCTGCTCTGTTCAAGCTGTACTCAATCTCAGCCTACTTTAAAGCATATTAACTGAGTAGCAGGGAAGAGAACTCAAACAATGCAAAGTAGGGGCTGCAAAGTGCCACCAGAGAGGGTGAGATGAAAAACCTCAAGGTTTCAGAGCAGGGAGAGATAGTTGCCTGTTTCTCCTGGTCGGAGGGGTGGGAAAACCCTAAAGAAGTGGTGCAGTATTTGGGATAGGTCTTGGAGGGGGAGAAGGAGGAAGAAGACTTGAGCTGGAGGAGAAAGAAGGGTTGTATTCTGGGTAGAGGAAACTACACGAGCAAGAAAAGAGGTAGAGATTAGGGAAACTTGCAAGGAAACTGGTACATAGTAAACACGGGCACATCAAGGGCAAGGAGAGGAACACGTTCCAAAAGGTAGGATCAAGGGAGATTGAGGAGCATCTGGAATGCTAGACTGAGTGGTCTGGGCTTTGTTTGGGAGGCAGTGGAGGCTTGCATGGCAGGTTTTGACATCCAAGCTTGCAGCAAACGGCAAGTAGGAGCTTGCTCAGCAGTATTTATATGGCGAATCTGGATTTTTTGAAGGAAATTGTGTTTTTGTCTCACTGTGTGGCCTATGTAGGTTGCATAGTTGCAGTATCCTCGACTTTGCATTGACAAGGTGGGTGCCTTGCACTGGGTTGGGATGGTTCAGATGTCCCCCAATGCATTGCTGCCTTCGACATCTCTCCATTTCTCTAGCTTCTAACACTTTGTTTGTCTCTCTTCAACCTCCATGCTGAGAAAAAGTTTAAGAGCTTTTCTTGTTCCCCCACATAATCTTGGCAAGTAATAACAGTGAACCCTGGAGATGGAAAGAAGAAGTGTGGATGTTAGGAGACTGGATTGCTAGCATGGCATTAACAATTTTTGGCTGTGTTGCCTCTCAAGTAAATATGGTAACTGCTTTTGCTTTTCCTTTTCAAAATACAAAGATAAAATTTAAGGGGAAGCCAGATTTTGGCATAAATGGCTGACTCTTCTGCAAATAGCATTTCTGGATTAATTTTATTACATCTAATTGCAGTTCCATGTATTCCGATAATTTTGTTTGTAATAAATTTCATAAGTGCTGTTGGTGATTAGCCAAAAAAAAAAGAGTAGAGGGAGGTCAACTTTCGTGTAGTTGAGATCACTTTTCCTAAGTCTGATTTTAAATTGGATGGTTTGTACTGTGTTAGCAATGTTAGAGGATACAAACAACCATAACAACAAAACAACAACAGCAGCAGGAAGGTCATCCACCAGTGCTGAAAACCTCCTTCCTCTTGGGTTCGCTTTTCCTTCTAGCAGGGCAAATGGTGAAATCACGTTAGCACTTTCTACTCTTGGTCCTAGTGTCTTCTTTATGACCTGGTAACATTTTCCTAGATAAAATTTGCATGTTTCTAACTTCTCAGTCCAGCTTCTTACTGTTCTCGTGTTCATTCATTATTCCATTGTGACGTGTTTGGCTGAGTTTGAAAGACTCTAATGATAAGTGGAGAAGGAAAAAATGACTTTTATAATAAAAGGTAGCACTTAATGACATGAATCTGAGACACATGACTAAGTAAGAAAATAAAATATTGACGTCTTGGTTTTAAATATTGGGCAACACCATCTCATGTTTATCCCTTTTCTCATCAAACCGCATGTCCAATTTTGGATTAGGAAGACATTCTTACTGTACTTATGGTATGCCTGCAATCATGATGCCTCCTCTGTCTGTTTGTGGGTTGACCAAATAACAATGCAAAGTACTGAGTGCCAACCACCACAACAAGGATTTGGTCTGTATTCATCCATATGCTTGCATTCCCCCAAGGTGGACATTGTCATCCCCATGAACGGATGAAGGAAGAGAAGCTGATAAAACACAGCTGGAAAGAGCAGGGCGAGAGGTCACCGTTGGCCTCTCCCATCAGTGATTTGGTGCTATTTGTGGCCTCTGCAGGCATGGACATGTCCTGTTGACATTACAAAATAAAATGGATGCAAATATTATTGTTTAGTGTCTTCCAATTTCTTGGATCCTTAAATAGCTGCCAACATCGCTCTTCAGTTATTTATGTACACAAAGAGCTATTTCTGAATATCCATCCTAACTTTCTTCTGGCCTGTTCCCTGCATATTTATTTATTCCGATGAATCCCACCCATTCCAAAGAGAACTGGAGCAAGCTTGTGGCTTGTTTAGATGTGGTCCAAGTCTGTGTGGTCCCCTCAGGGAGGTGTACTAAGGATTTCTCAGAAACGGTGTTTGCGTGTGAGGGAACCCTGCTGAGCAGAGAGCATTTACATTTCCCGGTGTTCCGAGTGCTTGAGTTTCAATAGTTACCTTCGTTTATTAAGACCTTGGAAGAGTACCAAAGCTGTGAGTTCCTGGGAGTTTTCCGTCAAAATCAGTCCTCTAGCATGGTAATGAATATGTTTGTAAAGGAACAAGAAAAAAAATATATAATTTTTCTAAATATATATATAGGAAATATATATATATATATACACACACGTAATATATATATATATATAGACATAATAAAAATATATATTTGATCTCTGGCCCTGGTTCCCAGCACAGAGCTCCTAACTTCTTGGAATTTCCTGGGTGATGGGAGTCTTTTGTTCTAATGAGGCTCCTGGGAGGAGACTGGTCACTAGAAAGAACAGATTAGAAGCCTGGGAATTTCAGTCCTAACCCCATCCTCTGGGAGGCCTGGAGGCTGGAGATTGAGTTAATGATCAGTGATGCTCAAGTAACAAAGTCTTGTAAGAATCCCCGGACTCTGGGGTTTGGGGAGCTCCAGGGCTGCTGAACACGTGGAGGGCAGCCCACCAGGAGAGGGCAAGGAAGCGCACTTCCCCTCCCATACACCTCGCCCTGCGTATCTCTTCATCTGGCTGTCTTCTGTATCCTTTATCATATTTTTTATTACATAATAAGCTGGGAAATGTGTTTCCCTGAGGTCTGTGAACCATCCCAGCAAATTATCAAACCCAAGGAGGGGGTTGTAGGAACCCTGGTTTACAGCTGGTCAGTCAGATGTATAGGTGACAACCTGGCACTTGTATTTGGTATCTGAAATGGGGGGCAGTCTTGTGGGACTGAACCCTTAACCTGAGGTCTGTGCTAACTCCAGTTAGTATCAGAATTGAATTGAATTGTAGGACACTCAGCTGGTGTCATTCAGCTGGTGTCAGAGTGTTCCTTGACATCCCTTCAATCCCTGGTCACAGAAGTATGTGGAGTGCAGGTATAGAAAAGGAAAAATAGGGCAGGGTGCAGTGGCTCACGCCTGTAACCAGTACTTTGGGAGGCCGAGGCGGGCGGATCATGAGGTCAGGAGATCGAGACCATCCTGGCTAACGTGGCGAAACCCTGTCTCTACTAAAAATAGAAAAAAATTAGCCAGGACTGGTGGCGGACGCCTGTAGTCCCAGCTACTTGGAAGGCTGAGGCAGGAGAATGGCATGAACCTGGGAGGCAGAGCTTGCAGTGAGCCGAGATAGCGCCACTGCACTCCAGCCTGGGCAACAGAGTGAGACTCGGTCTCAAAAGAAAAAGAAAAAGAAAAAAAAGACAAGGAAAAATAGTTGCTTTTTATCTATCTCACATTTATTTTAGATTACTCAGAATAAGCATATCTGAGCTTATATCTGCTGTGCAGAGCAACGAAAACATTTATGGGAGGGTAATGGTGGTAAACACCGTAACTTCATGCTGACGTTAGGTGGTAACTTCTCTTCAATAATTCAAGCCACCTAGTGATAATGTAAGTTCTTTATTGCACTTCAAAAATATTCCTCTGTTCATGGAGGGCATTTCTTCTCAAACCACTTTGTACTCCCTCATAAAGTTGGAATATTTGCTATGGAAACCAAAGTGTACTTCCTTTGGCCTGCTGAAAATTAGAAAATAAATTTTGTGTAGTCAGTAGGTTATTGTTTTAAACTTAACCACATGAGATTAACTTCCGGAACTGAGATGCCAATGATGCAATTTCAGAATGCAATTGTTGCACTCATTAAACACCGCAGGTTGGGAAGGATCCGTGATCCACTTGGTGCTCAGTGGCTTTCTCAGCCTAACAGGGACATAGTTTGAAGAGTCTTAAACAAAAGTTACATAAGAACCCCAGATGATTAGCTGTTGGTTCCATAGGTAGATTTTCTTTTATTATCTTAGTTTTCAGCTTTACTGAGGTACAACTGACAAACAATAATTATGTATATTTAAGGTATACAACATGAGGATTTGTTGTATGTACACATTATGGAATGATCACCACAATCAAGCTGACACATTCATCACCTTACATAGTTACCTGTTTTGTGTGTGCATGGTGAGAACAGCTAAAATCAACTCTCTTAGAAAACTTCAAGCATACGATACAGTATTACTCACTATAGTCACCTCATTGTCCATTAGGCCCTCAGAACTTATTCATCTCATGATGAAAATTGTATACCTTTTGATACCATTTCCCCCTTCCCTCCTTGGCAGCCACCACTCTACTGTCTGTAAATCATTTTTGTGATCATTAGTCCCCTGTCAGAACTCTGTCGTGGCCCCTTCCAAACCTCCCCCTGAGCTATCAAAGCTTTCATTTACTGCCTCGGTATAATTAACTTTCAGTGCTTATTTGGCCAGATTGGACCTACAGCCCTCAGTGGTCTTTAAAGTGAAAAAAGTGAAAAGTCTTTAGCATGAAACCTTTGATGTGTGTGTTGTGTGAGTGTATGTGTTTGAGTGTGTGGGTGTTCATGTGCAGTTTTATGAATGTGTGTGTGGATTTTTATGTGTGTTGAGTCAGTGTGTATCATATGTTGTATATGAGTGTTTTATGTATGGTGTGAATGTACGTGTTTGTTGTGTGTGTTTTGTGTGTGTTGCATGTGCTCTGTGGGTGTGTGTTGCATGAATGTGTGTTGTGTGTGCATTGTGTGCATGTGCCAAGTATCTGGCATGTATTTTACTAGGTGATTAGTAAACATTTGTCACATGCAGGAAAGGCAGAATTCCTGCCTCCATGAAGCTCATTGTGTAAACTCACAGGTGAATTGTCAATTCCTCAGGCACAGGGCCTGCATTGTGTTCATTTTTCTGTCCTTCAGTGTCACACAGAGGCAGGCAACTCCGGCATAAAATGTGGGGCTCAGATGGGAAACAGGTATTGTATAACTAAATACAAATTTGCTCTCAATTCAGGTTTCCTGAAGCAGAAGATTGTTTTCCTCAATTCACCTTTGCACACACTACACAGTCCCATTCGCTATTATGTTTGCCATGTATTATCCCTCCACGCTCTGCAGGTGGGTAGGCATTTGTTGGATTTGTTCCTAGATACACTTCAAGTACCTGGAACACTGCCTAGTACTTGGTGTGCACACAATAAAATTGGTTTAATGACCAAATGTAAGAGTAAATGAGCTCCGGCACATTTGGTCCACATCCGGGTTTTTAGTGGAACATAGGTATTATGATGTCTGTCACAGTTCACTCTAAATCTCAGCTGGTCTTGGCAAGCAGCTGCTTGGGGGCTCTTCCTCTTGCTCCTGTCAGGCCCTAGTGTTAATCTGCATCCTGCAGGGTTTCGCTCTTAGGCTGTTATCATGGAGCTGGCCCCCGGGAGATGGCTCATCCTGCTTGGTCAATGGCCACGCTGTGCCCTTGGGTCCTTGCTGCTGCCTGTGCACTGTACGTCATTGACCAAGGGGTCTGGGACATCCAGCCAGCCGGTGCTGACCACCACGGACTTTGCTGTTGCCTACAGATGTCCCCCCCAACCCCCTGGTTTCTCTCCAGGCATCTTTTGTTCCTCTGGTTTCTCTAGCAACTTCTATCCCCCTCCTCGGTGCCTAGGAATTCTTGTCAGCTTCCTCCGCTTTGCCAGAGGCAGCCCTTGCAGCTGTGGAGCCGGGTGTCACTGAGCACTGCCTTCTGGAAGGGGACTGCCTTTTCCAGGCTGCTCCTCCACCAGCCCTGAGGCTCAGTTTCTACTCCTTCTTCCAGAGTTGACCATCAGAGCTGAGTTCTTGCTTTCCTTCTTTCTCCTTCTGCAGATCTTCCCTCTAGCTCTACAGGAAGGGCCTCCCTGGCTGTGTGGTCAGAAGGTGTCCACTGTCCAAGTCCAGCCGGGCTTACTCTAGGGTTTATGGGTCCAGTCTTCCTCCATGACTCTTGAGATGTCAAGCCCAGTTTGGGGAATTCAAAAAATACCCTTTTCCCTCTCTCAACAAAGCCTAGCACATTTTTTAAAACCACATTTTAACGTTTCTGAAATTAGGATGCATCTTGCAGTGGGTAGTAGGTCCTAGTTGTTTGGCAGCATTTTTTTTTCTTATTGTACATATTACAGCTAACGATATTTTTTCTTGGGCTATTGTCTTGCTATGGATTTAAACTCTATACTGGAGTTTAAAGCCATGCAACACCTTTTTTGTTCTCAGCCTTCATCTTCCTCACCTCAAGGTAATAGATGTCTCTCCTTTAAAGATGTGAAGCTGCCAGGCAACCAGAATCAAGAAAAGGGCAGCCCTGGAAGATATACATTTGTTTCATACATTCAGAAATAGGACTCCCAGTACCTAAGATCACCCTTTGAATCAATACACATGGGGTTGGACCACCTTAAGGCTATGGACTGGTTTCCATGCTATACTTTGAAATAAGGTCAAAGAAAAAATGTGTCCATCTCACAGGGGCCTGGCCTTCCTGGAAGAAGAAAACATACTGGTCAGTAAATAGGAATAGCTGGGCCCTTTGGCAGTTATAGATGTAATTTTCCACGAATAAGGCAGAATTGCATTCCACGCCTCTGTCTCATGAGAACATTATTAGTGTGAGACATGGAGAGACTGCATTTCTGAGTCAGGCCTGCTGAGATCCAGGCCTAAAACTTTTATACTGAAGTCAGAGTTTTCTGTGTCAGTTCTCTCTCTCTCCCTGTCTCCTATGCATACATGTGCACAGAATAATGAATGAGTGGATATGAAATAGAGAAGTGCTGTACCTGGCAATAGCAACTGAATCTAAAAAAACAGTTTATTAACAGGCGTGAGTGTGGGGCACTCAGTTATGAGATGGTGATTTTAAGTACCAGGATCAGGTATGGGCCAGGTTTGTTCAAGTGAAAAATTGTAGTTAATATTCAGAAGGGCCTCGCGAAACCCAAGAGCAAGGACACAGCCATGTTTCTGGAAGAACTGGGACCAGCCCGGGAGGTTGTCTGCCAGGGTCTGAAGGAATCATTCTTCATTTCTTATCTCCATTCCTTGCTTTTCTCTCTCTCTCTTTGAAAACCAGCTTTCCTTGTTTTCAGAAAACACAGCCACTCTGCATCTCCCAAGTGGTGTTCAGAGCTAAGCACTTTGTTTTGACTCCATCTATAACACATAGGCATTAACTCCATGTATTTCAGTTTCAATGTAAAATTCTTGGGGAGAGCATGTAAATTCTGTAGCTTTGGGTCTAGCAAATACTCTTGGCCCCATCATTCATGGCCAAGGTGTCTTTTAGGCCCATGCCTGTTGACTGAAGGCAGGGATCAGAGAAATTGGTTTACTTTAGTAAGAAATATAGGCATGCTGAGCAGATATCGACTGAGTAAACATCAACCCAAAGACATGGAAATCATGAAAGATGGAATGCAGTATACTCACTCTATTTCCTTAAGGTACTTCTGCATTCGGATGCAATGTTTGTTGATTCAAAGGATGATGTAATATAATGCCAAAGTTTTATCAGTCAGAGACATTTTGCTGCACATGTAATAATTCCATGCTATCTTCATTATCTGTGAAATTGTGCTTGTATCTTATGGGACAAGTGTCATGAAACTCATTTTGAGAGGCAAGCTGAGATTTTGTAATAAATACATTTAGCTTTTTTTTGGAATGAGGTATATACAGAGGTCCATGTTTAAAACAAATTAGAGTAAATCAAAGCAGAATTTACCATAAATATTAATGGTAAATGAAAAGGCTAGGGGAAATCTTTTTAAATTGTATCAAAATAATACTTTATTTATACATAGGACAGCTGCGGTGGCTCACGCTTGTAATCCCAGCACTTTGGGAGGCCAAGGCAGGCAGATCACCTGAGGTCAGGGGTTCTAGACCAGCCTGGCCAACATGGTGAAACCCCGCCTCTACTAAAAATACAAAAATGTTAGCTGGTTGTGGTGGCGTGCACCTATAATCCCAGCTACTCGGGAGGCTGAGGCAGGAGAATCTCTTGAGCCCTAGAGGTGGAGTTTGTAGTTAGCCGAGATTATGCCACTGCACTCCAGGCTGGGTGACAGAGTGAGACTCTGTCATAAAATAAAATAAAATAAAATAAAATAATGTAACATGAATTCAATTGTAAAAAAAATTCAGAAATATGCCTACAGCACCTCATATGGGCCTTTCTTGGTTGATAGAAAGGAATGAGACTTGGCAGAGATTAGGAAGGAGATGGTGAACAAGAGAGAGAAGGAGAGAGGTGAAAGGGATAGAAAGGGTAAGAGGGAAAGAAAAAGGGGTTTATCTGGTGAGATCACCTAAGTAAAGTACTCATACACTACCTCCTCTATTCTTGCGGCAGGGAAAGGTTAGACAAGGGTACTGTGGGAGCTGGCAGGGTGGCCACCTGTATTAGTCTGTTTTTGCACTGCTATAAAGAAATACCCGAGACTGGGCACATACCTGTGGTCCCAGCATTTTGGGAGGCTGAGGTGGGCAGATTGCCCGAGGTCAGGAGTTCAAGACCAGCCTGGGCAACATGGCAAAACTCCATCTCTACTAAAAATGGAAAAATTAGCCAGGCATGGTGGCGTGCCTGTAATCCCAGCTACTCGGGAGGCTGAGGCAGGAGACTCGCTTGAGCCCAGGAGGTGGAGGATGCAGTGAGCTGAGACAGCACCACCGCACTCCAGCCTGGGTGACAGAGCAAGACTCCATCTCCTCCCCCACCCCCCCCAAAAAAAGAAATACCTGAGACTGGGTAATTTATAAGGAAGAGGTATAATTGGCTCACAGTTCCACATGGCTGGGGAAGTCTCAGGAAACTTACCATCATTGTGGAAGGGGAAGCAAGTGCATCTAACATGGTGGCAGGCAGGAGAAGTGAAGTGAGAGCACAGGAAAAACTGCCACTTTTAAAACCATCAGATCTGGCAGGGTGTGGTGGCTCATGCCTGTAATCCCAGCACTTTGAGAGGCCGAGGCAGGTAAATCACTTAAGGTCAGGAGTTTGGGACCAGCCTGGCCAACATGGTGAAACCCTGTCTCTATTAAATACAAAAATTAGCTGGGTGTGGTGGCCGGCACTTGTAATCCCAGCTACTCGGGAGGCTAAGGCGGGAGAATTGCTTGAACCCGGGAGGCGGGGGTTGCAGTAAGCCGAGATTGTGCCATTGCACTCCAGCCTGCGTGACAGAGCAAGACTCTGTCTCAAAAAAAAAAAAAAAATCAGATCTCCTGAGACTCACCCACTATCAAGGGAACAGCATGGGGGAAACCACCCCCATAATCTAATCACCTCCCATCAGGTTCTTCCCTTGACACATGGAGATTACAATCCAAGACGAGATTTGAGTGGGGACACAGAGCCAAACCATATCCTCACCCTTGTGGCTTGCCAGGCTGATGGCTGGGAGCCTCTCATGGTGGCTCTTCCTCGGCTGCCACACAACTGTCTAGAGCCCATTGATTGTTTAGCATATGCTGCCTTTACTCTGTAGAGTGTCTTGCTAGGAAAACCACAGGAGAGAACACATTCTTGCAACTCCATCATCTTTGCATCAAGAATAATTCTTGTCTCAACAACAAACAAACAAAAGAAACCAACAATGAAAATTCTTCATCATATTTGCATCAAGAGTAATTCTAGCTTGGATTTAGATTGGCACAATGTCTCCTGTTCTTCTTGGTCATAGCTTTTGATAAACTTATTATTGTTTCATGGACTGGAAGCTTCCTGAGGAAGTGAAAGAGAGAGTTTCTGGCGTGGGTTGAGGACAGTCATGAAGGTATGTTCAGAATGAAGTCACATGTAGCAGTCAGGATAGACAGGCTGGCACTCAGGCGAGATACAAGGAAGAAGTGGGATCTCTAAAAGGGAGAAAGAAACACAGAATGTTTGGCCTTGTTAGGCCCTTCCAGCCCCATTGTGGCACTCACTGCTGGGGTGTCAGCTGACATGGTTAGGTGAAGTCCTCCTGGTGGTCTTGGGTGTAATATTTCAAAGCAGCGCTCACATTAATAAAAACAAGGTCTAATTAGTTGTCTGTGCTTCTAAAGGAAGACTGAGGAATGCGAAGAGGGTCTGTAATACACAGTTTTCCAGGGGCCCATCCATGAACAAAACTCTTTTGTAATGCCTGGGATGCAATAAGACACGGAATTTGAAATGGTTCTCTCCAGAAGACTTATTGCTGAGTAGGTCACAAACCATTCATGAGGAGTGGAATACGGTCAAGAGTGAATGAGTAGACAATCAGGAAAAATCAAAGAAAATAGTGTCTTCAGCTGCAACCATTACCTTTTTTGAGGGACTGATTAGAAGGTTTAGATCAGGGGTTCTTAACTTCAACAGACTTATAATGCTCTTTTTCTTAATAACTATGTCATAATATTCCCTAAGTGAAATTCATTGACAACATAACCTACTTATGCATGATATTAAAAATTTAAATGTATTACCTTAGCTATAATGTAAAGAAGATATAAAAGGTAGTCCATATTCAGTTTCATACATACATGTGTAGACATGACTGAGCTAGAAGACAGAAAGAAGCTGTCAGATGCTTGAGCTATACACAGAGAAGTCTTTAATGCAGCAGCTGCAAATGCAGACTGAAACAGCTTGTGCCTCGCTGGAGAGCCAAATAGCATGAGTGGCATTGCTGTTGGGGATGTGATTTTTTTCCTCCCATGGTGAAAGATCTTTTATAAACTTTCAGAAGAAAATCAAGTTTAACTTGTCCTCAATTGACATGGTAGCTGCTTTTCTGGAAAATTTATACGTATTAAAACTGTGCAAAAAATACTTTGTGTTTATATGACAAACAGAGCTAGGCTTCAGACTCAGATTTTTGTCTCCATTGAGGTCTGGTGAGATGTTTGAAAGGT
This sequence comes from Hylobates moloch, assembly GCF_009828535.3. Lineage (NCBI taxonomy): Eukaryota > Metazoa > Chordata > Mammalia > Primates > Hylobatidae > Hylobates > Hylobates moloch. The sequence continues at coordinate 40,761,486 of NW_026652290.1, read as the reverse complement.
TTTATTTTTTTAAGGATAGAGGACAATTTGTTTTGCTGTGCTGTCCTAGGTATTGCAAAACATCTAGTAGCCCCAACTTCTGCCTGGTAGATGCACACCCAACCAAAAATACTCCTGCTTGTATTTAAAACTCTCTTAGGTTATAGCTAATTCCCAGGCACTGTCTGTAGAGATTCTGCTCAGGTAGGGCTCTAGAATGTCCAAGAGGCTGCACAGCTAGGCATGGGAACCACTGATTCAAGCCATCCCTCTCTCTGACTCACCGGATCCCTCTGACGTATCTTGGGCCAGTGGCTGTCCAGCCTGGGTTTGAAGGAGCTGGGTTTCAGTGAATAATGTCAGTAGGTTCAGTTCTTTTCCCAGCCCTTTTAATGCAGAGGCCCCCTTGGCAGCCTAGAAGGCTGTTCTAAGCTCCTGTGTAAACCCCTCTTGTGAACCCTTGGGTGTGGCCGTCTTGGAGCTTGTTGACTGGTGATCCAGATTTCAGCCTCTCCCTTTTTTGCTTTGCCCAGTGTCATGTTCAGGCCCCCTGCTTTGTCAAAAGAGAGGAACACTTTGCCCTTGGTCTCAATCCTTTGAAGTTCCATTGGGTGAGTCAGCTCCCCACTTAGCTTCAGAAGGATCCAGGACAGGTTGTCCTAAAATTAATACCTGCACATTCACGGACAGTGCATGGTGAGAGGAGGCAAAGATGGCAGAGACAACTGTAACTGGTTGTGGAAAAGAGTTGAGGGAGAGAAGAGAAAATATTATTAAATGGAAGAGATTGAAAAATACTGAAATCAAGTGCAAGAACCTTTAATGGGCAGAGTTAAATGACACATTTATTTATCCAATAAATATATAAAATGCATCTACCACCTACTAGGCTTCATTCAAGACAATGATAATACAACAGTGTATAAAACAGACCAAAACCTACCCTCATGAAGCTTACATTCTAGAGGGGATAGACAGTTAATTAACAAGAACAAGAAATAATATATACAGTAAGTCAGATGGTGACACATGCTAGGAAGCCCCAGTAGGGACTTCAGGTAAGACAGAGATGTTTGTGTGTGTGTGTGTGTGTGAGTGTGTGTGTATGTGTGTGTATCCATGCAACATCCAATGATCTGGGATACCTATTTGGCAACAAGAGAGGAAAATCTCTTTGGCAATAGTGATTTGGATGTTAGTAGTGTAGGAGGAATGAGAAAGCCATACTGCAATTATCAGGACAGGAAATGATTCAAGTTTGGATAGAACTTTTTAACAATGAAAAATGAAGAGAAACAAAACCACTTTGACATGGCAATAATTAAATTTCTGAGTTTACGTAAAGAATCTTGTGAAACTTCTCATTGCAAGCCAACCTTTTGTTTCCTTTAAGTTCTTTATTATCTTTGAGTGTTTAGATTTCAATTCTCAACAGTTCTTCACATATTGACTGAGTTTGCTGTCCAGTCACACAGAGATCAAGTTATTTATGCATTTTACACTTGGTTACTTTAGACTTGAGTATTTGTGTCGAAATACCCTCCTTTTTAAATGTGGTTTTGGTTGGTGCTTTTGGAATGAGGAATTTATCAGCTGTGGTGACTCTTATATACTCTGTTAGCCAGAAATACTAGCTTACTCTTTACCCGAAAACTCCCTATTCCAAAATGACATCACACTATGAGTTTATGCCTAATGAAGCTCCAGTAACATTTGCTTATTTGCATAGTAGAAATACTGTCAGGTACGTGAATTTTCTGTAATTTTCTCAATACCTCTATGGTATTACTGAATAGGTATATTATGCTCATTTTATAAGTTCAAAGAGGCTGAGTATATAAATACCCAAATATAATGAATATTTGGCAGGTAATGATCATCTCTCTCACTGACTATGTTTAAATACTTTTTTATGTATTAACTTATTCTCTCAACAACCCAATAAGCTGGGGACTATTGATAACATTATTTTGCCATCGAGGGAATTGAGGTGTAAGAGAAGTTAAGTGACTTGCTTAGTGCCACACAGATAGTATATAGTAGAGCTGGGATACATTTGGGGCAGTTGGGCTTCATTGCCTATGCTAGTCACCATCATTCTGCACTTCCTCTAGTTCTAGAGAGCAAATCTCAAACTCCTACATGTTTTAGGGTGATTTTTAACTTTACAAACAATGGCAGTGGTCAGTGGTAGAACAGTAAAAGGCAGCAATGTGAAGGGGGAGAACCGTCAGTTTTGGAGAGTGTGTTGGATCCTGGTTCAGTTATTTTACTTATTGGGTAATCTTGGGCAAGTTCCTTAACTTCTCTGGGATGTCTGTTGCTGTCTACAAAACAAGAGTAGTAGCCAGTGTGGTGGCTCTCTCCTGTAATCCCAGAGTTTTGGGAGGCTGATACAGGAAGATCACTTGAGGCTGAGAGTTTGTGCCCAGCTTGGGCCACATAGCAAGGCCCTGTCTCTAAAAAATAAAAAAGTAAACAATAAATAAGCTGGATGTGGTGGTCCAGGCCTGTAGTCCCAGCTACTTGGGAGGCTGAGGTGAGAGGAATACTTGAGCCCAGGAGATTGAGGCTGCAGTGAGCCAAGATGGTGCCACTGCACTCCAGCCTGGGTGACAGAGTGAGACCTTGTCTCAACAACAAACAAACAAAAGAAATCAACAACGAAAACCCCCAAAACTTACAAAAACAACAACAACAAAAAAAACCAAAACCAAAACAAAAACTCCCTCCCAAACAAAAGTAGTAATACCATTCATGGTTATGAGCATTAAATGTGATGTCCTATTAAAGTCTCTAAATCATGGTCAGGAACCTGATAGGTGCTTGAAATCTAGATATTTCATTCCTACATAAGGGCCAATTATTGAGCATAGGTCAGATGAACAGTTAAGAAAGCTGCGGTGCAGTAAATTGGAAAGGGAATTGGTGATTTTGGGGAATTCAGGGCAGGATTTGTACCCCCTAAAGGAGCAGTTCAAATCTCAATGATGACTTAGGACGTAGGTCCTTATGAGGAACCTGACAGGGGCTGCTGTGCTGTGAAGTATTGCTTTGAAATCGGGGTCAGGGGTGAAGCAGCTGTTGATGACGGTGCCCCTCTCTTCTGACCTCTTGGTCTGCCCTTTCTTCTTGCTCCTAGGTAGACACTTTCATGAACTACGCAGTGGTCTCAGAGGGCTGCAGAAGCTTTATGTAGAGCAGACGTTCTCAAAGTTTAGGTCTAAAGACCCCTTCACACCCTTAAAAACTCTCCAGAACTTTAAAGAGCTTCTGTCTACCTAGTTAATTCTATTGATATTAACCGCATTACACATTAAAACTGAGAAATTAAAAAAATAAATTTTTAACAATTATTTAAAAATGCCGATAAACTCATTGCCTGTTAACATAAATCTCTTTTATAAAAACAATTATTTTTAAAAAACAAAAGTATCAAAAAGAATTACTTTTTTTTACTTTGTTTACATTGTTCTGGAAATCTCTTTAATGCTTAGCTCAACAGAATACAGATAAGTTCTCATATCTGCTTCTGCATTCAATGTTGGAGAAGTTATACATCATGCAGTCTCTGGAAAAGTCCACTGTATATGTGTATGAAAAAGACACATACCATGTTTGAATTATTATGAAAGTAGTTTTGACCTTGAGGATTCTGAAAGGATCTCAGGAACCTTTGAGAACTGATAATATAACATATCTTTTTCTTGGTAATAATGTTTTTGAACATTCTCAATATTCCCTCTCAGCTTCCTCCTGGTGCCTGTGTTCAAGCAGTCACAATTGCTAATGATTCTTCTTGCAAAATTCTTAGGTTTGGCAACCCTGGAGATAGTAGATTTGACCTTTAGCTGTCTCCCTCACTCTTGTCTTTCCTTTTTCCTTGACAGCTGTTCTTTCCTGTTCACTCTTGGTGGCGCAACCTTGGGAGGTTTTCCATCCAGGCTGGTGCGTCTTAACTTCTCTCTCTGCCTCTAGGGTCTGACAGCTGCCAGGCTGTCCTTTATCTGACATTGTTCGCAGTTTACTTCCTTCCCCCAAAGTCTTGGTTTTGACTAAAATGTATTAATTCTTGGTTATGTTTTATAAAGACGTCAAAAACTTTTTCAATCAAAGTTTAAAAAAGAATTTGCCGGGCGGGGGTGGGCATGTGTAAAGAATCTCAGGCATCTTCACTGATGAACTTCAGAAACTATGTCAGTAGATTTCTGATGCCAGCCAGGATTGAGTAATAGGCCCTAGATTTACTTTCTCGTAAGAAACAACTAAATTACTGGACAAAATATACAAAACCAGGGTTTTTAAGAATTGAACATCAGCTAAGGAAGGACAGTGATCCCCGAGAGGCAGAAAACAAAGCCCTATGACTTCTCCTGCTTACTGATGTGAGAGTTTCCAGGCCATGGCACAGGGAAGGGTGACCCAGGCAGAGTCCAGTGAACTTCCTGACTTGATGTGACAGAGCTGAGAGCCAAGGGAGATCAAGGAAGCTACAGTTCACAGGAAAGGAGACAGCTACAGAGAGAAAGAGCTTCAAAGCTCTTCAGTTCAGAGGGTCCCATTCAAGAATTCGGCACACCTGTGCATGTGAAAAGACTACCCAAAGTCAGAAAAAGCACCTCCCTAAAAGATCAGATGAAATAGTGGACAAGAGGATGAATAATTTCTATTCTCACCAGCTAGACTGGAAAGTCTCATAATTCATAGGGATTTGTTAGAGGACTCTGAAGGGTCAAGCTTCAGAAGTGGGATAAAATGAGTCCTAAAGTGGATGGTGCTGTGGTCCTGTCTGCCAAGTCTTAAAAGCAAGATCCAAAAGAATCAAACTATTCTCAATAACTCAAATGCATGCCAAGATACAAAAATATTCAGCCTCTAACAAGTTAAAATCCACAATGTTTGACATTCAACCAAAAAATTACCAGATATGCAAATAAGGATGATAATAATGCAGAGGAAAATGAGTCAAAACCAAGCAAGAACTAATAGAGATGTTAGAATTAGCAGACAAAGACATGGAAACAGTTGTTATAACTGTATTCCATAAACACAGAGGTAAGTAGAGAAACAAAAGATGTGAAAATGCCTGCGTCTAACTTCTAGAGATAACAACTACAATTTCTGAGGTAAAAAAATGACTGGATGAGATTAATAGCAGATTAGATATTGCAGAAGAATAGATTAGTGAACCTAAAGACATAACAATAGAAACTATAGAAAAAAACACAGAGGAGGAAAAACAAACAAGTAAAGAAGAGAGCATCACAAAACAGTGGGAAAATTTCAAGTCACCAAATACACATGTAATGGGAGTCACTCAAGGGAAAAAGGGAGTGACAGAAAAAATATTTGAAGAAATAATGGCCAGGGCTTTTCCAAGCTGAACTGAAAATTACAAACTCACATACACAAGAAGTTCAGTGAACCTTAAGAAACTTGAGGACAAACACATCATTTCACCATAATTAAATTTCTTAAAATCAGCAATAAAGAAAAAAATCTTAGAAGCCTGAGGGAAAAAATATGTCTACCAAGAAACAGCGGTGACACAGATGGTAGCAGATTCCTCATAGAAACAATGCAAGCTAGAAGAGTTTGGAGCATGATCTCTAACATACTAAAGGAAAAAACTGTCAACCAAGAATTTTATACACAATGAAAATATCTTTCAAAAACAAAGACACAGTAAAACCATTTCAAATATATAAAAGCTGAATTAATCACCAACAGACCTGCACTACAAAAATGTTAGAAGAAATCCTTCAGACAGAAGGAAAAGGATACTAGATGGAGATCTGGATCTTCCAAAGGATAGAGCACCAGAAATGCCAAATTATTATTTAAATGTCTTTAAATGAAAATTATTTAAACAGAAGTAATAATGATGTAGTGTGAGGTTTATAGGATATGTAAAAGTAAAATGAATGACAAAATAGCACAAAGGCCACGCAAGGGAAAATGAACCTATACTATTGTAGGGTTCTTATATGTAGGGTGATACAGTATCATTTATAGGAACATTTTTAGCACTAAATACCTATTTTAAAAAGAAGAAAATTGTCAAATTGGTGACCATAGCCTCCACCTTAAGTAACTAGAAAAAGGAATAAATTACACACCAAACAAGCAAAATATAAGACATAATAAAGATCAAAGCAGAAAGCCACTAAATAGAAAACAGAAATACAATCAAGGACATCAATGACACCAAAGCTTTGTTGTCATTTGATGACACCTTTGAGAAGATCAATCAAATTGATAAACCTTTAGCTGGATTGACTGTGGATTAAAAAGAGAAGACAGAACAATCAATGGTAGGAACTAGGTGATATCACTATACTACACCACAAATAGTAAAAGAATAATAAGGGAATACTAGGAAAAAAATTAGGCATAAAACATACACATTTAGATGAAATAGATAAATTCTTTGAAGGACAAGCTTCATTCAAAAAGAAATAGATGACTAGCCCTCTATCTACTAAAGAAATTGAATTTGTAGTTAAAAATCTTCCCACAAGGCGCAGTGGCTCACACCTGTAATCCTAGCACTTTGGGAGGCTGAGGCAGGAGGATCACGAGGTCAGGAGATCAAGACCATCCTGGCTAACACGGTGAAACTCCATCTCTACTAAAAACAAAAAATTAGCTGGGCATGGTGGCGGGCACCTGTAGTCCTAGCTACTAGGGAGGCTGAGGCAAGAGAATGGCATGAACCCAGGAGGCGGAGCTTGCAGTGAGCCCAGATTGCACCACTGCACTCCAGCCTGGGCGACAGACCAAGACTCTGTCTCAAAAAAAAAAAAAAGTCCAGATAACACGTCTTGTGAATTCTACCAAACATTTAAAGAAAATATAATAGTAATTCTGCTCAAACTCTTCCAGAAAATTGAATAGGAGTAAATGCTTCTCAACTCATGAGTTCTCCCCAACTCTGTGAGGCTAATATTACCCAGATATCAAAACCAAACAGGACATTACAAGGAAAGTACAGACCAGTATTCCTCATGAGCATAGATATAAAATTCTAAACAAAATAGTAGTAAATCAAATCCAACAGTATATAAAAAAGCTAATGCATCATGACCAAATAGGTATTATCCCAAGAATGTAAGGTTGGCTTAGCATTGGAAAAATCCATAAATGTAATTCACTGTATTAGTGAAACTAAAATAAAAGAACAACAATCATATAATTGTCTCAACAGATGCAGAAAAAGCACTTGGCAAAATCCAACATCTATTCCTGGTGAAAACTCTCAGCAAACTGAGAAGGAAACTTCTTCAACCTGATAAGGGATGTGTATGAAAGGTCTACAGCTAACATCATACTTAATGAAAGCTATCCTCCTAGGATCAGGAACAAGGCAAGAACGTCCACTTTCCTCACTTCTATTTAACATTGTATTAAGGGATCTAGCTGGTGCCAAAAAAAAAAAAAAAAAAAAAAAAAAAAAAGTCAAGATGTGAAATAAAAGGTATCCAGATTGGAAAAGAAAAGAAATTCTATTTGTAGACAACGTAGTGGTCTATGTAGGAAACACTATGGAATCTATTAAAAATCTACTAGAATTAATAAGTGAGTTTTGTAGGTTATAAGATCAATATACAAAAATCAGTTGTATACTTGTATACTAGCAATGAGCATTCAGTAATTGAAATTTAAAAACAATAGCCTTCACAATAGCATCCAGTAATATGAAAAACAGGAATAAGTCTGGCCAAAGTTATGCAAGATCTGTATGTGAAGCGGTGGTGATGGCAGAGACTATTCTGCCCCCGAGCCCATGATGTGCCTGACACTGTTCTTGTCGGTGTTCTCTGCACTCTACCCTTCCTGGCTTAGGCTGCTCTCTCTGCAGTCTGTTTTAGGGTCTTTCCAAATTACCAGCTTTTTCTGGGTCCTTCAGATACCTGCATCACTACTTTCTTTCTTTTCTTGAGACAGAATTTCGCTCTTGTTGCCCAGGCTGGGGTGCAATGGCACAGATTTCGGCTCACTGCAACCTCTGCTTCCCAGGTTCAAGTGATTCTTCTGCCTCAGCCTCCCGAGTAGCTGGGTTTACAGGCATGTGCCACCACGCCCGGCTAATTTTGTATTTTTAGTAGAGACGGGTTTTCTCCGTATTGGTCAGGCTGGTCTCGAACTCTTGACCTTAGGTGATCCGCCCACCTTGGCCTCCAAAAGTGCTAGGATTACAGGCATGAGCCACCACGCCTGGCCTGCATCACTACTTCCAAGAAGATAGCAGAGAAAACAGAAAAAGCAATCAATACTTTCTCAATCACCATGTTCTTCCTGAGGGTCTCTCCTTTTCTTGAGACTGCAGAAGGAAGAAACTCTCATCCTAGTAAACTTGTGGCTTTCCTCTTCATTTAAACTTTTACATGCTGGGAATCATTCTTCATGCTCTTAGGAAAACCCGGATTCTGGGTGCATACCTACACCTGCTTTTCACGGGCATCTTCTAATTTAGAGACTGTTTCCCTGTGTCATTTTCATGCCCAGATTTAGCTGGGATATTGCTAGGTTATTTACAAGCACACAGTTAATATGTCAAAGGAACAGGGCAGAGGACCATAACTCATATTTTTTTCTTGGAGAATAAACAAAAAGGAATGACAAAAATGTAGAACATGGTAAGATTTTACAATTTTATTGGCTAATGTAATGCTATCTAAAATCTGTTTTTCTTTAATCAAAAGGTAATAAACACTCTGTTGCTGATTTTATGACCTTATGCCTGGGAACCACAGTGTTGCCTCTGCTGGATATCACTGTGGGGACAGCAGAACTTTGTGGGCGGTACCTACAATAAAAAATGCTTTACACTCTTTGTAGCTGACTGCTTCTGACATTCTGAGCATTGATCGAGTTGCCTATGAGTGTTTTGGGACAGGGGATGAAGACACTCCTCACCCCTACAAAGTACATGCATTCCTATCTCTGAAGCTCTTACATTTACTTTCACTAGAAAAATTAGAATATGGGCACAAATCCATGTATTTACAAAGTATTATGTTAATGAATATAACAATTATAATATTATTCAAACTGAGAACCTAATATACAGAGGACATGTGAGAGCAGGTAGGAGTTGATCAAGCAATGAAATACAGAATGAATGATCAGCTGATTGATCAAAAGGAAAGAGGAAGAGTGTGAAGAAGATTCTTGCTCGAGTATGGATTTAAAATGACCAGATTGTCCATTTTGGATGAAGACTGGCTTTCCAGAGAAGGACTTTTGTTCTAGAGTCCCTGAATTATCTAAACCTTAAGCAGCTATGTCCAATGAACATTTTGTGGTGAAGGAATGTCCTATATCTGTTCTGTCTAATATGATAGCCTCTAGCAATGTGTGGGTATTGAGCTCTTGAAATGTGGCTAGTGCAACTAAGGGATTACATTTTTTATTCCATTTAATTTAAAATAATTTAAATAGTCACATGTTTCCAGAGGCTACATGAATTGGATAGCACAGATCTAGAGGAATAAAAGGGAATCCAATAGCCACCTTCTGAGACCCCATGCCTAAGTCACACTCAGGGGACCTCTGTCCAAAATCTTGCCCAGTTCTGGGTCCTAAGTCTTTCATGCCATTACTGGGGAATTCACATGATAGACTTCTATTATTCTCTGTCTCAGGAGGACTCAAGATCCAGTGGCTTTGGCCTCTGAGGACAAACGAGCTTGTATTCTAGATGGTATGCTGAGCTTTTCAGCAGGTCTAACTATCCCAGAGTAGGAACAACTCAGCACTGCCATCCAGGCTCTTAAGACAGTAATTTACCCATGATAGTGCAAGAAACAAAGAAGGAATCAGTGGTCCTATCGCCTCTTCTCCCAGTCCCTGGGCCTGAGGCAGAGAACTTTCCTAGCTCCCATTCTCCCTCAGGGCAGTCATGGATAACAGTATTTTTTTTCTTTTCTTTTTTTTTTTTTTTTGAGACGGAGTCTCACTCTGTCACCCAGGCTAGAGTGCAGTGGCACGATCTTGGCTCATTGCAACCTCTGCCTCCTGGGTTCAAGCGATTCTCTTGCCCCAGCCTCCCAAGTAGCTGGGATTACAGGTGTGCACCACCATGCCCAGCTAATTTTTTGTATCTTTAGTAGAGACAGGGTTTCCCCATGTTGGACAGGCTGGTCTCGAACCCCTGACCTCATGATCTACCCTCCTCGGCCTCCCAAAGTGCTGGGATTACAGGTGTGAGCCACCGTGCCTGGCTGGATAACAGTAATTCTTGATGGAAAGCCATTCACCTATTGCTGAGCTGTTGCCAAGTTGTTTGTTCTGAAGAAATACAAGAGGAATGGTTGGATGTGAATGTAATAGTTGGACATTAGGGAAATGATTAAACAAATATGGCACTCCTGCTTCTGACCAGATTTTTCTTTTTCCTTTGCTGATAGTGGCCTGCTCTTCACTCTTCCAAGTATCTTTACTAGTGGAGACTTACTTCTCATGGGCTGTGTTAGTTCCCAGAAAATCATTGAATAACAACACCAGAAACAAAATCATTCTAGTTAGCATTTCCTTAAAAGTACATAGTTATAGCTACTTCTTTTACTCAAAATAGTATATTCAAAACTAAACCTATTTGACCATCTCATAGCTCTCAGTTTTTGTTTGCTGGTCATAATAATAATCTTAAGAAAGCCCTTTGTAATTGGACATTGCTCAGAGGTGATGCTAGAGAAGGGAGGATAGGTGTTGTTTAATTCTGAGACACCTTGCATGCTAGACTGAAGTTATATGGTACAAGATAAGCCATGGAGAACTATGACACATTCCTGAGTATAGTCATTGTTTTGATGATCTATTATTTTGCTACAATCTACCCTGAAACTCGATGACTCAAAACAACAGTGTATTATTATCTCTCATGATTTTGTGGATTGATGAGGCTCAGCTAGGTGGTTCTCATTTGGGGCCTGTCATGCAGATGTAGCCAGACAGCCACTAACTAGAGTTGACTGGCCTAACATCCAAGATGGTGCACTCCCATCGCTGGAATGTACTTTGACTGACAGCTGGGGCTGTGGATTGGAGCACCTGTATGTGGTCTACATGTGGCTTGAGCTTCCTAACACTATGGTGGTCTCGGGACAGTCATGGTACTTACCTGGCAGCTCTGGGCATCAAGACTGAGTGTTCTAAGAGGCCCAGGAAGAACCTGAAAGCCTTTTTATGATTGAGCTCAGAAATCCCAGAAAGTCAATTCCACCATATTTGATTGGTTGAAATTGTTTGAACAAGTCACTAAGCCAGTCCAGATTCAAGAGGAGGAAAATTAGACTTTACCTCTAAATTAGATGAGGAGCAAAGAATTTGCAGTTATCTTTAGTTTACTACATTGATCTTATTAAAAGGAAGCCACCTAGAGAAAATACATTGACAGTTATATTCAGAAAGATTAAAAGGTTGAAAGGCTCCAACACGAAAATCTAGATTTTGGAAATTGCTTGTGTAAAAGGAAAAGTGACAAAACTTAGAGACCAATTACAAAAAATTGCAGAAAGCCAAAGATTGGTGGGACTGTGTGGAATTACAAGGGAAAGAGTATTACATTTAAGAATAAGTTTAAAAAGGGTTGTATTCTTCTTACATGTCTGGCATACGATGGAGCACAGAGGTTAGAACAGGCACTTCTTGGATGATGGGAAGGGCTGCCTTTTGGGTGACCATAGACAGTTCACTTCCTGGTGCTTCAAATTTTATGTGTTAAAGCAATCAGAAGCCAGTGGCATGAGAGACAGAGGCCACTAATCTGGTTCTGTTAGGTGCAACAGTACTTGGATGTCGCCAAGTCTATTGGCCTCTGGAACTTACTGTGCTATATCTGTTAACATGGGAAAAACCAGGTGCAAGAAGCCTCTTTCAGTCATTTGCCTTCATTGAGCAAGATTCAAGCTGGAATTAGAACAAACAGTTGGCTGGTCTGCCTGTCACTTATGTCTTATCTCCCTCCTCTTATTAAGGAGGTTAAGAAATGGTTTTTGCCTATGACTGTCTTATGAAATATGTCACACTTTCTCATCAGCTCTTATTTCCTGTTCACATGTGGCTTTCTGGTTGGTAAAGTTCTTATTAAATCAGAGGAATTTGAATGGAAAGATGATCATAGTAGCCCACCACCAATTGCCTAGGGAAAGGGAGAGTGTTGAGTAGATTGAAACTGAGAAGTTGTAGTGAGAAAAAGTAAGGCGAAATGTAGATAAGAAAATAGTTTCTTGAAAGTCAGCAGATGGAAAATGTATGAGAGGAGCGAAAAAAAACCTAGGCTGTAGAAGGAAGTCCATCTAGGACAGTGGTTTCCAATCCGTGTTGTGGTTCTGTGAGGGTTTACCGGCAGTGCCATAAATAACAAAAATATGTGTAGCAAATTAAGAATCACAGAGGCCCTCTGTGCAAAAATGTAATTTTCTTTATTTCTTTATAATTGAAGCCAACTTGACTTAGGAATTCTCATTTCCACCTGATGATAGAAAAAGATCTCGCTAATTTAGAGTTGTTTTGTCTCCACTGGTTCAAACTCAGTCTCTCTGGGGATAGTAACACAATCTCTTCAGAATTCTTTCCTTCCAAACCCTGCATCTGCTTTTTCTGAAGGATCAATGGAGTTCTTCGGGGGTGGTGGGGCTGAAGTGGACCGAGCTGAAGAATGGTTGTCCTGGTGTCCCGGGAGGGGTTCTGGTCCATGAGTTGTCCTCTGTTCTTGAAAACTTCAGCTAGGACCATGCTTGTCCCATCAGACTAAGTCCAAGGGCTCTTTGGTCTTCTTAGCTTCTTCACTGCCCCCTTTGAGTGTCTGGGGACTCTCAGCCGCTTTACTTGAACACTCTGGGATGCACTGGACTTTTCTCAAGGCAGCCTGTCCTGAGGCCCAGGCATATCTGCTGCTAGGCCTGCTCTTTGGCTCAGGCCATGTTGGACACGGGGCTTTGCTATGACCCTGGTGGTGTCCAGAACTAGGCTGGGAAGCCAAGTGGCATTCCTCTCTTCCAGTCTTCTCCATCAACCTCTTCACTCAGGAGGAGGCCAGATGATGCAGTTTGGATATTTGTCCCTGCCCAAATCTCATGTTAAAATGTAATCCCCAATGTTGGAGGTGGGGGCTGGTGGGAATTGTTTGGATCATGGGGGTAGATCCATGGCTTGGGCCATCCCCTTGGTGATAAGCGAGCTTTTTCTCTGAGTTCACATGAGATCTGGTCATTTAAAAGTGAGTGGCACCTCCCGCACCTCTCTCTCGCTTCCTCCTGCTCTGGCCATGTGACGTACCTGCACCTCCTTCACCTTCTGCCATGATTGTTAGTTTCCTGAGGCCTCCTCAGAAGCCCAACAGATGCCAGTGCCATGCTTCCTGTATAGCCTGTAGAACCATGAGAGAATTAAATCTCTTTTCTTATAAATTACCCAGTTTCAGGTATTTTTTTATAGCAATGTAGGAATGGCCTAATACACCAGGATTTCTCTTATTAGGTGGTGCTAAATAGTGGAAGCTCTGAGTCACTCCTCAGAGAACTTTCAGGGTCTAGTAAACAGCAGCCTCCTCCCTCTGCTTCTCCCCTTCCCACCTGCTGGTCAACTCTGTTCCTTGGAGTGGGAACAAAAACAAATAGCTTTACATTACCATACATTCTTCTGTACTCCATGGTTTATGATATAAACTTTATGGTCTAAGTTGTCCAATACTTTGGCTTTGGAGGTTCAAGGAAAAAAAGCATAAAATACTTCTTCTTTCAAGCCTAGCCTTAATGTTTATAATGGACAGTCTTTCAAAATGTCCTGCCACATGGGCCATAGGAGATGTTTTATTTTTCAGGCATTGGATTATGTTGTGTCAGTCAATATGATTTTTTTCATGTGCATTATCAGAAACTCTTCCCAAAGAGGGTCTTGGGATCTGATCAGCTAGACAGGCGGAGGAGAAACTGAAAACCCTCAGGGGACAGGGTCTCATTTAAGTGTCTGAAAGATAAGCATTTCAGAGGTGGGAGGGAGACACCCCGGAAGGTGTCCAGAGGCTAAGAATGATATTTCTGTTTCTTGTAAGTTTTTGTCCAAGATATGGACCATTGGATTGCATCACTAGTATACAATGTCAGTGTAAGCGGCAGGCTTTACACTAAAAGATGTTGATGTGCTCAGAGCATTTTTGTGTTGCTGAGACCAGAGCAGATAGGGATACAGGGATGACAGTCTCCACCTTATGGGAGCCTCCTACCCAGGGGATGGAGTGAGACAGGCAGGCACACCTGTTATCCAAGGAAAGGAAATAAAGGGAAGGAGAGAGTCAGTGAAAGTGGTCAGGATGGCTGAGTGAGGGAGAAGGTGACTTCAAGGTCCCAGATAGAATAGTGGTTATAAGGTGAGAAAGAGGAGGTCTTCCAATTCCATTTCTGTGTTGGGCGGGTGTTTGAGAGTCCCACCTGGGTCTAGAGGCCTGCATGTCTAGCAGGACACTGGGTAGGAGTGGCTGAAAGGGGACAACACTTAAAAAAGACAAAAATTATGGATTTTATTTCTACATGGTTGCACAAATAAATTTCACTTTCTACTTGTAAACTGCTTAAAAACCTTTATTATGAAAATGGAAAGACGAATTTATGTTCACCATCATAGTGCTTCTGGGCTTGTTCCACAGCATTCAGCCAGGCCCACCTGCTGTAGCTTTCAGAACTGCCATTTGGACATGTGGTTGAAGCAGCCTTCAGTTGGAGGATTCACAGTAATGGCATCACTGTGGGAGCTTAGAGGAATAACTGCTTGCAACCCTAGCTGTGCACTGGAATTACCTGGGAGCTTTAAAAACACTGCCTTTTGGGCCTCAGCCCCAGAGACTCTGATGTGACTGATCTGAACACAGGAGTGTCATGTCCTCCCGTGATTCTGAGTGGAGTCAAGGCTGTGAGACCCTCTGCTGTATAAAGGAATATTGAGAGCTGGGATTATTAAGGAATTCTCATAATGCTACGTCACTGGCCTCTGATGTAAGCCTGCTTTCTCGAGAAAAAGGAACCATAAAAGCTTCTGGAAACAGATTGTTTAAGAATGAGAAATTGTCATCATGCCAGGTTGCAAGACAGCTTTTAGGGCAGATGAGCTTCTACTGCTCATTCCTTCATCTTTTCCTCCAGCCTGGATTTGTCCGGGGACAGCTGAGGCTCAGGTTACCTCAATTCTTGAGTTTCTAAAGAGGCATATCCAGGGGTGGGTTAGGAGAACAAGAGCCTGCCCAGTCTGAAAGGGATGCAGGAAGGGGCGGTGTGTACTAGAAGGAAGGAAGCTATCATCATTTATTAAAACTCTTCTTGGAGGGATGGCCCATGAAGACCTCCAAGCAAGCTGGAGGGGCCCGTCCCTTGCTGAAGACTAGCGAAGTGGAGGGGGAAAGCCCGAGGGAGCTGCGGACTCGACCACTGCGCCCTCCCTTCCTCTCCCTGCAAGGAGCCCAAGGTGTGATCCTGCCAGGCGTTCGCTGCATGACCTTGGCCATCCTTCCGTTCCCCTGGGTGTGAATTCTCATTGGCAAAGTGAGCTGGTGGGCATAAGTGGGTTTTAAGTTTAAAATTTTAAAAACCCTGTCTGCCCCCAAGTGTGGTATCAAGATTTTATAGTATGACACTTAAATTGCTTTTTTCATCCGGGCGCATAACAGCAACAATGAAACTAGCAGATAACGCGTGAGTAGCATCAGCTCTGGGCCTGGCACTATTTTATATGTATTAGCTCATTTTTTTTTTTTTTTAAACTGTTCTCAACCACTCCATGAGATGAGTGCTGTTATGATCCCTTTTCACAGAAGAGGAAACGGAGGTACAAAGAAATTAGTGCACAAAGCCAGTCGGAGAGAGCCCGGGGCCAGGCACCAAGCTCCAGAGGTCGCTCTGGCGAGCGTTTGCTTCGGGATCTGATGCCCTGCAGTCGCCAACTCAATTCGCGGGTCGCAGCCAGGTTCCATGGGGGTAGTAGAGCCAGGTCGTGGTGGCTAGGTGAGTTGTCTCAACTAACTCTAGCGGAGCCGCCGCAGCCCTGGAGGAGCCGGGCCGCGACTCGGGAGCGCGCGGCAGCTCTCCAATACTTTGGAACCGGCGGGACCCCTGCGGGCTGCCAGGGGCAGGGCGGCGTCCGGAGGGGTCTGTCCAGCCGCGCCTGCTCCTCCGGGTGGAGAGTTGGGGACACCCGGCCAGCTCGCTCGCAGCCCGCAGACTGGCCCAGCCGAGCAGTCTCCGCCCGCTCCCCGCCCCCGCAGCGGCGGGGCTGGAGCCAGAACCGCGCCCGGCAGTTCCCGGCCGCGAGGGCGGGCGAAGCTTGTGCCCGGCGCCCGGAGCCGACTCGGAGCGCGCGGCGCCGGCCGGGAGGAGCCGGAGCGCGGCCGGGCCGGGCAGTGGGGGCGCCGGCCTGCCCCGCGCGCCCCAGGGAGCGGCAGGAATGTGACAATCGCGCGCCCGCGCCTCGAAGCACTCCTTGCTCAGCTCCTAGGGCTCTCGCCCCGCCCCTCCGAGCTGAGCCGGGTTCCGCCCGCGGCTGGGATCCCATCACCCTCCACGGCCGTCCGTCCAGGTACGGGGATTAGGTAGGGGTGAGACGGACGGCAGCCTTGACACCTTTGAGTCCCCCGTTCTGCAGGACGCCGTGAGCGTCCTCCCTAAGTTGCACATGGTTGTCAGAGTGTGTTGTGTAAGAAGGGGATGGCGGTGAGGTCTGCGTGTGTGTGTTTCCTGTGTGGAGCAGGAGTTAACGTTGTTCAGGTCGTTTGAAGGAACTTGCCGATTGTTCTGGAGGGGGGTTCTAGGTAGGTGTGTGACTTCCCGTGTCAATGGCTTTCAGGTTTTCTATCCGGCTGCTTTCTACAGGTTCAGGAGCGTCCCTCTTAGAGGTTAGGCTCAGGACCATCAGTCTCCTTAACAAGGTAAGGGCTGAGGCCTTAACCACACTGGGGAGGGTAACTTGTTGCCCCTTCAGATAAAGGATGGTGCTAGGGAATGTAGCTACAAGCAAGTTGGCGCTGAGAAGACACTCATTATTTACAACAGGCATGTCCAGCACTTTACAGTTTATAAGGCCCTTTACAGCGACTGGTCTTTTATCCTCCCTACAGTCTTGTGAGGAGGGTGCTGTCATCACCCCTGTTTTACAGCGGGGGAAGCAGAAGTTTAGGTGACTAACTTGTTGGAGGGTGATGTCCTGAAGGAGGGTAAGACCTCTGCATCCAGCCCCCTCTGTCTTCCCTCCCACTCGTCCCTGCCTGCCAGGGCTTTCTCCTCTGCGCTGCCGGGAGGAAGGAAGGCCTCTGGGAAGGCACGCAGATGCTGGCTCCTGCTTGGCTGTCTCTACACTGCGTTATCTTTGGGGCAGGATAGCTTCTCAGATGGGCACATTCCTGTGATTTAGCTTTACATTCTAGGAACTGAGGCAAGGGACACCATGAACTTGGGCTTCTGATGTCATGGAGCAAGGGTCCATTCGTCATGGGAATGTGATGGATGTCTCAGTCGCTGCGGTTTGGTGCCAGGCTTCTGGAAATTGAATGTATGAAACAGAACTCCGTGACTACTGATGAGCTGAGGAAAGCCAGAGGTGGCATGGGGACGTTCACTGTCCTTTTTGCCATCCAGTTTACCAAGCGGCTGTTGGCATTGTTTTCTTTCTCAATCCCTTCTAATTTATTGTGTGATATCTCATTTGATATTTCGTTTAATATTCTGTATTCATATCCGACGTTAACTTTTATGCTAGACAGAAAGGCAGAGCCTTCGAGAATGGGGTTTGCTGGGGCAGGGGTGTGGAACTCTGATTTATTTTCAGTCTCTGGCTAGCTGCCAAGCTGCTGTGTGTGAAGCGTCTCTTGCACCCGTCCACCCTCATGTGGCCTCCATGCTGTTCAGGAAAGGATATTTGATCTGAATTCTCACATGACCTTGGCAACCCCAGAGCAGCCCCCCTATTTCCAATAGGCCCTGCTTGTATGTCATAATGTGACATCAAGTTGTTTTTTTTATGGTTCTGAAACCTGTGACATCTTTTCAGTCAACCTCTCACCATTGGTGAAACACTGCTTAATAGTAGATTCACTAATTTATTAAAGATTTATTGACTATCTACTATGTGCCAGGCACTGTGGTGAGTGGTGGGGAGACAGCAGTGAATAGGACAAGTGAAAACCTCTGTCCCCTCATGGACGTGAGTCTTCTTGGTAAGACATAGGATGTCAGCAGTCTCTCTTCAAAAGGGGGGTCTTTGAAATTCTCCCCTTTGTACAAGGTGTGGATGCACTGGCTACCTAGAGGACACCACTCAGCAGCTCCAGTGGAGAGGACGAGGAGATGATGGGCACAGATGCAGCTCTGTGGTTCCCTAGAGAACTGCAGGGCTGCTATTCTCCAAGTTCATGGTGTCCCTTGCCTCAGTTCCTAGGATGTGGAGCTGTAGGAGGTGGAGCTACACTCTGTGGCTTGGCCATGCACAGGGACCAGGGTGGATGGAAACCCTGTGGCCAAGATGCATCAGTGTGAGTTGAGTGTCCACCTGCAAGCTGGGACATTATGGAGAAGACATTTCAGTAATAAGAGAGGCAAAGCTGGACAATTGCGGTGAAATTACCACAGCACAGTGGGTGGAGAAGTACAGAGATCCTCATACTCTTACGCTACATAATGGATATACTAGGTATTTTCCATTTTAAAAGAAGTTTTCAGGGGCACCTGCGGCTCACCTGCCATGGCACAGCTCCAGGATGCTACCCATCTGTTGCTGTGAGTGGGTGCTTGGTTTGCATTTTCTTCTCCTTGAGGTTGTGAGGTGGGCTGGTGGCACAAGACAAGGATCTGCACTGTCAGCAGCCCTTTTCTCCTCTGGTTGTCTGCTGTGGGTCCAGGAAATGCTGCTGGAGCCTCCTGGCCATGCTTAGTGCAGGGAGCATGTGGGAAGCCCTGGCCCCGAGTTACCTCACCAGGTACTGAAAGGGGCTGGAGCTCTTTGAGGTCCCAGTCACCTGCATATTGGGTTCTGTGCTGTCTCCTCTTCATGCACATCCAGGAGCTCACACATGGCAGCATGATGTAGACACCTATCACTTCCCAAGAGGACTCATGCCCACGAGCAGACAGGGGTCCCATAAATTAAAAGTAGGGTAAAAGGAAAACAAGAGCAGAGATGAAGTGGAGTCTGAAATGAGGCTTGACGTGTGCAGTGTAAACCCTGACGACCTAGATGCTGGTAAAATTACTCAAGTGGGGCCGTGAATGTGGAGGGAAGCCTGGGTCTTAGCTCTGCCTGCACTTTAGCACTGTCAGAGGCACTCAGGGAAATGCCAGGACTGGATGCAGAGCAAACAAATTAGCATCTCTGGAGGCGTGCTGGGCACCGGTATTTTCAAAGCCCCCCAGGTAGCCAAGGTTGACAACATAAATACATAAATGCATAAATACCCTTTCCTGTAGGCAGTGGGAAAGAGGAAACCCTGCAGGGCACAGCCAGCAGTGTCTTCAAGATGAAAGCAAAGTGCTCGGGAGAAAAAGCATTCTTGGCATACAGAGGAGTGGGAACTTTCTTTTAAAGATCCCTGAAAAAGTGGTGAGAATAGTGAGTTTTCGGTGGTGTCTTGAAATGACCCTCCCTGTAAGTGCAGTTCGGTAATCATGGTTCAGCGAGCTGTGAACAGGAAGAGTCTAGCCATGCTGCTATCTGCACATTTGGCTTCCCAAACGTGAGAACTCAATAGATCCCTGAAAATACAGCCAATGACTAATGACCAAGAGTTAAATGAAAAGTTAGATGGTGTCACTTTCCATCAGTAGGTCTCACCTCATTAAAACCCAACACCCCCCATTAATGCAAATATTTTAAAACACCCCTTTTATAATTTTGAAATGATATAATAAAACCTATCTACAACATAACTTTAAAAAATCCATGTAATACTTAGATGTTGAGAAATAAAAGCAATTTGTATTAACATTATGCATTTCAGAGTGCAGACGCTTGAGCTAAGCTGAACTACAACCTAGTGAGGGGAGCCGGTGCTTTCTATAGTCTGCAGTAAAGCTGCCATGGGGTGGGAACAGGTGAGTCTCAGTGGCCATCCAGATGCCACTGAAGGATGAATAACTCTTGGTCAAGTTCTCGATGGTAGCGAAAGGCCATTCTTCTCTCAATTTTCACAGTGATTGATTGCATTCCTGAAAAATTCAGTGTGTATAAACTTGTGCCAACAATATATATATTTTGTATGAATGTGGAAGGGAGTTGGGGGGCTAGGCTTCAAACACTGTAAATATGTTTCCATCAGTATGAATGTCTGTGAGACCCCTGGAGGTCATGCAGGACAAGTCTTTACTCAGCAGAACTGCCTGTGTTGTTCCAGATGTCAAGCATCGATGGCCTCCAATGCTAAATGCATCCCGATCACCCAGGGTCCCCTTCCCCACAGGTTCCGAAATGCTCCCTCAAGGGCCATACCCACCCCACTGAGAACCACTGCTTTCCCTGCATTGCTGGGTAGTGAGTGATTAAAGTGCCATTGCAGGCGTGGGTGCTGAGATAGCAGGGCACTGGACATGTCTAAGCCAGCCATCAGAAATGCACTTCCGTTACTTGCTATAGGATCGTAGAGGTTGAGTTAGAAATCAGAAAGGTTGGTGCTTTGTGTATGGGGGCAAAGGGCCACAAGGGAACTTTGAGGGGTGGCAGAAATGGTCTACATCCTGATGAAGTATTCCTGGTGCACACAGTTGTTGCAATTTATGGAACTGTCCACTTAAGTTTTGTGTGTTTCACCATGCACAATATGGTGAAAAATATTTACCCCAATAAAAAAATTATAGAAGTGAAAACAATGTAACGATTATTGTAGAGAAGGCTTAGTCCTCTGAAACTGTCTGTGGATCCCAATCTGAGAAATAGCTGTTCTTGCCAGACTGGGAGGCAGTGCTCCAGGGAGAAAGGTCTCTGGTTCTCAGTCAACTTTTTGACAAGTCCAGTGCAATAGTGGCCTTGGCATCGTAGCCCCTGGTGGCTGGAGAGGAGGCATGTTGGAGGTATAGGGGAGGCTGGGAAGCCCAAGGCAGGGCATTTAGAAAGGGGACAAGGGACAGGAGACAAGGCCCATCCCTGTCTCTGGGTTCTGGTTCTGTTGTCCAGGAGCCCTAGGAGGTTTGTAGGGGTGAGATGGAAAAGTCAGACTTCAACCTAGAACCTAGTGGTCAAGAGGCTTGGGGTAGGTCCGTCCCCATCTGTGGCATCTGGTGACAGTGATCCTGTGTTTCTCTGTCTCATTGCCCCTTTTGCCCTTAAAATCCACATGCCTTACTTGAAACCACCAATCTTGTGGCTTTTCACCCTGTATTAGCTGAATAATTGAGATTTCACAGCGACACCTGAAACCTCTTGGGAAATTTTTACCTTATCTTCATATCCTTGTGCATCCTCAATGATAAAAATAAAACTTTCCTTCTCCCATTTATATGGCTAAATAAGCCATTGATAACTATGAGCGAGGCTTTAGGATTCCTCTACTGATAGGAGCGTTGCCAGGCTTGGTGTTTCCTGGGCTTTCTGAGATGGTGAGTGAGCTTCTGTTTCCCTGCTGTGGGAGTGTTTACTCATAGTTTGGTAGAGCTGTTTCTCTGGGGGAAAATCAGAGGTGACCACATTGAACACACAGTTGGGTTTTTGGGTTGTGTGCATGTGATAGAGCGTGGGTGACTAATCTCCACGGGATGGAAACCATTATGTCATGTTTGGAACACACTACAGTGGTCCCCAGCACGCTCTGTAGTTAGTTCCACACTTTCCTGCTCTAGCTTGGGTAGGGAAGTTCCTGGCTGGGCTCTGTGGTCATTAGGGGTAGGTCACTCCCTCTAATTTGCCCCACAGGTATGAGTGTGTGGGGCTCTGATGCTTCCATTTCTCATCAGAATTGCATAGAGATTATTATGGACATTTACTTAGGACAGTGCCACTCGGATTTTACCTCCCAGGGATTCCTTCTGGGAAATAAAAAGCAAAGGCTCAACCTAGCACTCCAAAGCAGCCCACTCTAAGTGATGCTTCTTTGAAGCCTCATGTTTTATCTTAGATTGTGGAGATTTTTCTTTCTGCTTCATAATATATCCACGTTTGCTCTAATAGAAAAATAATAATTTCCCCGAGAAAATCTTTGGGTGAAATTAGTAACCTAGGGAGATAGACTTCAGGCTCTCTGGCTGTCTGTAGCTTCTCCCTGGGAATTTGTGGATTCTAAGCCAGGGCTTATGTAAGTATGGAGGTCTAAAGTCTTTTCCATAAGTGTGTGGTTCTATGGCTTCGTAAGTCCCTTTTACCTTCTTTTTCAAACTGACATTTTTGTGTTTAACAATGATGGGGACTTTTTAATAGCTGTATGAATTCTTATAACAAAGGAATAACACAAGAGGTCAAGGCTGCAGTGAGCTGTAATCACACCACTGCACTCCAGCCTGGGTAAGAGAGCAAGACCCTGTCTCATAACAAACAAACAAACAAAGGGGTAACAGGAGGACATCATAATTATGGGCTTGGTTCCAGTACTGTAACACATTCCACGTACATGTTTCCACTGATTTTCAGTAGAACACATGGGCTGTGACATTTCATGAGCTAAAGAACCTGCTTTAGACCTTGTTTTTTCAGGACTCATTCATGGTCACTTCTCAGTTATGGCAAATAAGTTGGAGCCTAATTTTCTGAATATTTCTCCATTACATCAGATCTACACATATGCACATATTGGTTAATATTTGGGATGAGGGGCTGTATTAAATGATGCTGTAAATGCATTTACTCATCACTCCATGGCAAGGTAGAAGAGTGTGTTGCTATCAGGTGGAAATGTAGAAAGTGCAGTGAGGATTTTCTTATAAATCTCAGATTTGGGGCTTGGGTATGTCAGGTCCCTGGAAGAAGGAGGAGTCGTCTACTGCTGTCTGTTCTCTCCTCTTGGGACTCTGTAGAGATTTGGCCCTGTGCCTTGGAGGGCTCTGCTCTGCAGCTTGGCCAGACACATCCCTCAGCATGGCAAGAAGTGTGGAAGGTCAAGAGGATGTGCCCACTTGGCCTAATCCTAACCCACCAGCACCCCTGTTCTTAACCATGTCCCTCATGTACCTGGGACCCCTGAATTCCCTCCCCAAACACCCTGGGCCCTAATTCCAGGGCCTGTGTGATCATTCCCATGGACTCAACTGCCTGGTTCATAGACTGGCCAGGGCTGTACAGAGGGGGATAGACACAGGTAGACTTTGACATCTACCTGTGTGCATGCTCAGGGCCCCTCCCAATATGGAAGGGAGCTGGGGAGAGGCTAGAGACAGAGGAATGGAGATTAATGTAGCTAGACACAGCAGGAGACATGCAGTGAGACTGCTCTGTGCAGGTCTCATGGTGAGGACAGGGCAGCCTATGTTTGGACAGACATGGAATGCCAGGTGCCAGGATGAGCTTCTCCCAGCTCTGGGCACCTCTGCTGCTGCTGTCCCCAGAAGTGGACCTCCAGGAGGTTCTGATACTATCTGGGGTGCATCTGCTCTGTGCCACCTTGCCTGTGCCTAGCTTCTATCCTAGAAGACAGGGCTCACAATGTGGGGGAATTCCTCAGGAATAAGAATGGAATTCCTCAACATTGTGGGAAATTCCTCAAGAAAAAGAAGCTGTTTAATAAATGCACTGTGGCTACACAGCAGGAAAAGTGCCTCCTTCCCCTGCACTGGGCCCTGGGCCTTGAGGAAGAAACCTGGGTTCCTGTGACAGCCCCTCTCTCCCCAGCTGTCACTTTTCCCGTGCGTGCACTGGGTATGAAATTCCTTGTAGAGGGACAGGAAGGTGCCGTTGGATGAAGTCAGTATTTCCTGGAAGGGGGGCTTCTGTTGGGGGCCGATAAGTTCATTATTAATTCTTGTACTTAATTTCTACTTTTGCAATTTGTTTCACATTACAGTTTCTCATTCTGGGACTAGTAGGAAATTACTTTATGCCTCAAATATGCATTTTCATTTTGTCTTTAATCAACAAGTAACTTTTTGTGTGTGTTGCACGTGCTGCTGTAGTCATGTTGTGATACGCCAGTGTTTCCAAATACGTCATGATAACCAAACAGTAATGGGGGCTGTATTTGGAAAGATCTTCACAATCGCAAGCTTTTGGATGTGATTGTCACATAAAGCCTGGTGTGCTGCAGTGAATGGACAAGGCCTCCGGAAGTGGGGATGACCAGCCTAGGCCTTGGATCACCCCAGGATCTGGCTGACTCCCTGGGTCTGGACATCAGCATCTCAGCACTGCCCGCTGTCTTTCCTGGAAGCTGCTATGGAGAGGATGTTAGCCAGTCCAGGGGTTTCACACATAACATAGGCATCCTTGCTTGAAGGCTGAACAGGGGGAACCATATGCTATGGCTTATTAGTGTATTGAGTAAGTTAATACTTTTCTCTTTCTTGTTTTATTTTATGTGGAAAATTCAATCTGAAAAATAACACAGTGGCATACACACATCTGTGACTTTTTATTGTTACTGGTATTTTCTAAAGGTACGTTTTGAATCTTACTGTAAGTCATTGAAAAAAATTACAGTGGACTTTGATTAACTAGTTCTGAATAAGAGAGGTTTCTTTACCCAGTATGCCTTCTGGCAGTAACATTTCTTAGTCTCTCTCCCTATTCCTGTAGTTCCCTCTCCTCGGGGTCATCCCCACCCCTCAACTCTTTCCACAGCCATCTGGGTGTGAACTCTTTATCCAACTCCTTACATAGGATTCTACCCTCTCTTACATGATTCCGGCCATCTCCAGACCCCAGTGACAGTTCCCCTTGCAATCCTATTCTCTGACCTACGCCCAGTACCCTTATTCCATCCTTTCTCTTCTTTGATTCTAGGCTGGGTTTTCATCCCCGTGTGTCTTATGCAAAAATGGTGGGTGGTTAGGTAGGTGGATTCCTTCCCTCCCTCCCTCTCTCCCTCCTTCCTTTCTTCCACAAGTATTTATTGAGCTCTTATGACAGACATGTAAGATGTGTAGGATGGGCCTCCTCATGGGTGTGGGAGACTGGAGGGTCTGCTCTGCACTGCTTTCTTCCCTGGCCCAAGTAGGGAAGGCCAACAACTAGGGGAGCTACCCAATGTTACCAGAGCCAGGGGGCCCAGAGCCAGCAGTTCGAGGCACCTCGGTGCATTGCACCAGGGAGAGCCTATGTCACTCGTCACGCCTGGCTTTGGAGGAGCGGATATCTGCAAGGGCGGTGGGGGAAGCTTCTGATCAGAATCAGCTCTGAGATGGTCAGAAATCCCAGAAGCTTCCAGGCTAGGACTGGAAGAATTGACTTCCAGACCCACGAAGTGCCATAGAGGCGCATGGAGGTGGAATGGCACAGTGCTTATAAACGGCAAGGCGGGGAGCCAGTGCTGGACACAGAGCCAACTGGACAGTGAAGGCAGAAGAGTAGGGGGCGATGACCCTCATCCCAGGGGCCGGGCAGAAGGGGGCGGTGGGATGGGTCAGGTGCTGCAGAGATGTCCAGTGGGCTGGAGACAGAGGGGTCTTGGCATGGAGAACCTAAGAGGGTAGTGGCCTGGGCAGTGCATTTCAGAGGAGCAGCGAGCTTAGAGGGCACGTGGTGATCACTTCAGCAATGGATGAGTGGTGGAGACAGTGAGTATATAGATTCTTAAGTGAAGTTTCTGGGGTAAAAAAGGAGGGAAAATGAGGCCATTAGAAGAGTGTGGGGGCCGGGTGCAGTGGCTCACGCCTGTAATCCCGGCACTTTGGGAGGCCAAGGCGGGTGGATCACGAGGTCAGGAGATCGAGACCATTCTGGCTAACACGGTGAAACCCCATTTCTACTAAAAATACAAAAAATTAGCCGGTCTTCGTGGCGGGCACCTGTAGTCCCAGCTACTCAGGAGGCTGAGGCAGGAGAATGGTGTGAACCTGGGAGGCGGAGCTTGCAGTGAGCCAAGATCGCAC
This sequence comes from Hylobates moloch, assembly GCF_009828535.3. Classification (NCBI taxonomy): domain Eukaryota; kingdom Metazoa; phylum Chordata; class Mammalia; order Primates; family Hylobatidae; genus Hylobates; species Hylobates moloch. The sequence continues at coordinate 40,735,525 of NW_026652290.1, read as the reverse complement.
CACTGCAGCCTGGGGAACAGAGCGAGACTCCGTCTCAAAAAAAAAAAAAAAAAAAAAAGGAGAGTGTGGTGGGGAGTCACCTTCTCTGCAAGAAGCTTCCTGGGCCTCCCAAATAAATCCATCCCTCCCCTCCTCCTCCCCCTCCCCCTCCCCCATTCCATACATTTTGGTGCCATTCACTATCTAATTCCCAGTAGCTGCTGTCATATCTGGGGCACACTCACAGGAGTCAGTCAGGAGGGCACTGTCCTAGGACTGGGAGCGGGAGGATGTGAGGGTCTCCCCTTTGAGTTTCTGCTATGATATGATTCCAATTGATGGGCCAACGCACCTCTGATACCTTGTGTTATGCTGTGTACTGCCTCAAAGTGAATAATAGCTTGGGATTTAGTTTGTGTAGTCTAAGGAAAATACATTGTGTTGAATTAGTCAGGCTATTTTATTGATGGCCATTAAAAGGCCTTGTCCTTAGGTCTTACAAGCTTTTCAAAGGCCCGAAGAAATAATTCAGACAAGAAAAAAAATTAGACTCCAAAATACTAAAAGAAAACTGCAAAAACAGGTGAATTAATGGTGAAAGATCTGTAGGACATAGCAGTAAGGCTACCACAACCCAGCTTTTTGAGGTTGTCTTAAATTAATGTGATATGGGGTGTAGGTATGTTAACATGCTTGGTAATGGAAGAGTGAGGATACCTGCTTCTTAAACAGGGCCTGCTCATTTTTTTCTGGTCTCTGGTGCATTTCTCTCTGGCAAAACTCAAGCTCTATTTTCACTGAGATGATGCACTGAGTCACGACATCCCTAGAGGTGGTTTGATTCATTTCTGCACCCCGGTGTCTAGCAAAGTGCCACATGCATGTGTTTAATCAAAATACCTTGTGGTTGTCAAGCTCTTTGTATTCTTCCCTCCCTGTGGTTTGATTTCCTAAAAGTATCCTGTCCCCAAGGATTATGGAACATACACTTGTTAAACACTGGACTCATTTTCATGATCATTTTAATGTCACGACCTTTCTGACACCTTGATATGGTTTGGCTCTGTGTCCCCACCCAAGTCTCATCTAAATTATAATCCCCATGTGTTCAGGGAGGAACTTGGTGGGAGGTGATTAGATCATGGGGGCAGTTTTCCCTATGCTGTTCTCATGATAGTGAGTGAATTCTCATGAGATCTGATGGTTTAAAAGTGTTTGGCACTTCCCCCCTTGCTCTCTCTCCTGCTGTCATGTAAGACGTGCCTGCTTCCACTTCCACCATGATTGTAAGTTTCCTGAGGCTTCCCCAGCCATGCGGAGCTGTGAGTCAATTAAATCCTCTTTCCTTTATAAATTACCCAGTCTCAGGTATTTCTTTATAGCAGCATGAAAACAGACTAATACATGCCTCTTGAGATCCTCACAGCAATTGGTGCCTTTAGACCTCTTCATTCACACTTCACTCATGTGTTCTTCCTTCCCCAGGTAGACGCACCCTCTGAAGATGGTGACTCCCTCCTGAGAAGCTGGACCCCTTGGTAAAAGACAAGGCCTTCTCCAAGGTAACAGGGCTGAGTCACCCCAGGGTCCCACGGCCGGCCTTTTCTCACAAACAGCTGAACTCCTCCACTCTCAGATCCAGGGGCCCTGAACTACATTCCATTGTATGCAAAGATATTTTATTTCTGTTGACACATTACTCTTTGGGGCAGCTTGATGGTTTTATTAAATTTTGAAGGAGGCTTCAGCCCCAGTAAGAGCCAATGCCTGTTTGCTTTCCCAGGTCACCTTGGCTGTGCTACAGTAGAGACCTGGGAAATGGTAGGTTCCAGTGCTGTGGCCAAGCTCTCCTCAATTTCAACCCCTTCCAGGCCTTGCTGTCCATTTTTACTCCACTGTCACCGCATGTTCAAATTCTTGCTTTCTGCTCGAGTGAGTACTGCTCACCTCGTTCCAAGAGATCTGGGTCTATGACACTGTGGGTGACACCCTCTGAGCATCTTTTCCGAGCTATCTGTGGGTACCTGAACCTGCCCCCCAACCTGGCCCTTGCCCTACCTGCCCCGACCTCAGTGAGTCTGGCCCAGCCTGTCCCTGCTTCTCCCCTCTGGCCCCAAGTGTTCTCAAATATGCCCCCGCCTGCCTGTCTGTCACTGCAGCTGGCCCAGCCCTCATCCTCTCTCCCATGAACCTCTGTGGTGGCCTGCTCTCCCTGGCTCCCGTCTCCAGTTTATGTTCCACACAGGTGCCAAAATGTCTGCAAAAAATGGAGATCTAACACACACTAGCCCATGGCTTAAAACCTGTACACGCTTTTCTGCCACCTGCAAATGACAGTCCCACTTCCTCAGCAAACCTCTGCATGTTGTGGGAACTTGTGGCTTCTCAGCCTCCCACTCGGAACCCACCTCTGGTTTATGCTCCAGAACATGATGTTGTCAGACCCTCCCCTCCGTCTCCTCCAGGCTGAGTTAGCCTCTGTCTCCGCTCCTGCCCTGGGCATGGCTCTTCCAGTAGACACCCCCAAGTCACAGTCTAACTCTGTGTCCACGTTCCTGCAACTGCTGAGCTCCTGGAGCCAGAACCTTGTTCCTATTTTTGTTCCCAGAGCCAAATAGATATTTGATGTATGATTGTTGAATGCAGCAGTGAGCGAATAAAGACATGAATGGTTAACTGAAAACATTTTATCAAAACTGTTATTTGTCATCAGAGCATGGGCCGGTTTCCAACAGCTAACATTTGGGAGTGACCATTTGCCAGGCACTGTTCTCAGCCCTTTGTATGTGGCCATTCATTTCACCCACATAGCGCCATCAGTGACATGCTGTCACTGCATTGCTTGTCAAAAGGGGGAACTGAGGCATGGAGGCTGAGCTTTTACTCAACGTGCCATCTATGTTGAGGGACTTCTGACTTGGATAGCCATTCAACTGCGAGCACTATAGAGGCCAGTCAGGCCTGGCCCTGCCTTGGAATTTCTGTGTTATTCAGGGACATAATGGGGTTTGTGTTGATTTTTGTTGGGAGTGTGTGGGTTAATCTAGGTGCAACCCTCACCTCCTTCCCTTCTGATGTCCTCACTCCCTTTGGTCATGTGACCCTTAACGCCCATCCCAAGCTCAGTGCCAATTCCTTGCCCCAGGGTCCTGGGGATTGACATGGATCCCAAAAGCCTGCTACTGAGAGGACAGGGCCACTCCCACCCCCCTGACTGGTTCCCAGAGCAGCTCTGGGGCAGAAGTAAACTTGGACCCAGGGGGCATGACCCTCTGCCCTTTTATAGCCTATTAGAGGAGGATGAGGTCTGACATCAGCTGGTTCATTGCCCCTTGTGCAGATGAGCACACTGGGGCCCAGGGAGAGTCACATCCCTGCCTTGTGGTACAGGCCACCGGCCCTGGACCTGTGATTAAACATTGTCCACAATTAATTTGGAATTATTATCTCATGATACACTCCATAAAGTTCAGTCACACATCTTCTTTTTCTTCTCCCCTGCCTAATGATTAGACAAGCCAGATCTTGTGACTAAATGAACCTACAGCTGGCAGTGTTCAGCTGATTTTGCAATGCCCTTATTTTGTTGTTGATAAACTAATGCAAATAGCTGGTTGGCCTGGAACTGGTGACTGGGAAACATTTTGACCCTTCTTTCCTTCCTCTCTGTCATAAAGACTTAAAACACACTTCACGCAGCCACAGAAAGAGCTCATAGACCAGGCTGCGGGGCTTCAAAGGCTTCTATCTTATTTAATCATCTGAAAATAGTTTAAAGGTAAATATGGTAATAATACTAGTATTCTAGACTATTTTGGGAAGCCAGCTAATGTGAATAAAGGGTCAGAGTTAAAAGATATTGAAGGAATGCAGTTTTACTGGTCTGAGGTAGGTTTCAAGGCTTGAGCCAGGCTTAGAGATCTTCATCCTGATACTGGGGATAAAGTGAAGAGAGTATGAATGGGTACGTCTCGCATGGTTAGAAAATTTTTTTTTCCTGTATTTGTTTGAAAAGCATGTTGTAACTTAAAAAAATACCTATATATCTTCTTCTTCTTTTTTTTTTTTTTTGAGCTGGAGTCTCACTCTGTCACTCAGGCTGGAGTACAGTGGCACCATCTTGGCTCACTGCAACCCCCACCTCCTGGGTTCAAGCAATTCTCCTACCTCAGCCTCCTGAGTGGCTGGGATTACAGGCATGCACCACACCCAGCTAATTTTTGTACTTTTTGGTAGAGGTGGGATTTCATCATGTTGGCCAGGCTTGTCTTGAAGTCCTGGCCTCAAGTGATCTGCCTGCCTTGGGCTCCCAAAGTACTGGGATTACAGGGGTAAGCCACCACGCCCGGCCATAATACATCTTAAATAGAACATTTTCCAGCTAATATTTAAATGACTGCATGTCATTAGAATCTGAATGAGTGTTGTGTTAAAATATTTTGTGTTTTCATATTTATTTACTTACTTATAGCTACAGATAAGAATATAGGCAAATTTAATCTCCCTTAAAAATTAAAAGGCAGATGTTTTCAAAGCACAGAATTACATGGTCTACTCTAGACATTGCTCCTAAGGTTGAGCAGAGGGGATAAGAGCTTTTTCTCTTTTTTCCTTTCCTCTTTTTTTCATACAAAGTTCGTTGTAGATATTTTAGAAAGCATAGAAAGCCCTGACAAGGGGAAACCCACTCAACTCAATTTTAATATGTTGTTATCATTTCTTTTAGTTTTTTGGGGTGCACTTCTGTGTAGCTATATCCTATTGTACAAGCAATTTAGTATCTTGCAATATAAAATGAAGGCATGACCTTTGAGCTGGCCAAAAGTATGGGCTGATTTTTGCAAATGGGTCTTGGCAGCAGGGGACATAATTGGGGAACAAATCCCCACACAAGTGGAGGTGAGCTGGTTTAGGGGTGAGTGCATAGCTGACTTTGGATGTAGACTAGATTTGGGGAAATTTAAATGGGATCCAAGACTGGAAATGTATAATGGGACAGAAGGTAGAAGTGTTTAAAATCTTAAGTTTTTGAGTTTGTTCTCAATTTTGTGAAAACTCTTTATCCCTTTTTGTTCCCCGCCCCATTTTCTAACCAGAAGTCAAATATGATAACTTTCATGATGTAGAAAATTCATCAGTGTGACTTGGGGGTGAGGGTGGGGACAGGGCCGGTGTCGGTATATTTAGTTTTAGAGATTTGCTGGAAAAGTAACATTTTTGCTTTTGTCTTTCTTTCATTCCTCCATTTCTCCAGGAGAATATGAAAGTGTTACTCAGACTTATTTGTTTCATAGCTCTACTGATTTCTTCTCTGGAGGCTGGTAAGTTAAGTATTTCTCTGTGTTCTTATCTGCTAAGAAAATCTGTTACTTAGAATACATGAAGTACCTTCCCTAACAGAGTCATTTCTCATAATCGTCTCTGTTGAATCCCTGGGCACAGAGCCTCCTGGTCATAGACCTGTACTGCTGGAAGTTCCTGTCAGCATTTTCCTCTCATTTTCTCCCATATAGAGTGGGAAACCGAGGCCCAGTGAGGTTAAGAGCCCAAGGTCATGTAGCTAGTTTTGGAACAAAGGCTAAAATCTAGGTCTCCAATCTAGGTCCAGGCCTCTTTCCACTTGGCTGCTGGTTGAAAGTTTGATATGGGAAATTCTGACTTTCATTTGGAGGAGATATTATGCATAGTCTTTATGAACCCACAGCTGAAAGTCATCAAGATACACTTCTTTTTCTTTTCTTTTTCTTTCCATTTCTTCATTTTCTCTAATCTCTTCTCTTTGTGCTAGGTGCTAGCTACTGGGGATACAGCAGGGAATAGTGCAGACAGAAATACCTGCCTGTATAGGGTTTATATTCTTGTAGAAGAGAAAGATAACAGATAAGTAGATATATATTGTGTCATATGATGGCAAGTATAGGGAGGAAAAAAGCAGGAAAAAGGAGTATAAGATTTCGGCATTAGAGTGGGCAGGAGGTTAATTTTTTGAATGTGGCCAGAAAAAACCTCCCTGAGAAGTTGACTTTTGAGTTGGCCTTAAGGAAGGGGAAAAGAGAGCTATTTGGATATCAGATTGGGGTGTGGAAATATTCCAGGCAGCATGTGCTGGAATATTCTTGGCCCAGAGGCCAAGAGTATTTGGCATGCTTTCAGAATAAAAATATCAGTGTGGCTGGAGCATAGTGAGAGATGAGGGAAGTCGTAAGGGACCAGGTTGTTTGGGTAATGGGGGGATGGCGGAGGGTTGATTATATAGAACGTTGCACCCTTTCTTAGGGTCTTGGCTTGTGGTCTGGCTGAGATGGGAAGACTGCAGGGTTCTTTGTTCAAAACCAGAGGGGTGATCTGGCTTACGTTTTGATTCCTGTTTTGAGAATAGATCCGAGGGAGCCAAAGAGAGAAATAGAGAAGCCAGTTAAGAGGCAAGCCATGATGATGGCTTTATCTAGGCAAGAAATGTTGATAGCTTATCAAAGGGTGGCAAGGGGAAGTGAGAAGTAGACAAATTTTGAAATATTTTGGGAACAGAACCAAGAGGGATTTGGAGTTGGGTCAGATGTGAGATGTGAGGGAAAGAGAAGAATCAAGAATTATCTCAGGGAATTTTGGCCTGAGCAAATGCAAGGTGAAATTGCCATTGATGGGATGGGGAAGATCAGGTTTTCAGACTGGACGTGTTGAGTTTAGCTGTCCATTAGATGTTTAAATGGTGACTTTGAATAGGCAGTCTACAGCCTGAGGGAAAGGTCTGGGTTGAATATATAAAATTGGAGACCTCAGCAAGTGGCTGGTATGAGAATCATGAGACTGAATGGGATCATGGAGTGTAGTTAGGAAAGATAAGAACTTTAAGGACTGAGCCAGAGATTGACTTAAATTCCTTGGTCCAGTAAGTTTTCTCCGCTTTGCTGAGGGGCTTCATGTGTGTTGGAGCATACCTTTAACACTAAGGCTGTTTAAGGCCTTAGCCTTCACTTCCTGCTTGTGTATGACCTCAGAGTCATCCAGAAATGACAGCCTGGTGCCTTCTATGCAATTTCCTGGGCATGCACACAGCCCTACATACATGGGCACCCTTTTGGGTTGCCCAGGAATGTGTCAGAGCTTTTTAAAGCCCTCTGGAGGTTATGGCTCTGGCATTGCAGCTTTAGGCTGTTGTAAAAAAACAATTAACACTGAGTTTTTCCAGCAAACACCTTGGGGATAGTGCTTTTTCTGTGGAGCTCTTAGTGAGGTCAATAACAACACCACCCTATGAATGTGACTTTGAGGACCTGCCGGTCAAGTCAAAGAGTGGCAATGCTCTGGAAATGGGACTTTTTGAGGAGCTCCAAACCCTCTCTGTTCTTGCAAGCCTGCTGGTTTTCAAAGCCTTTGTGTCTGCAAAGCTCCTGATATTCACGGCTATTTTAGAGCTGGGAAGAGTAGGATGGAAGTCATTTAAGTTATAAAGCTACAAACCCTGCTGATCTGTGATTTGGCATGTTTCTGTTTGTTTCCTCATTTTCTAATAAATGCTCTTCTGGTTATTGCAAGCCTTTGATTTTTGAAATTTTTTGCCAGTCTTCTTGTTGCCTTTATGGAGGAATGATTTATGAGACCCCCACTCCACCATATTGGAAACCTTGCGAATTCAATTTCTTTGAATAGAAGATAGTATTAATAGATACAGGGCAATCCAGGCTATCTACTTCTTCTCAAGGGAGCTTTAATAGTCTAGAAAATTTGCTCAATTCATTTACGTTATTAAATTTATTGGCATAACATTGTTTATAATATTTCCTCACTACCCTTTACAAATTATTTAAAAAAGAGATGTCATCTTTTTTTTTCCCTGATTAGTCTGGCTAAAGATTTATCAATTTTATTGATTTTATGAAAGAATTGGCTTTTGGTATCTTTGATTTTTCTTCACTGTTCTTCTGTTTTCTATTTCATTGATTTCCTCTCTGATCTATATTACTATTTTCTTCTTACTTCTTCTGCTATATTAATTATGTTTTTTATTTTCTGTATCTTACCATATTTCGACATTCTAGAAGGTGTTTCATATCTAGGGAGAGACTGCTCCACCAGGAGCTAAGCAGTTCCTAGGTGTGTTGTGGACAGCTTACAGCTTGCCCTTCTTGTGAGACTGCCTGACCCAAGACTGTACCCCACTCACCTCCTTATCCAACTCTCACACACCCAAACCAATGTTACCCTAGCCTCAATCAACACAGGGCCAGGTACCAGAGAACTAGGGACAGCCTCTATGCCCAAAGCCTGCAAAAATGGTTCAAATGGGCCAATCTGAAGCTGTTTATGCTGCCCTGCCTTGCCTTTCCCATGGGAACCCCAGTAAAGACGCTGGCCTAGGCTTTCCTTTTGTTTCTGCTTCTGCCTCCTAACCCAATCTGGTGATTCTCCCTGTGGTTTTGCATGGTATGGCACACCCCTTCTGTCTGAACCACTAAGTAATACAAATCTTTCAATTGCATTAGTCTCTGTTTTGTCACTCAGTCACCTTCGTAAATGAAGACCCAGGCATAGAATCTCTGCTTGCTGCTTACTTTGGAATTACTTTGTTCTTTTTCCAGTTTCTTAAGGTAGAAGCTCAAATAATCAATTTGAAATTTTTAAAAAATTATAGGCATTTAAGGCTAGCAATTTCCAAGTACTGCTTTCATTGAATGCCACAAGTTTTGATGTGTTGTGTTTTCCTTATCATTCAGATACAAATACTTTATATTCTTTTTGATTTCTTTGACTCATGAGTTATTTAGGAGTATGTTATACCCATTTCTCCTTTCTTGAACTTTGCCCTATTATTTCCAAATATGTTACTTCTTTATTTGTTATAAACTTGATAGCATTTTATTATTTTTTATTTAAACAGTTTTCTTTAAAGAGATTTAAATAATAAGAAAGATGATCTTATAATTACCCATTTTTGTTGCTATTCGTTCTTTTGTGTAGATTCATTTTCATCTTAGAATATCGTCCTTTTTGAAGGACTTAAATATTTCTTGTAATGCAGGTCTACTGGTGATGACATTTTACAGCTTTGGCAAATCTGAAAAAGTCAGTATTTTTTCCTAAATTTTAAATATATTTTCACGGGATATGGAATTCTAGGTGGACTTTTTCTTTCGGTACTTTAACGATATTGTTTTACTGTCTTCTGGCTTGTATTGTTTTTGGAAAGAAGGCTGCATCATTTTTTGTCTTTGTCCTCTGCAAGAATTGTGTCATTTCTCCCTGGCTACATAGAAGATTTTATCTTTGTCACTGGTTTTAAACAATTTAATTATTATGTGTTTGTAGTTTGCTTTATGTTTCTTTTGCTTGGGGTTCATTGTGATTTGGGGACCTATGTGTACCTCATTTTTGTCACATCTTGAAAAACTTCAAATATATTTTCTGTTTTCCACATTTTTCTTCTTCAGTGATTCATATTACATGTATTGAAGTTGTCCTAAGTAAAATAATTCTCTGCTCATTTTATTCTGTTATTTTCCTCTCTGTGCTTAATTTTGGATAATTTCTAATGCTGTGTCTTCAGGTTCACTCATCTTTTTTTTTCCTGCAGTATCAAATCTGCCGTTAATCCCATCCATTGTTTTTTGTAACTTAACATTATTGTTTTCATCTCTAAAAGTTTTTTAAAATCTCTCTCATGTCTTCACTAATCATGTTTGATCTTTCCTGTAGCATCTTGAATAAATGGAATACAATAGTAATAGACTATTTTAATTTTTAAATTTATTAAGCCTATTGTCTGTGTCATTTCTGGGTCAGTTTTGACTGATCGATTTTTTTCCTCCTTATCGTTGGTTGTATGTTACTGCTTCTTTGCATGCCTAATGTTTTTTTGGATGTCAGACATTGTGGATTTGACCATGTTGGGTGCTGGATATTTTCGTATTCCCCAAAATGTTCTTGAGCTTTGTTCTACCACATGATTGTTACTTGGAAATGGTTTAATCCTTTCGGGTCTTGCTTTTAAGCTTTATTAGGATCAGGAAAAAGTTTATTCTAGGCCTAATTTTCCCTAATGACTGAGTCAGAACCCTTCTGGGTACTCTGTCTGATGCCTTATTTTTAATGAGGCTATCCACTCTGGCTGTTGGGAACAGCAACTGTTTCCAGCATTGGGTGTGCTCCACGTGTTACTCCCTCTAGCCTTGGGTCATTTTCTTATATGCTTACACTGACTGATACTCAGCTGAAAACTTGGGGGAGACTCTCAGTTATCCCGAGACTCTCTCCCTGTCATTATGCAGCTCTAAGTACTTGGGTACTCTGCTCTGCAAACTTTTCTACCCAGGTTCTCAGCTCCATCTCCTCAACTCACTGGGCTTTGCCTGTGCCTTTTCTCGGCAATGTCATGGCCTGGCTGTAATTTTGGACACCTCCTTTCTTCTCCATCTTTCTGGGATTTCTCTGCTTTGTTTTCTGATGTTCAATGTCTTAAATACTGTTGTTTCATATATTTTGTCCATTTTTTAGTTGTTCATGTGGGAAGGTAAATCCAGTTTCTATTACTCCATCTTGTACTGAAAGTCATGTCTCTCCTCCTACATTATCCCCACTTTTTAGATGAGTGAAAAGGGGGTGAAGGATGTTAAATAACTTGCCAGGGATACAGCACACAGGCAGTAAGTGACGCAGCTGGACTTGAATATGCTTCTCAGACTCCCCAGATAATGCTCTCATCACAAGGCTATAAAGCTTTTATATGTAATGTGAATTGATGTATTTAATAATCAATGTATTTCTTCGTAGATATTAAATCAAGACACACTGGCAGATTTTTATGTAAATTGCTTCCACCCTTCTTCCTTTCAAAGATAAATGCAAGGAACGTGAAGAAAAAATAATTTTAGTGTCATCTGCAAATGAAATTGATGTTCGTCCCTGTCCTCTTAACCCAAATGAACACAAAGGCACTATAACTTGGTATAAAGATGACAGCAAGACACCTGTATCTACAGAACAAACCTCCAGGATTCATCAGCACAAAGAGAAACTTTGGTTTGTTCCTGCTAAGGTGGAGGATTCAGGACATTACTATTGTGTGGTAAGGTAAGAGAGGAATTAGTATGTTACAAACATGTTCTAGTTTCCTGCGGTCGTTAAGGACAGAAATACTTTTAATAATGCTTAACTTATCTATTTTATTTTATTTTAGAAATTCATCTTACTGCCTCAGAATTAAAACAACTGCAAAATTTGTGGAGAATGAGCCTAATTTGTGTTATAATGCACAAGCCATATTTAAGCAGAAACTACCCGTTGCAGGAGACGGAGGACTTGTGTGCCCTTATATGGAGTTTTTTAAAAATGAAAATAATGAGCTACCTAAATTACAGTGGTATAAGGTAATTTTATTTTAAATATGACATTTCACTTTTCCAGAAAATAAAATAGTTCCCCGGACAATAGAATGTATCTGCAAAGTACCTTTTTATTTTGCATATTGTTTTTTCTTTAATGGTGAAACTTGATAGGGAACCTAAAAAGAATTGTAAGACTGCATTCACTTAATCTGAAGCTTAACTAGAAATTTGTTTGCTATTGTTTTTATTTAGTTTAATAAGATGTAATTGAGAAAAGTACTAGAAATAGATGTTTAAAGAGAAGGCTGATTATAAGCTTAAGGTACTGAAGATGTAACTATTTATTACAAAACATATTATGTGTGTTTTATTGAAGATATGGTCATCCAATAACCTACTAGTTTCTATAACTGTCTTAAAAGTGAGTTGACTAGCTTTCCATGGAACACCTCATGTTTTGGTACCTTTAATCTGCCTAGTCTGGTGGAATGTAAATGGGGAATCATCTCGTAGAGCTTAAGACGTACTAAATAAATAATATAATTGAAGTGAAGTATTGTTAAGAAACTATATAGTGTTAACATTTTTTTCAAACATGTTTTTCTTGCAAAATAAATTGGCCTTCACTTCATAGTACAAGTCTCATAGACTTGAAAACTTAATGTTTCCAAAAAACCAATATTAAAACTTACTAGATGTAAGGAACTCTTCAGTCACTTTCTAAAAATATAACATTTGCTAAGGTGAAAAAAATGGAGTTCCTTTGACTGGTAGGTTGGGGAAAGTTATTGGTTATTGGTTTTCAATGCTTCTCTCTCCCTTTATCTAGGATTGCAAACCTCTACTTCTTGACAATATACACTTTAGTGGAGTCAAGGATAGGCTCATCGTGATGAATGTGGCTGAAAAGCATAGAGGGAACTATACTTGTCATGCATCCTACACATACTTGGGCAAGCAATATCCTATTACCCGGGTAATAGAATTTATTACTCTAGGTGAGTCATAGATCCAGCCTTAAAAAGTTTAGATCTGGGAAGGCCCAGAGACTATGATTCTAATATTACTTTCATTATCCATGAAGAAACCAAATCCAAGACGACCTCAATGATACCACAAAAGTCACATGGCTTTAGTTTTGTTTTTTTTTTGTTACTAAATACTGTGTAATGTTTTTCCATTCCTGCTTCAGATGTAGTTCTAATTAAATAGAGACATTATAAGCTGTGTTTTCCGACTGATCTAAGAGGGTTGTTCCTTGGCATGGCTAAAAATGGTTCTTACTGAAAGCTCTGGGGCTCCCTCTGGCTGGTATATGGGAATGTTCTGAGAGCCTGCACCTGGGGAATCTCAGTGAGTCTCAGTGTCTAGCAGCAAGCATCGGTGTGGACACTAATGAGCTTTGGAATTAGTCACATTTCCAGAATCTACCTCCTGTTCATTCTGTGTTAGGTGTTAACCTCTCTAATCCTGTTTCCTCTTCTGTAACAAGATGATGCAATCTCCCAAGGTTATTGGGAAGATTAGAGATATGGGGTACATGAAACTTGTGTACCTGGTGCAAAGAAATGCTTGGTGCAAAACGGCTATTTAATTAATAGATGTAGGATGATTGTTCTTGTTAATTTTCTTGTGTCTTTCAACTCTGCATTAACCATGTTTCACATTGAAAACTATATCACAGCAAAATGAAACAAAATGCACAAATTGCCAGGGGATAGTCAGAATGCTCAAGCTTTTTGTAAATATTGAGATTTTGTAAGCTTTATGTAATAAAATAAGAGTTATTCCAATCAGAACTTTTTTGCAGGTTATAGGGGTGACTATTAGTAGTTACCGCTGGGACAACAGGTATAAATTGGGACTATCCCAAGCAAACTCAGAATATGATCACCCTATAAATAGCTTCATTTTTCCAGTTATATAATACTTTATTTTCCTAAAAATATTTTTATTAAATAAAAGTTAATTCCTTGCCACGGTCCCACAAGCGTCAGTGAATCCTAATTTTCAGTGGTCTTTGTATCAAACCATGTTCTTGAGTTTTTAGCAGCCTGTCATTGGGTAGCTCTGGTTTGTCTTTCCTGAAACATAGCAACCAAACCAGCAAGTAGAACTTGAGAGAGAACTGGGCACTGGGGAAGATTTAAGCTAGGTTAAGTGTATTTTTTTTCCTTTTTCTTTTTTTTGAGATGGAGTCTCGCTCTGTCGCCCAGGCTGGAATGCAGTGGCGCGATCTCGGCTCCCTGCAAGCTCTGTCTCCCGGGTTCACGCCATTCTCCTGCCTCAGCCTCCCAAGTAGGTGGGACTACAGGTGCCCGCCACCACGCCCGGCTAATTTTTGTATTTTTAGTAGAGACGGGGTTTCACCATGTTAGCCAAGATGGTCTCGATCTCCTGACTTTGTGATCTGCCCGCCTTGGCCTCCCCAAGTGCTGGGATTACAGGTGTGAGTCACCGTGCCCGGCCAGGTTAAGTGTGTTTTTGATATTCTCTGTTTCCTTTTCTGATCCCATTTGTAGAAACAATATACTCTACTCGGAGTGAGGTAATTTGTTTTCTTCCCAAGGCCCACACCAAGGATGCTTAGCGCTTTTTGTTCACTCAACGATTCAAAAATATTTATTGAGCATTTACTATGTTTCAGGAACTGTTATAGGTATACATTAGGGAACACTTCATGGTATTCACTTTTTTTTTGACTGGGGGAATACCGAGTTCTCAATTTTATAGTTTCTCATAGTTTCTTCATGGCCACAGATCAACCCCTGAAGCCAATCTTTTCATAAATAAGTCAGATTAATTTCTGGGGCTCCTTGATACTTTTTTGCCTATTTTAATAAATTACAGCATTATTCCATAACCCTGTAGTTCTCACTATTGGGTCATTAACACAGTCATTAAATGCAAGCAGGTCTAGTACTGACTAGCCCTTCTGGCCAATAACACCCAATTCAAGGAAGTGACTTCCCACTACTCTCGCCTTTCCTGACATGCTTTCACTTAAGAGAGGCACTTGTCTGGGGACCCAGGGTCTTGGTGATGTGTGTGTTTTTTAGTAGCACCCCACTCTATGGATTCAGAAGGTCTAGCTCTGCCCCGGGGTTCACAGTGTGCTGTGGCCTCTGCCTCAGCTTTCTTCCTTCACTTTCTGCCTCATGTCTCCTGGCATATGTGCTTTGAACACTTGATGGAGTATCTGGCCAGAAGTCATTTAGTACATTTTGCTAAGTGTTGTCGTCACTTGAGATTCTGATCTGTAAGAGATTGACAAACCTTATGGATGTTTTTCTTTCAGAGGAAAACAAACCCACAAGGCCTGTGATTGTGAGCCCAGCTAATGAGACAATGGAAGTAGACTTGGGTAAGAGGGCTCCAGTGAGGATATGCTGGAATCGGCATTTTTTTTTTAAAAAAAAAAAACATAAGAGTAAGATAAATTGTATCTTTACTATATATAATCTAAGCCATTTACTGAATATGTCTATAAATAGAGGGAAAGTGACACAAATTATATCTTAATCTTTTGTATTTCTTGCCTCTATGGCAAACATCTTGCCATGTCTGATATCTCCAGCCCTACTTTTCTGTGGACACTTACTACCATGAAAACACCAACCAGACACCAAGGTCAAAAGGCCTAGGAACCAGCAATGCCATTGACTGGTACAGGGTTGGATTTCTTTCTTTTTCTTTTTCACAGAGTTAAAATATTTAATGACAAAATTAGGGTTTGCTGTAAAAGAAAATCAGTACAGCAGGTGTTACTTATCTCTGAATTAAACAAAAATTGTATTTGACATCTTAAAGAACTTCTGAAGAATTGATCATTGTACGACAGACATCAGCAGTGTTACAGTTTCAGGACTGGATTTCTTTTTTTTTTTTTTTTTTTGAGACGGAGTCTCTCTCTGTCGCCCAGGCTGGAGTGCAGTGGCGCAGTCTCTGCTCACTGCAAGCTCCGCCTCCCAGGTTCACGCCATTCTCCTGCCTCAGCCTCTCCGAGTAGCTGGGACTACAGGCACCCGCCACCACGCCCGGCTAATTTTTTGTATTTTTAGTAGAGACGGGGTTTCACTGTGGTCTCGATCTCCTGACCTCATGATCCGCCCGCCTCAGCCTCCCAAAGTGCTGGGATTACAAGTGTGAGCCACCGTGCCCGGCCTCAGGACTGGATTTTTTATGACCAGATCCAAGCTTTGAGTCAGAAGAGTAAGGCCCCAAAGATGGTACTCATTCTAGAAAAGTACTTTTCCAAGTTAGTGCACATTTTTTATTCAAGAGTAAAGAAAGAACCCCACAAGCATCTAGCTCTGCACTGTTCAGTGCAGTAGTTACTAGCCACACGGAGTTATGGACATGTAAAATTAAATTAAGTCAATTGATTCATTTAGTTAAATTAAAAATTAGTTCCTCTGTCACGTTAGCCATATTTCAAGGGCATAATAGCCACAAGTGACAAGTGACTACTGTACAGACAAGCATGAATATAGAACATTTCCATCATCACTGACAGTTCTATTGGAAACCACTGATCCAGAGAGAAAAAGTGGTTCTTTGTATCAGAGGACCCAAAATAGGCTGGCCTTGGAATTGTCTTCTGTAATAGTAACTGCATGACAGCAGTCAAGAACCATACAGAGGTTAGAAAGTATATGCTTGTGATCTGTGAATTCTGTACTTGGCCAATTCTGTACTTGTTATTTACGGTGGAAGGTGGTAGAAAGACATTCTTAGATAGAAACAAAAATGTCATAACTCAAAATTAAATATGGACCAATAGGCTCTAGAACAATGTTTCTCAACCATCTTTTTTGTTTTAAATTGTTCCCCTTTAGAGTCTAAAAAGTCTTCTTCCACCTAATTCTCTTTCCTGTCTTTAAATTTCAGTACCACAGTTATCTTTTATATCTGCTGACATACTGTGGCCTTTTGGAGTACCACAAACCATGTAATATCTAAGGTTTTCTTGCCTCTTCCCCAAGAACCAGTTTTTGCCCTGCTGGCCGCCACAGCCCCTATTGAAAATGCCTGCCCTAGAAGTGTGTAATTGAGAGCTCTGATGCCTAGGCTGCATTGATCTGTCAATCTAAAAAAAAAGCTTCAAATTAGGAAATAATTATTTTAATGTATTATATTGACAGTGGATCAGAAGCATATAGTACCCTGTCATAGGATTATCTTGAAGGGTGTTAAACAGGCAATAAGATCCAATATCATTACTCCTAAAATGACTTAGAAAAATAGGAATTGAGAGATATTTCCTTAACTTAATAAATAACATCAATGCAAGCCAATAGTCACTAATATTCTTAATGGTGAAATACTATAGACCTTCCCACTAAAGCCAAGAGCAAGACAAAGATGCCCATGTAACCACTGTTAGTGAACACAGTCTAGAAGTACCTACTAATGCAATTGAAGGAAAAAAACAAGGTATGCTTACCACAAGGGAAAAAAGACATTTTTATTGTTTCCTGATCATACAAATCCTAAGAAAATTCCTGGGAAAAACTAGAATTAATTCTATCTAAATTAGTCAGATAACAAATTAACATTTAGAATTAATGTTCTAAAATATAAGACTTGTTTAGCAATAACCAGCTAGAAAACATAATACAAAAACAAATGCCATTTGCACCAGTAAATGTCTTAGAAGTGTCCATAAAATATCTTAGAAAAACTTTGAAAATATGTGGAATTTATAAGAGCGGAAAAGACTAAAAAAACCAAAACCCTGAATATTAATCTCAGAAAAACGGAAATTTAAAGCATGCATCCAGCCAGGCGTGGTGGCTCAGGCCTGTAATTCCAGCACTTTGGTAGGCCAAGGTGGACAGATCACTTGAGGCCAGGTGTTTGAGACCAGCCTGGCCAAGATGTTGAAACATCGTCTCTACTAAATATACAAAAATTAGCTGGGTGTGGTTGTGCACGCCTGTAGTTCCAGCTGCTCAAGAGGCTGAGTCATGAGAGTTGCTTGAACCCAGGAGGACAAGGTTACAGTGAGCCGAGATTGTGCCACTGCACTTCCAGCCTGAGTGACAGAGCGAGACTCTGTCTCGTTTTAAAAAACGGAATTAAATAATGGATAGAGGGATAACAGTTTTTAAAAAGCAAGGCCAGTGAGCACCAAGCTAATGAAAAAAAGCATGTTGATTCACCGTAAATTCAAGAAATGTAGATGAAAACTTAAGTGACATTTTCTTCTCTCGAAAGGCAATGTCTAACCAAAACAATTGTTATCTGGAGGTTTTGGGGAAAATTGTGCTCACACACACTATTGGAGAGAGTGTAGACTGATACACCCTCACTAAAGAGAGGGGGTTAGCTTTTAAAATATGCTTCTTTAATTCAATCTTACTTCCAGATTTTAATACTTCAGGATGTGTACAAATAAGGATGTTCATTAAAATATTAATAACGAAAAATTAGGAAATTGTGTTCAACAATAAAAAAAAGTTAATCATAGGGTATATGTATTAGGGAGTGCTAAGCAGCCACGACAGAGTCTATTTTGGAAGACAAATCACGTGGGCCCAAATTCCCAATCCACAGTAATTATAAAATAGTAGGCAAAAAGACCCCATTTCAAAAACTGCACATGTTCATAGAGAAGATAAGGAATGAGATACATAAGGTTACTAATAGTGGTTTTCTCTGGGTGGTGGGTTTAGGGTAATTTTCCTTTTTCTTTTTGCATTTCTATATTTAAAATTTTAATTCAATAGCCATTTATTAATCTAGATAGATCAGAAAATGTCAATTAATATTAAGATTAAAAATACATTCTTTGCAGGATCCCAGATACAATTGATCTGTAATGTCACTGGCCAGTTGAGTGACATTGCTTACTGGAAGTGGAATGGGTCAGTAATTGATGAAGATGACCCAGTGCTAGGGGAAGACTATTACAGGTGTGTATGCTAAGAGTTATTCACATTTTGATGTTAAATCCTACGTGGCATTTTATGTAACCTTGTTGGTTTAGTTTAAAAGCAAGTGTTAGTTGCTCCTAACCCTTTGCTGCCTTTTTTTTTTTTTTGTAAGCTAAGTAGAATTTATAAGATCTTGTACATTTAAGGTAAAAAATACATGCCATCGCGGTGCAAATTGCAGACCACTTAGAAGCCTTTCTCTTACGTTATACATGTTGCAACATTTCAACAAAGCAATTATCTTTCATTATTCTTCATATTCCTCAAGTAGCTTAGAAGAGACTCATTAATGAGCTCAAGAATCAGGCAATCCGCTGCTCTCAAAAGCCTCTACCGGTTTCCTACTGCTCATCTATGGGACAAGGATCTCCTGGCTTCCCATGACCTCTCCTTCACAACACCTGCAAAGCACTTTGTCATC
Source organism: Hylobates moloch (assembly GCF_009828535.3). Classification (NCBI taxonomy): domain Eukaryota; kingdom Metazoa; phylum Chordata; class Mammalia; order Primates; family Hylobatidae; genus Hylobates; species Hylobates moloch. The sequence goes on along the minus strand of NW_026652290.1, from coordinate 40,716,866 downwards.
TGCCCCAATCTCCTCTTGTTTAGTGTCTCCTCTGTGCCCCATGGGGAACGCAATGCATTTGTCTACATTTTTCTTCTTGGAAGCGGTAATTATTTTTGCTTTTTCTGCTACTGAGCCTGTTACTGACAGTGGTCTTGGGGTTATAAAATCTCAGATTAGTGTTGCCAGCAGTCTGAATGTTGTGACTGTGATTGGGCAGGGTGATTATTTTGGCTGCAATTTTGTCACAAATAAGGAAATACACAGGGTATACAGGTCTTATTTGTAGTTGATGCAATTTACTTACACAAGTTTATTTACTCTCTCTCGAATAGTGTGGAAAATCCTGCAAACAAAAGAAGGAGTACCCTCATCACAGTGCTTAATATATCAGAAATTGAAAGTAGATTTTATAAACATCCATTTACCTGTTTCGCCAAGAATACACATGGTATAGATGCAGCATATATCCAGTTAATATATCCAGGTAAACAACAAACTAATTGAAATGCAATTTTGTTTGATTTAGTAAGATTCCATGACCTTGAAGTTTGAAATGCCATTTCCTCTACTTAGCACACTCTTCACTTCCTCATTATCTGGGTAACTTCTATTTCTCTTTTACTCTTCTGCTTAACTCTCTCTTCTTGGACGCTTTTCTGTCCTGCTGCCTGCTCTTAACCCAGCTCTCAGCCCAAAGAGAGGAGGTTAGGGCCTCTGTATGTACTTCTGTAGCACCATATGTCACAGGATCCATGGTACTTAGTTTTCTATACTTAACTGTAAATTCTGTGATGGTGGCAACCATTTATCTTAGTAATCATTCTATTTCCACAGCTAATGGCAAGTTAGATCTGGTACATTGTGTATTTTGAATATACAATGACTATTTTGAAGTAAATGACTACACTGATGGTGCATAGGGTAAGACTAAATATCCACTTTCAAAGAGGACATCAGAAGTCACTGGGTTTCATGACTTGGTATAATAAAACATAATATTGAAAGTATTTGTGAAACATTTTAAGGTAATTTGTGGTTTAATTAAACATAGGATATTATAGTTGCGTGCATGGAAGAATATCTGAAAGACTCTATAAATTAACTTCTGCATATGTTTAAATACTAGCAGCATATAAATAGAAATTACATTTAAAAGATAACATTTACAGTAGCATCAAAAATCATGAAATACTTAAGAATAAATCTAGCAAAAGCTGTTCAAGATCTCTGTAATACAAACTAAAAAATATTCAGATAAATTAGAGAAGAACTAAATGGAGGGATATACAATGTTCATAGATTGAAAGACTTGATATTATAAAGATGTCAGTTCTTCCCCAAATGAATCTATGGATTCCAAAAAATTTCAATCAAAATCTCAGCAGTATTTGTGCAAGTGAGAGTCAGTGTTTGTATGGGTGTGTTTTTGTGGACACCTGTAAAAGTCATAGGGAACTGTAAAGGACAAGTATAGTCATGGTGGTCTTAAATAAGAAAAATAAATCTGGAGGATTATTACTGCAGACATCATGATCTTGTATGAAGCGACAGTACTTAAGACCGTAAATGTGAACTATCATTTGGGCCAACTGGATATTTGTCTGGAAAATGGTATAACTTGATTTCTGTTTTATATCCAAATCATCTAAATTGGAAAAGTAAATAAAGCTTTTAGATTCCCTTTTCTGGATGCTTATATGGTTCCTGATATTTAGAAGGTACTTTCTTTTTCTTCCCTCTTTCTTCTTCTTTAGCCCCCTCCCCATCACCTACTGCGTCTGCTCTCCAACTTCCTCTTTAATTGTTGGATAACTAGGTAGAGAAGGAGGCCAGGAGAATGTGGAAATGTGAAACTTCCCTAAGCCTCTACCTTTGTCCCTTTCCACCAGTCTTTAGCTTTACCCAATGGACTTTCTGACCTCAGGGAACTTTTGTAGGCTTTTGAGTGATTTTAACTTTTCCCTGTTTTACTGTGGAATGCTCCATCCTATGGTCTTTGGTATTTTTTTTCCATGTTATTGTATATTATGCTATTTAGGTAGAAACTTCATAGAATGCACCTTAGTTTTATATAATCCATACTAGATTGCTTTGTACATTAGTATCCATTACAAAGTGATAATAATGAATGAGTTAATACTGTCTGAATGCAGGCCATTCCCAAATATGGGCTCTCTGAGATGAAGATATTTAATTTGCTGTGCTCAAAGTTTTTATTTTTTTGGTTCTAATATTTTTTCTCCCCTTTTTTTTTGCTATAGTCACTAATTTCCAGAAGCACATGATTGGTATATGTGTCACATTGACAGTCATAATTGTGTGTTCTCTTTTCATCTACAAAATCTTCAAGATTGACATTGTGCTTTGGTACAGGGATTCCTGCTATGATTTTCTCCCAGTAAAAGGTATAATTTTGTATTCCATGCAGTATTTCTTGTTGGAGATAAGGGATAGTAAGGAGATGTAGAAAGATGACTAAGAGGGTTTTTACTAAGAGGGTTTCTAAAATGAAAAGTGGCATATACAAGAATACTGGTTATTCTTACACAGAATTATAGTTTTATAACTCATTAGGCTGAATATCATTGTTTTCTAAGTTCTTGAGTCAACATTCATATTGGTAGAATAAACAGGTATTTAGAGCATCTGTTTATAAATTCAGTTATGCACAAGCCATTGGGAGGCCTTGCTCTGTGATGAATAGGACAGACATAGATCATACCTTAATGAAAGAAATGAAATGACTAGATCTTCGTGCATCAGGGAGGTTCTCTCTCGCTCCTTTGTTTAAACTTTGCAAAAAAAAAAAAAAAGGAATACCACAATATCTAAAACAAAATGAATGGATAGAATTCAGGGCTGAGACCTTTGGGGAAGAAGATGAGAACAGGGAGACTTTAAGGATGGCTCTCTACTAAGAATATATGAGGCAGCCTCCAAATAGAAGAACAAATTTGCAGTAAAACACAAGAAATAGAAACCTTGTAAGAGATGAACACTTTTTAAAGGGATTATATTTTTGGTATTGCTGCTTCAGTCATGCCATTGTACAAAAAAAGATGAATAGTTCATTGTGTAATGAATGTTTGTGATACTGACTTTATCAAATCTCTTATTTTTGCCTTGTGGTTCTAAATACATTATGTTTTTCCTTTAGCTTCAGATGGAAAGACCTATGATGCATATATACTGTATCCAAAGACCACTGGGGAAGGGTCTACCTCTGACTGTGATATTTTTGTGTTTAAAGTCTTGCCTGAGGTCTTGGAAAAACAGTGTGGATATAAGCTGTTTATTTATGGAAGGGATGACTACGTTGGGGAAGGTATGTGTGTGATAGAACAAAGTAAAGGCTTATTGTTGTAAAAATACTTAGTAAAATGTGGATTCCATCTTTCTAGAAGATCGTGGCATAGGGGTATATGTTTCACAATTTTAAGAACCTCTTCAGAAGTGTATGATGATTTTTGCATTTATTAAATGCAAAGTATTTACTTCTCTCATATTTTGTCAGAGCAATAATTAAGTGATTTTCATTTAGTTTTGAAAAACTTAATGACTAGTTAAACCCAACAATTGCTTTACAACTGATACAATAAAACAGGAGTGGTAGAGATCAAATGATTGAATAATAAGTTTTTAAAATTCCAACAAAGTTTTCTGAGTTCTAAATGAAATATTTGTCTTTTGAGGGCCAATTTTTGAGTTAGTCTATAAAATGGGAGGCTTGCAGTGGCTCACGCCTGTTATCTCAGCACAACCCTGGGAGGCCAGGGTGAGAGGGTCGCTTGATCCGAGGAGTTTGAGGCTGCAGTGATCCAAGATCACGCCACTGCACTCCAGTGTGAGCAACAGAACAAGAGCCTGTCTCTTGAAATTAATTAATTAAAAACATGGGAAACTCCTTTAATTTTAGGTAAGGCAAGAAAAAGGCGTTAGGAGCCATACGGTGGTGAAAAGCCTTGTGTGGCTTTGGTTCAGGAGAGAATGATGATAAATAGAATTTTACTTACTCTATTGTGTTTCCTGTTTTTCAGACATTGTTGAGGTCATTAATGAAAACGTAAAGAAAAGCAGAAGACTGATTATCATTTTAGTCAGAGAAATATCAGGCTTCAGCTGGCTGGGTGGTTCATCTGAAGAGCAAATAGCCATGTATAATGCTCTTGTTCACGATGGAATTAAAGTTGTCCTGCTTGAGCTGGAGAAAATCCAAGACTATGAGAAAATGCCAGAATCGATTAAATTCATTAAGCAGAAACATGGGGCTATCCGCTGGTCAGGGGACTTTACACAGGGACCACAGTCTGCAAAGACAAGGTTCTGGAAGAATGTCAGGTACCACATGCCAGTCCAACGACGGTCACCTTCATCTAAACACCAGTTACTGTCACCGGCCACTAAGGAGAAACTGCAAAGAGAGGCTCACGTGCCTCTCGGGTAGCATAGAGAAGCTGCCAAGAGTTCTTTAGGTGCCTCCTGTCTCATGGCGTTGCAGGCCAGGTTGTGCCTCATGCTGACTTGCGGAGTTCATGGAATGTAACTGTATCATCCTTTATCCCTGAGGTCACCTGGAATCAGATTATTAAGGGAATAAGCCATGATGTCAATAGCAGGCCAGGGCACTTCAGAGTAGAGGGCTTGGGAAGATCTTTTAAAAAGGCAATAGTCCCGGTGTGGTGGCTCCCGCCTATAATCCCAGCACTTTGGGAGGCTGAAGTGGGTGGATCACGAGAGGTCAGGAGTTCGAGACCAGCCCAGCCAACATGGCAAAACCCCATGTCTACTAAAAATACAAAAATGAGCTAGGCATGGTGGCACACGCCTGTAATCCCAGCTACACGGCAGGCTGAGGCAGGAGAATTGCTTGAACCGGGGTGATGGAGGTTGCAGTGAGCCGAGTTCGGGCCACTGCACTCTAGCCTGGCAACAGAGCAAGACTCCATCTCAAAAAAAGGGCAATAAATGCCCTCTCTGAATGTTTGAACTGCCAAGAAAAGGCATGAAGACAGCAAACTAGAGGAAAGGGCAAGAAGGAAATAGCCACTGTCTACAGATGGCTTTGTTAAGTCATCCACAGCCCAAGGGCAGGGCTATGCCTCGTCTGGGGACCCTGTAGAGTCACTGACCCTGGAGTGGCTCTCCTGAGAGGTGCTGCAGGCAAAGTGAGACTGACACCTCACTGAGGAAGGGAGACATATTCTTGGAGAACTTTCCATCTGCTTGTATTTTCCATACACATCCCCAGCCAGAAGTTAGTTTCCAAAGACTGAATTTTATTTTACAGAGCTTGAAAACTCACTTCAATGAACAAAGGGATTCTCCAGTATTCCAAAGTTTTGAAGTCATCTCAGCTTTCCACAGGAGAGAGAGAACTTAAAAAAGCAACAGTAGCAGGGAATTGATCCACTTCTTAATGCTTTCCTCCCTGGCAGGACCATCCTGTCCTTGGTTATTATCCTGCATTTTATGTCTTTGGAGGGACAGCTCCCTAGTGGCTTCCTCCCTCCACAATGTCCTTTGCACAGCCCACGCGTGAACCATCCTTCCCATGATGCCGCTCTTCTGTCATCCTGCTCCTGCTGAAACACCTCCCGGGGACTCCACCGGTTCAGGAGCTGAAGCCCATGCTTTCCCACCAGCATGTCACTCCCAGCCCACCTCCCTGCCCTATCCTCCAGCCTCCCCTTGCTGTCCCGCTGTGTGAATTCCCAGGTTGGCCTGGTGGCTACGGCACCTGCCCCTAGCACTCCTCTGTCTCTGCTCTTGCCTGCCCCCTTCCTCCTCCTTTGCCTAGAAGGCCTTCTCGAATTTTCTCTAGCTGATCAGAATTTTACCGAAATTCAGAACATCCTCCAATTCCACAGTCTCCGGGAGACTTTCCCTAAGAGGCGACTTCCTCTCCAGCCCTCTCTCTCCGGTCAGGCCCACTGCAGTGATGGCGGTGAGCACGTCAGGGAGGCTGGTCTCTCTCCAGCTGGAATTGCAGCTCTCTGAGGGAGAGGCTGTGGGTGGCTGTCTGCCCCTCACTGCCTTCCAGGAGCAATTTGCACATGTAACATAGATTTATATAATGCTTTATGTTTAAAAACATTCCCCAATTATTTAATTTTTGCAATTATTCTAATTTTGTGTATAGAGAAAGTGACCTATTTTTTAAAAAAAATCACACTCTAAGTTCTATTGAACCTAGGACTTGAGCCTCCATTTCTGGCTTCTAGTCTGGTGTTCTGAGTCCTTGATTTCAGGCCAGTAATGGTCCCCCCTCACTCCACACTGGCACATTTGTGAGAAGAAATGACATTTTGCTAGGAAGTGACCAAGTCTAGGAATGCTTTTATTCAAGACACCAAATTCCAAACTTCTGAATGTTGGAATTTTCAAAAATTGTGTTTAGATTTTATGAAAAACTCTTCTACTTTCATCTATTCTTTCCCTAGAGGCAAACATTTCTTAAAATGTTTCATTTTCATTAAAAATGAAAGCACCTTTTTTGGTATAGAAAAAATATTTTAAAAAATGGGATGGCAGGCCTCAGAATAATTGGAGAAACCCTGAAAAACCACAAAGCCAAATGTATATGCCACAGATTGCAGGACACAAATACAGTTTTAAGAGTTGTATGAACATGGACCGGAGTTTTGGTTTTTATATTTCTCATATTTAATATGGGTGAACACAAATTTTTATTTGGAATAATAATTTTCCTCCTAAACAAAAACACATTGAGTTGAAGTCTCTGACTCTTGCCTTTCCACCTGCTTTCTCCTGGGCCCGCTTTGCCTGCTTGAAGGAACAGTGCTGTTCTGCAGCTGCTGTTCCAACAGACAGGGCCTAGCTTTCATTTGGCACACAGACTACCGCCAGAAGCCCATGGAGCAGGGATGTCACGTCCTGAAAAGCCTATTGGATGTTTTACAAATTTAATTTTGCAGATTATTTTAGTCTGTCATCTAGAAAATGTGTCAGCATGCATAGTGCCAAGAAAGCAAGCCAATTTGGAAATTTAGGTTAGTGACAAAATTGGCCAGAGAGTGGGGGTGATGATGACCAAGAATTACAAGTAGAATGGCAGCTGGAATTTAAGGAGGGACAAGAATCAGTGGATAAGCCTGGGTGGAGGAGCATCCAAACAGAAAAGTGCATAGTCATTCCCCATCTTCCAAGGGTTGAATTCTGGAGGAAGAAGACACATTCTTAGTTCCCCGTGAACTTCCTTTGACTTATTGTCCCCACTAAAACAAAACAAAAAACTTTTAATGCCTTCCATATTAATTAGATTTTCTTGCAGTTTTTTTATGGCATTTTTAAAGATGCCCTAAGTGTTGAAGAAGAGTTTGCAAATGCAACAAAATATTTAATTACCAGTTGTTAAAACTGGTTTAGCACGATTTATATTTTCCCTCTCTTGCCTTTCTTATTTGCAATAAAAGAAAAGATATTGAGCCATTTTTTTAATGACATTTTTGATAAATTATGTTTGTACTAGTTAATGATGAAGGAGTTTTTTAAACCTGTTTATATAATTTTGCAGCAGAAGCCAATTTTTTTGTATATGAAAACACCAAATTCGTGTACAGCATGCATCACGGATCAATAGACTGTACTTATTTTCGAATAAAATTTTCAAACTTTGTGCTGTTATCCTTGAGAATCTGTTCTTTGTCCAGTCCACAGCTTACCTGCACATCTGCACATTCCCAGGCCTCAACAAGGTGAAGAGACCTTCTGCAGAGAGTTCTTCCTGTTGCGGGGAAGCAGGTGGGGAGGAGCTGGAGGAGGGGAGGGGAGCTATTGGCTTAACAGTCAGCCCTAACTCCCTTCTAGCTAAACTCTACTCCCTCTGCTCACTTGCTTCTGAAATGGATTAAAATGTGAGCCTTATCATTAACTGTTTATTAACTTCTTATCAATTCACTATTAACCTATCACTTTACCTGTCCAAAAAATGATAAAGGGAATATTTGTATAGACTTTTACATTTTACAAACGGATTTTATTTATTTTTTCCTTTGACCCAGAAGGTGGGCAAAATTGGTGAACTTGCTGTCCAAAATGCATGCTCTAAAGCTTGTTAACTCTGATAGTCAGAGATGACACCCAGTCAGTTCCTCCTTCTTACCTGACAGCAATACTAAGGGGCAAGTGACTCTCTCAGTACCTGGGGAGAAGGGGCAGGTGGTGGGTTGGCTTACAGTCTGAGTCCACTATGAACACTGCCTCCACCATCTACCTGGGGTGAAACCTTAGGCAAAGTATTTCAGCCTCAATTTACTCATTATATAGGTATAATATCTAATTCATAGAGTTAGGATTAAAAAGATTAAATATATTATGACAAGCCTAGTGCTTAGCATAAAGCGGGTTCTCAGAAAATGGTAGCTTTGTTGGTAGCAATTCTATGAATTGCTTATCTGAAGCCCTATTAGAATCTGCAAATGGAAGGGATAGAGAGGAGTTATAAATTAGAAATGACAATTGACACTAAGGACAAAGTACACAATGTCAAACTGAAGTTGTATAACCACAGAGGCCAGGAGCCCCGTCCAGCCCACAGCCCCTCCACTGGCCCCCACTTGAAAGAATGTTTCTCACTGGAAAAGTTCAGGGAGCTTTGCACCACATTTTGGTTATGATACCAGTTAATGTGCAAACCATTAGGAAAATCAGTGCTAACCACCATTTAAAAGTCATACTTTTTCCTCTCTTTATCCGATAACTTTTCCCCAGTAAATGCAAAATAGGTTTTTAGGGAGTCTCTGGAATTATTTTACAACAGGAATGCCATCTGGTGGAAAAAGACCTGGGACTAAATTCCTGCACTGTCACAGCTTTGAAACCACAACAAAGTACCTGGTTGTATGGAACCCCCATTTTCTCATGTGTAAAACAGGACTTCCTATGTCACAAGATGTTTATATGTAGAAAGCCTCTGTCCAGTATATGGGATAGAATCTCAAAATACATTTTCTTAGTTTTATCACTTGATGAGTACAGATAAAACAAAAAACTTATTCATCCGAAATGTATATTTTTCAAATTCTAGGGTTTTAGGTGTGTGCGGGGGTTGGGGAGTGATATAATGCTGGTGTTAACTTTTTAAAATGATCACAGCTGCTACTTAATCCCATTTTAGCAAGTCGGGATTTCGTTGAGCATTTTTAATATAGTACATTCCCCAAGTAGTAATTGAAGGACTTCTAAGTGTAAATACCATGCAATTATAAAATCAGAGATTTCCTCCAGCTTACTTGTCAAAAGAAAATCTTTTCGCCTTTGACATGAGGCTCTGGGAGTGTAGTGAGGTTGGCTTAGCGTGTACGGCATAGGGAGCGTAGCAGGCGGGGAAGAATGCAGATTGGGCTGGAAGGGAAAAATTGTTCCTCTTTTACTAAAATAAAATACATGAATGAATCACCATAGTTGCAATAATTCATAAAATGGAGTACTCATGAAAAAATGTATGTGGGAAGACAGAGGAAAGGGATAATTTTTTGATGTGATAACATTCATTTTACAACCAAAGTGTGTGTGTGTGGGGGGGCGGGGTGTTTAAATTCTAAGGAGAGGAGGAGTTACAGGAATAGGAGATACTATTTAAAATGAGCATTAATCATTCAAAACAAAAACATGCTTGTCTTACCACATGCCGCTCAGGTTTCTTCTGAAGAAGGCTTGGCTGCTTAAAGTACGTAAATCCTACCTATACCTTAAATCTGAGCCTCAAACATTAGCACAGCAGTCTCTCAAAATTTGCAGCTGTTAAACCAGTTGAGCCTGTAACACCTGACTCTAGACTCATAGGAGGCTGTTGACTTCTCTAAAGCTGTGTTCAACCAGTTGAGAGATTAATTTACCTACAGGGTGAAGTTGATGAAGCTTGTTTTTCTTAGAACATTTGACCTGGAAGTGATCCCAAGTGTCATTTGGTTTCTGCTTCCGGGTCTGGGAAGGGTGACAATGATACCATTCTACAGTGTTCATTGGTTTTCCTGTCAATCTACACTTCCTGAGAATGAGATTCCTTAGGCTTCTTTAGTGAAAGGGTACGGCATGTTTTACAGCATGTGTGGGGACCCACTCCTCCTTTGGTTCATGTAGTTAATCCTTCCCTGGCTAACACTGCATTTTCCCTCCTCAGCCATGTTACGTCACTTACCCTGCTTAGCCAGGGACAGACTGCAGCTTCTCATTTGCTTTCAAGGCTGTGGACAGCGGCCATCTGTTTCAACACTTTTTATCATCAGATGCTATTCTGTAGTCCTGCCTTCCACACTATACTTGATTGCTTTTGAATTCTTGTCTTTCCTAAAACTGGACCCATGTCCTCTCTCAAATTCAAAAACACAGGGGAAATATTTGTGTTCTCACGCCTACTTTTAGATTTTTAAAAAGTGCTAACCATGTGGTTAATATTATGCTAGATACTGAGAAAATTACAAAGTAAGAAAAGGCAGAAATCTAGCCAGAGAAGAAGAGTGCAAAGAGAAAGTTGTTCAGGAAACAATCTCATATGACAGATGGTCTTAAACCCATGACTGAAATATTTGGACTTTACCACTGGGAGTAGGTATATAGGAGATATTGGAGGCAACAGGTTGGAAGAACTTTAGACATAAAGAAACACATTGATAGGGCACCATTGTGCAGCAGATTGGGAGGAGGTAAAAGGCTACACAGGGAGGTTGTTAGGAAGGTGGTATAGTAATCCCCTTGGGAGTCAATTATATTTAAGACATTTTATAAAATAAATTAGGAGAAACTTCTTTTTATTACAAAAGCAATAATGGTTTAAGAGAATGTGGAAATTTCTAAAACATGTAAGGCAGAAAAATGTCACCAATAACCTCACAACTTAAAGATAATTATTTATATTTTATTACCTTTCTATGGATATAACTGAGACCATATAATACATGGAGTTTAACACCCTTTTTAAAACTTAGCATATTTGCCCACATTACTATTACATGAAATACAATCTATAAGTAGTCACTAAGTCTATCAAATGGATGGTCCATAATCTGATAGCTTTGTTGCCTTCATTGGATATCCAGATTATTTGTAGTTTTAGCTATCAGTAGTCGAAGTGCAATAGTTATCTTCTCTCAACTATCTTTACTTCCCTAATCATTTGCTTAGCATATATTCAGAGGGCAAGGTTCCTTTTCGGGTTCTTGATGTTTCATAGAAACATTTGCTCCTCTTACACAAGGAGTGTGTGGCAATGAGAATACTCATTACTTAATCATTGCTAATTTGATAGACAAAAAAGGTTATCCTTTGTGATAAGCATTACTTTGCCAGTTAACTATTAATATGGTTGAATGTTTCAATTAACAATTACAGTTTGAGGTGGCGGATCACTTGAAGCCAGGCGTTTGAGACCAGCCTGGCCAACATGGTGAAACCCCATCTCTACCAAAAACACACAAAAAGCAAAAAACAAAAATTAATTGGGCATGGTGGCGCACACCTGTAATCCCAGCTACTTGGGAGGCTGAGGAAGGTGAGGCTGTTGGCTTCATCTGTGTTATTTTGGAATTTACAAACTGTTTTCTCCTTTGCGATTTTGCACTAGCTGTTTCCTACTTTGAGGAGTGCCCTTCTCCCAGACCTCCACGTGCTGGACTCCTTGCCTTGACAAGGGCCTCTGCTGCACCATAGTCCTTTCTGAAGTGAGGATGTCCCCAACACCCTCTCCACCACTTCATCATAATTGCTTTCAGGATTCTCACCAACCTGAAATCATCCTTCAAAATTTTCTCATTTACTTGACACTAGAATGACTGTAAACTCTAAGAGGGTCTGTCTTCTGTACAGCTGTGTTTCTGGTACTCAGAATATCACCTGGAACATAGTGGGAACTGTACAAATATTTGATGAGGGACTGAGAGAACTAATGAATGGAGCTCGACGGAGAGATTAAGTCCAGGACTGCAGGAAACCAAGTGATTTAAGGACCTCCCTCTCGTCTCCCTGGCTGCTTCTTCCATTTCTGGAAGTCCATTTCATCCCCAAAATAGCAGTCTACTACAGAAATGCTGCTATATATTCCCAAGCCTCACGGAGGGGAAATATGAGAACTTAAGGACCTTAAAGGTATAAAGATCTTGGCGGAGCCCCAAACCCCCACCCCAACCTAATATTGGGTTTTGGAAAGTTTAATTGTTGCATGCGAATATATTTCTGTTTCATTCTCATTGGGAAACATTATCTGTGGGTTATGGCCAATGGGAAATAATCAGATATTTAGTTAGAACAAATAAAAGGTAGTATGCATCATGTAAAATATAAATTTGTGTATGAAATCTTTAATCCAAATTGTTGCCCTGCTACTCTTTTGAACAGCTGTCATATCCTAGTCTGAGGGTCAAATAGATTGAAGGTAAAATTCAACCAAGCAGAATTCTGTAACGCCTTCGCCACACACAGATTTGTTGCTTTTTGCCTGCTCTCAGAATGAAGTAATGAATCTCTAGAGGAAATTGATTTACTTCATAAAAAAAACCATCTGAAAATATATTTCCTATGGCCACTGACTAATGCTAGAAAACATTAAGAATACTCTCATTGCAAAAATATCAGTAGGTGGGAGAGAATTAGAGAAGGAGGGGTTGATGGAGGATGGTGATAAGCATCTATTATATATTATACACCCTGTTATGGAGGCTTTACAACTGCCACCTCTGAAAATTGGGCATAAACCTCTCAATTTTATATACATTTTATATACATTATATAAATGTATTTATATACATATAAAAACATTATATAAATGTATATAAAATGTATATAAAATAAAATCACAAGATAGCTTTTACATCAGAGCAGCAAAAGTGGCGCAATTTAAAAGTCTGACATTACTAAATATTGGTAAGAACATGAAGCAATGAAATTCTTATCCTCTAAAGGACATACTTATGGAAAAAAATTAAGGCTTTTCTAATACAATTGAGGATGTACCTACCCAATGATTCTGCAATTCTGTTCACTAAACGGCCTCTGAAATACTCTCACAAAAGGACATTAACAGAATCTTTGCAGCAGCACCATTTATAAGAGCAAAATATAAATTTGGAAAAACTTAAATGTTTGAAGGAGATGAATACGTTTAAGTTTTTTTTTTCAAGGTAATTGAGAACCTGAGGTAAATATTATGGTTTCCTGTTATTTTTAATTGCTAAGTTTACAATGCCCGGAATCAGTTCTGCCTTCAAAGCCAAATGTTCATTTTCCACGTATCAGGAAACACATTTGGCATAGAGACCATCCCAGGAAGTTAAATTTCAGATTCACAGCATTAGTAGCAAAGTGCGATGTCAGAAGTGTCCAGTGAGAGGCACTGCAGGGGACTGAGATGGCCTGTCTTAACTTCATACATTTTGGGGCAACTATACCCATTAAACTTGGCATATATACTAGTCCTCAGGCTAAGAAACAAGATAGGGCACAAATGCATCTATTCATAAAGTGAAAATGAAAAAAGATAGCATAAATAAAAAGATTTAGAAATACCTTTTAACACTGCTCATAGCAATAATTCTGAATGCAAATCATACGACTTTTATAAAAATAGTAACACCTTTGTTTTGTTTTGGATGAGAACATAAATGCTGAAGAATATACACGTACAGAGGAACCTCGTTTACTGCTGATAGTAGGAAAAATAAATAATAATCTCTATTTATAGCTTAAGAAAGAGGTCCTCAAAGAGTGGGAGCCCTATGGGTCCCTGAGAGACCCTTCAAAAAGATCTGTGAAATCAAAACTATGTTCATCATAATATTAAGACCTTATATTCCTTTTTTATTCTCATTCTCTCATTAGTGTATGGTGGACCTTTTCAGAAGCTATATGACATATTATATCATGACACTGATTGCAGAAGCAAATATGATAATCCAGTCATCTTCTAGTAAGCCAGACATCAAAGAAATCTGCATCTATATAGAACAATGCCACTTTTCTCAATAAGCCTGTTTTAGAAAGTAGAGTTATTTTTCATAAATTGTATGATATTTGCGTTAACATGTAATTGGTTTATTGTTACTTAAATAAGAAAGTAAATGTTTAAAAATTCTCACTTTAACTTCTAATGTAGTAATATTGATAGGCATAACCTATATAGACAAAAGCACTTTGGAATCCTCAATACTTTTTAAGAGTGTAGAAATCTACAAACCACTGACCTTCAGCCTATCACAGGAAGCTTTGCTATTAGCACAATTATTGCATCTCTGCTCCTATGGTTGCTTTTGTCTCACTGTCTCTGATCTTCCAAAGACCATCGGGAAGAGCTTGACCAGTAATCTACTGAATGGAGATTACATTTTGAATCTTTCCTTACATCTCAGTGCCCTGTGGGATGACTCTGGGGGTGTCTCCTGATGGCTAGGGCAACAGGTCCCTGTTGACATCACCTTATCGGGAAGTTTTAGACAGGAACAGTCTTCAGGCTCTGAAGTACTTGAACACCATGGGATGCCTGCCTTACAGAAGTTAATGAGCACGACTCAGGCAGATTCATAATTCTCCTTAGAAGCCATTTGGGATGGCTTCCACTTTGGGGTCATTCCACATAGGCCAATGCAGAGCATGCAGTAACTGCTCAAATGGGATTTGGAAAGGAATGAATAATTCATTTAGACGTTCAACTTGGAATAGACTTAAGCAGACACTCCTGGTGATGAAGGACTTAGATGCCGGAAAATCAGGCTCGAAGACTTTCAACCCACTTCCTAGTGTGATGTCACATTCCTTCCTAAGCTCCACTGGGGAAGGCAGGTCTGCCCCGCCCACGGTGGTGGCGGGGAAATACCTAGGCATGGAAGTGGCATGACAGGGCTGGGGTCCCTGTCATATTTTCCACTCTCCAGGAGGTCCTGCACGCTTCAATCCTGCAGGCAGGTAGACACCGGGCGGGGAGTCTGGCTGAGCCAGGCATGGGTGGGGCCCTGACAGTAGGAGAGGTGTGCAGGAAAAGACGTGGCAACAATGTGTGCCACCGCAGGCCAGGGATCAGGCCCCCCAGGCGGGTCCCCGACCGGCCAGGTGACCATGGGGGAGCCGACTCCGTCTCTGGGTCGAGGAGTCGAGCTCGCGCCTACTTTCAGCTCCAGCGGCTCCCTGTCTTCCTTTCTCCTTTCCCGCCGGCCCTTGCCAGGTAGGCCTGCCCTGGCTGCTCCCCAGTGAGCCGGTGTTTGGGATTTCTGTTTAGACCGCCAGGCCCGGGTGGATCCCGAGGACACAGGCGCGCAAGGGAGGCTCCGAGCGCCGCGGGCGGGGATGGGGTCCCACGTCTGGAACCCAGGCCGCAGGCTGCGCTGGGGGGCGCCCTGGCCCTTGCGGGGGCTCTGGACTCGAGCCTGCTTCGCTGTCAGGTGGCAGAAGCAGCTCCTACGCGGTCCCCACCGCCCCCGCCGCCCACTCCTCGCCCATCGTCCTCTGCGGCGGGGCGAGCTCACTGCCCTGGATCCTGGTCGGGCGCCCAGACGGAGACAGGGGAAGGGCAGTCTTTGCGGAAACGTGGGGCCAAAGTCGGAGGGCTTCCCAGGAAGAAGGGAAGGTCAGCGGCCTGGGCGGTTGTCTTTGAGATTCCGAGGTCGCCCACGCCGGCGCCTCGGGCCGGCCCCACTGCGCCCTCCCCTCCCACCCTCTTCTCCCTTCCTTGCAGCCCGGTTTGGGGATGTGGTCCTTGCTGCTCTGCGGGTTGTCCATCGCCCTTCCACTGTCTGTCACAGCAGGTACGTTCCGTGTGTCTTCCGTTCTCAGAGGCCGCCCTAGTCCACAGGCTCTCACTGGGAGCCCCCAGGGATCGCGCCAGCCCGAGCGCGGCTCCTTACGCTCCCCAGACCGCCAGGCGGAGTTCCGCGCAAGAGGAAACAGCCAACCAGCTCCACGTGCTAGGATGCTCAGCCCTGAATGTCACCTTTCAGCTTGGAGGTGACTTCGGGGAGGGGAAGAAGTTAGGCAAATTGCAAGTGAAGACTTGAGTAAAAATGCTCAAATGGAATTACTACTGGCTATTTTATAAGATAAAGGGTTATTTTATGACACAAGGTGAAAGCAAGGAAACCGTCAATGGAACAAATTTCTTCTAAGAAATTTGGTAGGCCGGGCGTGGTGGCTCACGCCTGTAATCTCAGTACTTTGGGAGGCCAAGGCAGGCGGATCACGAGGTCAGGAGATCGGGACCATCCTGGCTAACACGGTGAAACCCCGTCTCTACTAAAAATACAAAAAAAATTAGCTGGGCGTGGTGGCGGACGCCTGTAGTCCCAGCTACTCAGCAGGCTGAGGCAGGAGAATGGCGTGAACCCGGGAGGTGGAGCTTGCAGTGAGCCGAGATAGCGCCACTGCACTCCAGCCTGGGCGACAGAGAGAGTCTCCGTCTCAAAAAAAAAAAAAAGAAAAAAAGAAAAGAAAAGAAATTTGGTAGAAATGAACTTTAAAAGTGAACTAATTTTTTTTTTAAACAATCGTTTTGGAATGAAATACATTTTACTCAAGACAGAGTAAAATAACTGGGTGGCAGAGCAGAAACACAAAAGACAAGAAAGGTTGCTTTACTCTATAGATGAGTACAGAGTAAAGAACTCTGTGGATAAAAAGAACTAAGGGTCGTAGAATAGAAGGGAAAGAGGGAAATCATTCCCGATGGGGAAGAGGTTTGTGAGGAGGGAACGGAGTAAATTCTGTCTTATGGATACATTTAAAGAACTTGGAATTATACTTTATAATCAGCAGGTTATTTTTAGGAAACTTCTAGACTCAAGAAACTCCCAAATGAAATTTCAAATTGGCTGGAAAATTGAAGAGGCATTTAAAAAAACTAACAGTAAATAAAACTGAAGTTTTCTTTCGTGGATAATTGTTTTGTTTTGTTTTTCTTTCCTTAGATGGATGCAAGGACATTTTTACGAAAAATGAGATGCTTTCAGCAAGACAGCCTTTTGCTTTTAATTGTACATTCCCTCCTATAACATCTGGGGAAGTCAGTGTAACATGGTATAAAAATTCTAGCAAAATCCCAGTGTCCAAAATCATACAGTCTAGAATTCACCAGGACGAGACTTGGATTTTGTTTCTCCCCATGGAATGGGGGGACTCAGGAGTCTACCAATGTGTTATGAAGTAAGTTCCTAATTTAAAATAGAACTAACTCGTGTGTGTGTGTATAAATTATTTTAGGAAAATTCTTAATGAACATAGAAAACCCTTGAGAAGAATTATGTTGTTGTATGTTTTTATAATTGTTACAAGACAATTTCCAGTGAACACATTTTTAAACAGAACAGATTTGTAACTCATTTTTGGAATCTGATACGCATCTTTCCCTGTGGAAATGGCACCTCAGACCAGACCCACTCACAAACTGTGTCTGTCCCAGTATTATTGCTGCCATCTTTCTTTCTTGTTTTCTTTTTCTTTTCTTTTTATTTTTTTTATTTTTTGAGATGGAGTCTCGCTCCGTCACCAGGCTGGAGTGCAGTGGCGGCGATCTTGGCTCACTGCAACCTCCGCCTCCCAGGTTCAAGTGATTCTCCTGCCTCAGCTTCCCAAGTAGCTGGGACTATAGGTGCGTGCCACCACGCTTGGCTAATTTTTTTGTATTTTTAGTAGAGATGGGGTTTCACCGTGTTAGCTAGGATGATCTCGAGCTACTGAACTCGTGATCCACTCGTCCTGGCCTCCCAAAGTGCTGGGATTACAGGCCTGAGCCACCTAGCCCAGCTGCTGCCATCTTTCTTGAAATGCCAAAAATTTTTGTGGGAAATGGCACATCCAGATAGGAATGAGCCTCCCGTGAGCCCTTTTCACAAGGAATCTGCTTAAGGCAGGGAGTAAGCATCAAGTATGTTCCAGACATCACTGGAGAACCTGTGCTAAGAAATATGAATAACACAGGCCTGGTGGTGACTGTGGTCAACTGGAAAGCACATGCCCCTGAAAGGTAGCTGTCTATTCAGGTCAAGCCCATCTTCTCACTTTTCAAGGGAATCTGGAAATCAGAGTTTGTGTGTGCAACTTTTTATAATTTGTAAAGCTTTGTGGGGCCTGAATAAAACACATCTATAGACCAAATTTAGCCTGAGGGCCCAATTTCGTGACTCTCTCACACTGGCTTGCATGACCTTAACAAATTACTTGATCTCTCTGAGCCTTGTTTTTTTCTGTAAAATGGAAGTAATGCTGGCCTGATAGGCTTGAGGTGCAAATTAACTGAGATCAGGTGTGAAGTAGGTACTCCATTCTCTCTCTCTCTTGTTTTGATTCCGTGATATTTGCCAGCCCCTTTCTGTGTCCCAGCATGGCCCGTGTCCCACTCTGATTCCTGCTAGATTCCTCATTTCTAAACACTAGACAGACTAAATGCACAAAATTGAGTGGTTCACAAGTGGAAGTGGTCGTTAGCTCTGCCTGGCTCCTTTTCACAGATTTAGTTGCTAATAAACCGCTCAGAGCACGTGGAGGTCTGCTTTCCTATTTTAGCCTAGGCTGTGAATTATTAACTAGACTTGAAGATCATACATCACATAAATGAATGTGGATGTCAAAGCTAGATTTAAACTATTTAAATCTGGGAGCTTTGAAATGAGGAAAAATAATCTTTAGTAGAAATTGACAAAGGTATTATCTGCCATGAAAGAAAATGAACATGAATTCTCCAAGACTTTTATTAATAACATCCAGATAGGATACGTGTTTAGGAAACTGTATATTTTTACTTTTTGCTTTGAAATAATTTTAAATTTAAATAAATTTTGCAGGAATAGTATCAAGAACTTCCTTCTACCCTTTATCCAGATTCCTCATTTTTAAGAATATATTTTTACATTTATCTTATAATTTTCCCTTTCACCATATATATGATATAAATTATAAACAATATTTTTCTCCTAAACAATTTTTAAACCATTTCAGTTGTATACATCATACCCTCTTAGCCCTTAATATTTCAATGTATGTTTCCTATCAACAGTGTATATTTCCTATGTCCTTTCAATGTATATTTATTTATTTCTTACATAATCATAGTATAGTTATCAAATTCGGGAAACTTAAACATCATATAATACTTTAATCTATAATCTATATTCTAATCTTATCAATGGTCTCATTGAAGACCTTTTATAATGTTTTTCTTTCTTTTCCAGTATAGTTACCAATTTGGGATCATGCATCGCATTTGCTTGCCATGAATATTTAATTTCTTTTAATCTGGAACAGTTCCTCAGTCTTTGTTTTTCAAGATACTGACATTTTTAAGAACTATAAGCAATTATTTTGTATTATCTCCTTCTTTGGGGTTTGTCAGGTATTTCTTCGTGATTAGGTTCAGCCATTTTGGCTGGAATGCTAGGTGAGTGCTTTGTGTCCTCTTCAGAATATTACTCAGAGGCACATGGCGTCCACTTGCCCCTAGCTGGTGATATCCATTTTGATCACTCGGTTAAGATGTTGTCCAGTTCCTCCACTGTATGAATACCATTTGTCCCTTTGTGATGAATCATTTGTGGGTGTTTAGTGCTTTGTTAGAGGCAGAGGATTTGCATAGTGCTGTGAAAATGATTTGGAAACATTTGAAAATGAGCTGAATTATTCGATTTTGTGATTTAAAGAGTTTATGAGGTCTCAATCTGTCTTACAGGGGTAGAGACAGCTGTCATAGAATACATGTAAACCTAACTGTTTTTGAAAAACATTGGTGTGACACTTCCATAAGTGGTTTACCAAATTTATCAGATGAGTACAAGCAAATATTACATCTTGGAAAAGATGGTAGCCTCACATGTCATCTGCACTTCCCGAAGAGTTGTGTTTTGGGTCCAATAAAGTGGTATAAGGTAAAAAACATATTTTCTTATTGATATTTTTCCTCCTTTTCTTTAAAACCCACTGTTTTTTATAGGTTAAGTTGTATTTTTTAAGGCAGAATTGGTAAAGTTGTGTGCCTAAGATAGATTAGTTAGCTAGCGGTCATTGATAACGTTACCTTCCTAATTACTGTTTTTAAACATTTTTAGTTATTATAGCTTTGTAATATTTTATTATTTGGATCCACCACCTTCCTCCAGTTATTCTTATTTTTCAGGCTATTCTTTATTTTTCTAACATTAATTATGTTTGTTTAAATGCATACTACGTGCACTTGGTTCAATAATCACAAATTCTAAGAGGTCACCGCCTGGAAAACCTATTTCCTGCTACCGTTGCATATTTGCTCTGGGCTCATCACACCTTCCTCAATCGTGGCTACCATGATTAGTGCCGTGTGATTATTCTTGTATAATGATATACTAGCAAATAAAAATATATAGTCTAGCTCTTTCTAGCCCTTCCTTTTTTATGCTCATCTTTCTGCACTTTGTGTTTTCATCTTCAGAAGTTCTCTTTTCTTGATGATCCTGGCATACATTGACATAGAAGGTAACCCTTGGCATGGAGGAGTACAGGCTAGTTATTTGAGATTGGAATTAGTTTTTCCTGCTTGTTAACCCTTGCCAACACATCCCTCTGGGTCATGAGTTTTCTTTATGGGAAGATTTTCATCTATTGATTCAATTTCTTTACTGGTGAAAGAATTACGCAAATTTCTTACTTTCTCTTGTGTGAGTTTGGTAAGATTTTGTGTCTTAGGAAGTTTCTCATTTCATTAAAGGTTTCACATATTCTGGAAAATTGTTTAGCAGCTCTTCTCTTTTGATGTCTGCAGACATCAAAACCTTCAAAGTAAGGTTCACCTTCAGTCATTATTCATTCTCTCTTTCTCACACACACACACACAGACACACGTGCACACACATGCTTGATTAGTTTCATCAGAGACTTGTCAGTTCTAGTACTCTTTTCAAAAGCTAACTTTGACTTTGTTGATCCTTTCTGTTATATGTTTCATGTTCATTTAGGTTGTTTAGTTTCCCTCTTTTACAAGAAATGTGGAAGTGAATGTTCTTATACCTGTCTTTTAAGGGACGTTTGCCAGTGAATGCATTTCTCTAAGATTACTAGCCCTAGAATTGCTCATTTGTAGGGCATGCAGATGAACAAAGTATTCAACTTTGTTGATGTTACACAAATTGCTTCACAGAATTTTGTATCAGTTTATACTTTTGCCAGGAGTATTTTATTTTACTTTATTTTATGACAGAGTCATAAAATGTTGTCCAGGCTGGAGTGCAGTGGTGTGATCATGGCTCACTGAAGCCTAACTCCTGGGCTCAAGTGGAAGCCCAGGTAATTTTTAAATTTTTTTATGGTGACAGAATCTTGCTATGATGCCCAGACTGGTCTCGAACTCCTGGCCTCAAGTGGTCCTCCGGCCTTGGCCTTCCAAAGTGGTGGGATTATAGGTATGAACCACCATGCATGGCTCACCAGGAGTATTCTAGATTTCCTACAACCTTGTGTTGAACTTTGTATTATAAGCCTTTGATTTTAAAAATCAATTTGGTGGGTATAGAATGTACCTTTTTATTTTATTTTGCTTTTCCTTAATTATGAGTGAGATTGACCACTTTTTTCATGTTTATTGGCCATTTCTGGATCCTCTTCTGAACAGCCCACTCATATCTTTTGGTATATTTCTTATTTTACTTTTCATGCCATTTTCTTGTGACTTATAGGAGATTTTATATATTTATATATCCTGGGTATGATTGTTTGCAATGCATTAAAAAACCCCTTTTCATTGAAGTATAATATATACATATAAAATGCAGAAATCATAAGTGGACAAGCTTGTTGGATTATCAGAAAGTGCACATACCTTTTAATTACCCTTTCTGATGAAAGTTAAGAAAGAAAACATTACTAGCACCTCTGAAGGCCCATCTCTTCCATCTTGCAAAAACTATGCCTCCCTAGTCCCCCAAATAACCACTTCCCTGATTTATGCTATCATAGATTGGATTTACCAGTTTTTGAATTTTATTTAATTTGAATAAAATCATATGTAGTATTTATGTCTGGCTTCCTTGGCTCAATAGCAAACCAGTGGGAATCATCTATGCTGTTGCATGTGGCTCTATTTTATCCATTTTCATTGCTGTGTACTATTTCATTATTACTATTGTTAGACTCTTGAGTCATTTCCAATTTCTGGGTCTTAGAAACAAAGCTGGTATGAACACTTTTCTCACTTATGAATGCAATTTTGTGGGACATATTACATGAGAGTGAAATAGTTGGGTCATAAGGGTATGTAGAAAATGCCAAACCGTTTTCCAAATTGGTACCAATTTACAGCTCCAGCAGCAGTGTATAAGAGTTATTTATGCCCCTATATCTGACAACACATGGTACTATTAGTCTTTTTAATTTTTGCTATTTGGATAAATGAATAATTGTGTCTCATTTCAGCTTTAATTAACACTTCCCTGATAACTGATAATGTTGATCTTCTTTAAATTTTCTTCTTGACACTTGAATGTCTGTGTGTGTGTGTGTGTGTGTAATTTTTTTCTTTGAGTGCTTGCTTGTGAAAATTTTTTTTTTGAGACAAGCTCTTGCTCTGTTGCCCAGGCTGGAGTGCAGTAGTGCAATCATAGTTCACTGTAACCTTGAACCCCTGGGCTCAAGTGACCCTTCTGCCTCAGCCTCCTGAGTGGCTGCGGGTTACCTTGTCTAGGAGGTATCATTTTTTTTTTTCTGTGAAAAAATAGTAAGTATTTTAGGCATTGTAGGCCAGATGGTCTCTGTTTCACCTACTCAACTCTGTTTTGGAAGCACAAAAACAGTTGTAGACAATATAGAAATGAGGGAGTGTGGTTGTGTTTCTATAACATTTTATTTACAAAAACAGGTGGTTAGCCACCTTTGGCCTGTTGTGTGGTTTGCTAGCCTCTTGTCTATTTCTCATTGATTTGTAGTAGTTCTTTATAGATCTGGGTATCAGTAATTGTTACAATGTGTCCTTCTAAGCAATGGCTAGCCTTTCTACTCTGGTAATGAGGTCTCAGACTTCCTAGTTTTAATGCAGTCTAATGTATTGATTTTCCTTTGTGATTAGTACTTTCTGTGACTTGTTTAAGAATCTTTTTCATACCCCAAAGTAAAAAGACCTTTTTTCCTATATTTTCTTCTTGAAGTTTCATTGTTTTTCTTTTTCCACTGATTTTTAAGTGTGTAGTGTTGGTAGGGTCAAATGTAATTTTTTTCTCTGTGGACTTGTAGTTTACCTGTTCTTTTCACGTTGCTTTGCATGCCACCTCTGACGTAAATCATATTGGTCTTTGTGTGTAGATCTGTTTCAGAACCCTCTGTAGCGTTCCCTTTTCTTTCTTTCTTTCTTTCTTTCTTTCTTTCTTTCTTTCTTTCTTTCTTTCTTTCTTTCCTTTCTTTTTTCTTTTTTCAGATGGAGTCTCAGTCTCTCTCCTAGGCTACAGGGCAGTGGTGCAGTCTTGACTCACTGCAACCTCTGCCTCCTGGGTTCAAGCCATTTTCCCGCCTCAGCCTCCAGAATAGTTGGGATTACAGGCACACGCCACTATGACTGGCTAATTTTTGGTATTTTTACTAGAGACAGGATTTCACCATGTTGGCCAGGCTGTCTCAAACTACTGACCTCAGATGATCCACTTGTCTCAGTCTCCCAAAGTACCGGGATTACAGGTGTGAGCCAGCACATCGGGCCCTTATCTTTGTTAATTATTATGGCATTAGATAAGTCTTAAGTTTTGTATAAGTCCTCTGCTTTTCCTTTTTCTGAAATGTTGCCTTGGCTATTCTAACTTCTGTTTCTGCAGCACTTGGAGATGGACTCAGGGCTATGACTAGCAATCCTAAGTGAGTGTCGGATTTGATCGTCTGGATCTTTTAAAAATTCTGATGTTCAGCCTCACCCTCTGCTAACTGAAGCAGGTCACCCATGGGTGGGGCTTAGATGCCTTTATTTTAAAAACAACCCTGGGCTTGCAAATGTAGGCAAAAGCTGAGGGTCAGCAGTGTAAGCAGGAGGGGTCACCTGATACTATACTACCTGCTCAGATTTGGTGATCCAGGTATGGCTGTTTTTGCCACTACCATGTGCTCAGACCTGGAATCACTCTTTGGGCCTCAGTGTTGTCATCTGTAAAACCAGAGGGCTGGAATCAATTCTGCAAGTATCTGGAGTCTGTGATCTTCTTGGTGCTGTGCCAAGGGATGCCATATGTCTTCAGAGAAGTTACAATTTATCAGAGGAAGCAGACAAGTAAACTAAGAATTTTATTACGGCATGAGGTGAACATAAAGAAAGCAAAACTAGAGCAGACCCTGGGAATGTCCGTGCCTATGCTTCCTGGAAAAGGTGACTTTGAACTGTGCTTGAAGAGTGAACACAATTAGCCTGGTGGGTATGGCAAGGAAGGTCAGTAATTAGAGGGAAGCAGCAGGTGCAAAGGCGTTGGGTGAGAAAGAGAATGGTGTTTGGGGGCCTTGGTTAGAGTTTAGGGCACATGTAGAAAGATGGTGCTAGAAAATAAACACCATTTATGCCAATCTAAAGCATTTCAACAGTGAATCCTACCATCAGGAGAATGGCATGAGCAGATTCACGTCTGAGAAAAGTCCTTCTATAGGGGCTGTAGTGAATACATTAGAAGGCCTTGAGAATGGTGGCATGCTGATCATTTGGACTATCCTAGGAATCAAGTTAAGAAGTGCGGTTCATTTCAGAAAGTTATAAAGTAGAACCGAAAAATGAGGGAAAAGGAGGAACTTATGTCTGAGGGCCCTTAATTTTTCTAATTGTAAGGAGATGTTATGGGGAAAATTTGAAGGAGTAATGTAAGTAAATAGATGGAGATGCAAAGAATTTCTAAGGTGAAGACCATGAATTTGTAGTCGTACCAAGATGCCTGTTTATGTGATTATCTCCTATAGTGCTCTTCTCTCTGGTTGAAGCCTTGTAGAAGAGGGATGAAGGGATCCATCAGAATGGGGGCTTTGCAGGTGAAGATGCTGGAAGGACGGAGGGCTGCAGAGTTTAGGTATTGGAAGGGAAGTGATTGAAATGATGGACACGTGAATCCAGGATGGACAGGAAAGGAAATGATACCTGAAAGAGCCTGGAAATTAGACAAAAGTAGAGAGGTCAGGTGGGCTAATTCCAGTTAAGATAGAAAAGTGAGTTGAATGGATAGAAAATTCAGTGGAAAAGTGTGATGCCCATGGTGAGCCTTTTTATCCTGTAGAGGCCATAAAACTAAAAATACACAGGAACAAAATGACCACACCGACTTACATTTTGCTGAGTCACCTACTGCTAAGGCTCTGGATGAAATTCTGTGTCTCCAGCTGGCTTTGCTGAAAGGTGAAGGTGAGGATGGAGGATCTTCCTGCTCTTTCTACTGGAAAGCACAGCCCTGGAGACACGGAAATTTCTCCAGCAGTATTGAAGTGTCCAGTCTCCAGTTCTGTGGGAGCTGAGTATTCCACTTTATTTGTTGGGGTGACTCTTCCTGATGTGGCATTACTTGACACACTGGAGTTGCATAAGTGGCAACTGCTAGTCTCTGAATTGCAGGTGGTGTATTTCAGAGTCGATTCCCCACTTTTCAGGTTGTGGTAGAGGTAGCGGCTCTCAGGGCAAGCTACTTCTGCAGTGTGGTTCTGGCCTTGATGCCACTTCCTGAGCACTTTCACAGATTTTGCAAAGCACCTAGTATCTTGTCTTGAATCCTTTTCTGCATAAAATGTAGAATGATTTTTGTTTGCTAAATCCAGACAGAGATATGTGGCCTCATGGCTCTGTTTCAAAGATTAAATGATCTAATCTATCCATGAAGCATTTAGTTCAGCATGAGTACATAATAAGTACCTATTAAATAAATATTAGAGATTATTATTTAGTTACAATAAAGGAATGAATGAGCTGGAATAGGGAATCAGTCAGAAAGTAATATATTTAATTTTAAGAATTTGGAGACAGAGGTTCTGGATAATGGCAAATCCCTATGAAAATCCTGGCTTATGTCTGGGAGAATTGAAAACTGAGAGAAGTCCCCAGGAAGTCTTTGAAATTGAAGGGCTTACAGAGGACAAGGTTTGGGTATTAAGACATCTGTCTACACCTGGAAAAGTGGTCATGTCTCCAATTTTGTTTTTGTTTCAATCCCAAATTACTCCTCAGCACAGTGGTTTTGGGCCCCCATCATTGTGCTCAATCTGAACTTGCTAAAGTTACTTCGCGCTCTCCAGTTGCTAAATCGACATTCATTTTCAACCTGATTGTGGCATTCAACATTGCTGGGCACTCCCATCAGCTGGGAACTCCTTTCTCATTTCCTTCTAAGACTTACTCATTCTTTGTCTCTGTTTATCTTTTTTATTTTTATTTTTATTGGTGCTTCCTTTGTAATCATCACTGAATTCTTTTCGTCTATATTTGGGTCTTAGGATTTGAGGTTCCCCATGGTTTCAGCCGTGGTCATCTTCTGTGCTCGCTTTTGCTTACATTCACATGGATGATTTATAGAACCATCCATTTGGCTCTATATTCTCCATATGGCTCCCAGTTCTCTTCCACTTGGACCTTTCTTCCAACCTCTGGATTCCTTTGTCCAACCGTCTAATATACAGTCTCCTTAGTTCCTCCCATCTCCACCACTCACCCCATGCACCATGGTTAGAGCTATTTCTTAATCTTACCCCAAATAGGATCATTTTCTTCATTTCTTTGCATTCCTTCTTCTTCCTAGTAACACCTTTGCTTACCTAAGCTAAGACTGTAGAAGTCCTGCTCCCTCTGCATATTCCAAATTTGTCACTAAATTCTGTGGCCTGGAACTGCTTAAATAATTGTTTTTTGTTTTTTACTTGCTATCCCTACTTCGCTGCCTTAGTTTAGGTTCCATTTGGCCTCAGTTTATGGAAATAAAATCTAAATGGTCTTTAGCATTGCACTATTTTAATCCTTTAAACTACACAGCAACTAAAGGGTCTTTCTCAAAAGAAAATCTGATTGTCTTATTCTCTTGCTCAGAAAGCTTCTGATGCTCATCTCCTCTTCATTGTTTTCTGTGACAGGTCTCCTGACTGCCTCACCAGTTTTATCTCCATCACTATTCTGTACCCACTGCATCTTAGTAAGAATTCTCAAGGCTGCTTTGTGTTTCTGAAATATTGTACATGCTGGGTCAGGAGTTTTCTTCATGATGCCTGGAATATATAAGGCATTCAAAAGTGGACTCTATTGTTCTTAATATTTTAATTTTAAATCTTGCTAGTGAGACATTACCCTAAAGATTTTAAATTTAAATCCAAGCTCGTTGAGAGTTTAAACTTTGAAATAATGTTCCAGTGGTTCAGAATAGAGGCAGTCCGAGTTATAGCAAAGCGACAGAATGGCCCTCAGCTGCAAGGCTGAACTTTAAGATGATTAAAATATGTATATCTTGAAAGAAAGAATGAATCCGTCAGAGAGAGGACTGCTCAGCCACGGAAGCACAGAAAGGGAGGCCCAGAGACTGTGCCTAGCCACAGACTATCCAGGGCTGTCTGTCCAGGGAAGAGGTTTATGAAGTGCCAGGACTAGACATTGTGCTTTGTTTGGGCTGAGTGCAGTGGCTTACTCATGTAATCCTAGCACTTTGGGAGGCTGAGGTGAGCAGACTCCTTGAGCCCAGGTGTTCGAGAGCAGCCTGGGCTTCATGGTGAAACCCCGTCTGTACTAAAAAAACCAAAAAATTGTGGTGTGGTGGCACGTACCTGTAGTCCCAGCTACTCAGGAGGCTGGAGTGGGAGGGTCCCCCAAGCTCAGGAAGTGGGCGACAGAGCTAAGATCCTGTCTCAGAAAAAAAAAAAAGTGCTTGTCTGTATCCTAAAGAAGGAGACATCACAATATCAGAGTCTGATCCCTTTTTACATCTAACTCTGATTAGTAATTCCCATTTTGTTTGATAAGCAGTTGTCAGATTATGAGTTGGTTTCCCATATCAGGTATTTATAGGGAAATAATGTAAGCCTTCTAGGAAGTAACGTTTCACATTATAAATAAGCCAATGCTTGTTTGGCATTAATTATTCACTGCATCCTGCTGGGCGGCTCTATTCATGCTGTTCCAGGGGTGGAGAATGAAGTGTGACTCTGAACTGGGCCTAAGTGAGGAGAGAGCTTAACACTTGGGCAGGTAAATATTTATTTAATTAGGGGTTTGCATGTTGATTTTATCTTTTAGATTGTGCACTTCCTGAGGAGAGGGATTGCATCTTAGTCCTGCATGACCAGGCCTGTCACAGTGCAGGCAAACTGCAGGAACTCAAATGTTTGAATGAACAAATGGACTCAATTAGCTAAGCAGTCACTCTGTGGAGTGCAGTTTCTTGAAGGACAGGGAACAGGTTTGGGAGAATTCAGAAGTGGGCCCAAGGGATGAAAGAAGTGGTGATTAGCATGAGAATGTGAGCCTAGGACAGGACAGAGGAATGGTGAGGCTTGCCCTCTGGGTGGTTGCTGGGAGAGACAGCATTCCTAAGACTCATGGTGTTCTGATTGGTTGGGTGTGAGGTTGTTGCCTTGTCCATGGAGGAGGCATGGAGAGTGGGAGAAGTGATGTGACATCTGCCCTCCATAAACCTGGCCGGCATCCTTTGATCACTGTTCAGACCTTCAAATTAGATGTTGGTGAAGAATTATTTTGGACTTCTATAAAGTCCAATGCTTGATAAGTGCAGAAAGTGTAACTGGGCCCACAAGGCAGTGGGAGCAGTCATTATTCACCTGGGTTTCCAGTCTTGTCAGAGGGACTTGGGCCATTAAGTGGGAGTCCACTGGCAGACATGGGCCCCTGAAGGTGGAGGATGTTCCTGCCTGTTCATGTCCTCCTGTGAAAAACTGACCCAGGCTCAGTTTTCCTCCATGAAGTCTTCCTTCCAACTCACGTAGGCCACTCTCCTCTCAACTCCTACTAGACTTAATGTTTGTATCATTCACTTCAGCCTGTAAAATATCCTTTGTCAAATCTGTGTATATCTATATACACACACATGCACATCTATATGTACACACACACACATATATACACATTATATACAGACTGGGCAAGGAATTCTGCTGCCTATCTATCCATCTATCATCAATCTATCATCTACCTATTTTTCTATTTACCTAGCTAGCTAGCTATCTGCTGTCTTCCAGTTAGACTGTAAATTACCTAAATTCTAGGGATCACACAGGTTTCTAAGTATTCATTGAATTGAATTTTGTTTTTATTTGTATTAGGACTGTAACGAGATTAAAGGGGAGCGGTTCACTGTTTTGCAAACCAGGCTTTCGGTGAGCAATGTCTCAGCAGAGGACAGAGGGAACTACGCATGTCAAGCCATATTGACACACTCAGGGAAGCAGTACGAGGTTTTAAATGGCATCACTGTGAGCATCAGTAAGTATGCTCATGTATGCCTGTCGCCTTATCTTCTCTTGGCTTTGTGCGAACTGGCTTCTGGCTTTGGGCTTTGAGCAGGAGTGATTCTAGGTCTTGGTTTCCTTGAAGGCTAGCAGGCTGTCAGACCTGCCACTGTTAGAATCAGAAGGTGGGAAGAGTGAGGCAGAAGGGCATGAGCAGCTTAGTTTCCTCTTCTGAACAACAGAACACTCAAAACTCTTGGTTAATTTGTGAAAATTAAATGAGATCATGCACATAGACTAGCTGCTGGGGTACCTGATGAAACACAGGTATCTAGAAAATGGTAGATGTGATGAACATGACTCTCATTCACCTCAGCCTTCATTGTCGTGAATACTCCTGTGGGCCTTCCAGCTGAGGCCTCCCCTTTCTCGAGTGCTGCAGAGCTCAGAGTTCTGGACACGGTCCTGGGAGATCCTGCTGCTCATGAGACCTGTGTTCTCAGCCCAGAGCAGCCAGCTCTCTTGAACATATGCCTGGAGGTTTGAAAGTAGAACCTTAGGGGAAGAAGAAACCCTAAAAGTAATTTAGCCCAAGCCACTAATTTAATTTTTTTAATTTTCAATTTTTGTGGGTACATAATAGGTGTATATATTTATGTGTATATAATATATACACATAATAGGTGTATATATGTATATATAATATGTGTATATATTACATAATAATAGGTATATTATATATAATAATGGGTATATTATATATTATACACATAATAGGTGTATATATTACATAATATGTGTATATTTATATTTATAATCCATGAACATAGAATATTTTTTCATTTTTTTGTGTCCTCTTCAATTTCTTTCATCAGTGTTTTATAGTTTTCATTATAGAGATCTTTCACTTCTTTGGTTAATTCCTATGTATTTTAATATTTTTGAAATGATCATATGGTTTTATGTGTGGCTATTGTAAATGGGATTACTTGTAAAATATCTTTTCACATTGTTCACTGTTGGCATATAGAAATGCTACTGATTTTTGTATGCTGATTTTGTATCCAGCCACTTCACTGAATTTATTAGTTCTAACAGTTTTCTTGTGGAGTCTTTAGGTTTTCCCAAATATAAGATCATATCATTTGCCAACAATGATAATTTGAATTCTTCTTTTCTAATTTGGATGCTGTTTATATCTTTCTCTTGTCTGATTTCTCTAACTAGGACTTCCAGTACTATGTTGAATAACAGTGGTGACAGTGGGCATCCTCATCGTGTTCCAGAACTTAGAGGAAAGGCTTTCAGTTTTTCCCCATTCAGTATGATACTAGCTGTGGGTCTGTCACATATGACTTTTATTACATTGATACATGTTCTTTCTACTTCCAGTTTTTTGAGGGTTTTTATCATGACCTGTTGAATTTTATCAAATGCTTTTTCAGCATCAATTGCAATGATCATATGTTTTTAGCCTTTATTCTGCTGATACGATGTATTACATTGATTGATTTGCAAATGTTAAACCATCCTTGTATCCCAGGGATAAATCCCATTTGGTCATGATGAATGATCTTTCTAAAATATTGTTGAATTCTCTTTGCTAGTACTTTGTTGAGGATTTTTGCATAATATTCATCGAGATACTTGCCTATAGTTTTCTCTCTCTTTTTTTTTTGATGTGTCTTTTTCTGGTTTTGGTATCAGGGTAATAACTGGCCTCATAGGATGAATTTGGTAGTATCTTCTCATCCTCTATTTTTTTGAATAGTTTGAGTAGGATTGGTATTAGTTCTTCTTTAAATGTTTGTTAGAATTCAGTGGTGAAGCCATCAAATCCCAGAGTTTTCTTTAATAAAGAGATTTCTTTCTCTTTAATAAAGATATTTTATTAAAATTTCTATGTTGTTACTTGTTATCGGTCTGTTTAGGTTTTGGATTTCTTCCTGGTTCAATCTTGGTAGGTTGTATTTGCTAGGAATTTGCCCATTTCTTCTAGATTTTCCAATTCATTGGCACAGAGTTGCTCATAGTAGCCATTAATAATCTTTTGGATTTCTGCAATATCAATTGTAATGTCTCCTTATTCATTTCTGATTTTAGTTATTTGTATCTCCTCTCTTTTTTTCTTAGCCTGGCTAAAGGTTTGTCAATTTTGTTTCCCTTTTCAAAGAACCAACTTTTTGTTTCACTGATCTTCTGTGTTTTTTTCATTTCAATTTCATTTATTTCTTCTACTAATTTTGGGCCTGGTTTGCTCTTGTTTTTCTAGTTCTTTGAGATACATCATTAGATTGTTTGTTCGAAGTTTTTCCTCTTTTTTGATGTAGACACTTATAGCTATAAACTTTTCTCTGAGTACTGCTTTTGCTGTATCCCATATGTTTTAGTATGTTGTGTTTCCATTATTTGTTTCAAGAAATGTTTCAATTTCCTTCTTAATTTCTTCATTGACCCACTGGTCATTCGGAAGCATACTGTTTGATTTCCATCAAACATTTGTATAGTTTCCAAAATTCCTCTCATTATTGATTTCTAGTTTTATTCCATTGTGGTCAGAGAAGATGCTTGATATTATTCCAATTTTTTCAGTGTATTAAGACTTGTTTTGTGACCCAACATATGGTCTGTCCTTGAGAATGATCCATGTGCTGAGGAAAAGAATATGTATTCTACAGCCATTGGATGAAATGTTCTGTAAATGGATCTGTTAGATCCATTTGGTCTATAGTGCAGATTAAGTCAGATGTTTCTTTGTTGATTTTCTGTCTGGAAGATCTGTCCAATGCTGAAAGTGGGATATTGAAGTCTCCAGCTATTATTGTATTGGAGCCTATCTCTCTCTTTAGCTCCAATAATATTTGTTTTTGTATCTGGGTGCTTCAGTGTTGGGTGTTATATCCTCTTGCTGAATTGACCTTTTTATCATTACATAGTGACTTGCTTTGTCTTTTTTTATAGTTTTTGTCTTGAAATCTATTTTCTCTAAGCATAGCTACTCCTGCTCTTTTTTTTGTTTTTGATTGTCATGGAATATCTTTTTCCATCCCTTTATTTTCAGTCTATGTGTGTCTTTATAGGTGAAGTGTGGAAACAATCAATGGGTCTTGTTTTTTCATTCATTCAGCCATTCCATGTCTCTTTATTGGAGAGTTTAGTCCATTTACATTAATGTTATTATTGATAGGTAGAACTTACTACTGTCATTTTGTTATTTGTTTTCTGCTTGTTTTGTGGTCTTCTCTTCCTCCTTTCTTTCCTTCCTGTCTTCTTTTAGTGAAAGTGATTTTGTCTGGTGATATGATTTGGTTTCTTGCTTTTTATTTTTTTATGACTCTATTGTATTTTTTCTGGTTTGAGGTTTCCACGAGGCTTGAAAATACTATCTTATAACCCATTATTTTAACCTGATAACAACTTAATATTGTTTGCATAAACAAACAGGCAAAAAGAAAACTAATAAAAATTCTACACCTTAACTTTGTTCCCCTGCTTTTCAACTTTTTGTTGCTTCTATTTATATCTTGTGCTCACTACACCTTGAAAAGTTGTTGTAGTTATTATTTTTGATTGGTTCATCATTCAGTCTTTCTAGGATAAGAACAGTTTCACACCACAGTTACAGTGTTAAAATATTCTGTGTTTTTCTGTGTACTTATTATAACCAGTGAGTTTTGTACCTTTGGGTGATTACTTATTGCTCATTAATGTCCTTTTCTTTCTGATTGAAGTGCTCCCTTCAACATTCCTTGTAGGACAGGTCAGTATATGAAATCCTTCAGCTTTCATTTGTCTGGGAAAGTCTATTTCTTCTTCATGTTTGAAGGTTATTTTTGTGGATATACTATTCTAGGGTAAACGTTTTTAAAATGTGTCATGCCACTCTCTCCTGGCCTATAAGGTTTCCACTGAAAAGTCTGCTGCTAGATGTGTTGCAGCTCTATTGTATGTTATTTGTTCCTTTTCTCTTGCTGCTTTTAGAACCCTTTCTTTATCCTTGACCTTTGGGAGTGTGATTATTAAATGCCTTGAGGTAGTCTCCTTTGGATTAAATCTGCTGGGTGTTCTATAACCTTCTTGTATTTGGGGACTGATATCTTTCTCTAGGTTTAGGAAGTTCTCTGTTATCCCTTTGAATAAACTTTCTACTCTTTTCTGTTTCTCTACCTCCTCTTTAAAGCCAATAACTTTTAGATTTGCCCTTTTGAGGCTATCTTCTAGATTCTGTATGCAATGCTTCATTGTTTTTTATTCTTTTTTCTTTTGTCTCCTTTGACTGTGTATTTTCAGATAGCCTGTCTTCCAGCCTGCCAATTCTTTCTTCTGCTTGATAAATTCCTCTATTAAAGGACTCTGATGCATTCTTCAATATGCCAATTGCGTTTTTTCATTTCCAGAATTTCTGCTTGATTTAAAAAACCTTATTTCAATCTCCTTGTTAAATTTATCTGATAGAATTCTGAATTCCTTTTCTATGTTATCTTGAATTTCTTTGCGTTTCCTCAACACAGCTATTTTGAATTCTCTGACTGAAACATCACATATCTCTGTTCCTCCAGGACTGGCCCTTGGTGACTTATTTAATTCATTTGAGGAGGTCATGTTTTCCTGGATGGCGTTGATGCTAGTAGATGTTCTTCAGTGTCTGGGCATTTAAAAGTTAGGTATTTATTGTAGTCTTCACTCTCTGGACTTATTTGTACTTTTCCTTCTTGGGAAGGCCTTCCAAAGGATTTGAGTGTTTGGATCGAAGCTGTATCTGCTTTAGGGGGCACCCTAGCCCAGTAATGCTGTGGTTCTTGCAGACCTGTAGAGGTACCACCTTGATGATCTTGGACAATATCTGGGAGAATTCTCTGGATATCAGGCAGAGACTTGTTTTCTTCCCTTACTTTCTCCCAAACAAACAGAGTCTGTCTGTCTGTTCTGAGCCACCTAAAGCTGACGGTGGAGTGACACAGGCACTGCTTTGGCCACGACCACTGCGACTGCTGGGTCAGACCTGAAGCCAGCACAGTGCTGGGTCTTGCCTGCTTTACCCACTCCCTGGCTACTGCTTATGTTTGCTTTAGACCTTCGTGCTCTGCAATCAGCTGGTGGCAAAGCCAGCCAGGCCTGTGTCCCTCCCATCACGGCTGATTGCCACTGGTGAGGTCTTTCAGGCCCTGAGTGGATCCAGAGGTGCCGTCTAGGAGTGAGGGATTAGAGTAAACAAACCTTAGAAGTCTGCCAAGTGTTTTTTTGTACTGCAGCTGAGCTGGCAGTCAAACCACAAGACATAGTCCTTCCCACTCTTCCCTCCCCTTTCCAAAGGCAGACGAGCCTCACCATCCATAGCCACTGCCACAGCCGGCCACAAGGAGTACTGCCAGACTACTGCAGATTTTCCCTTAAGGCCCAAGAGCTCTTAAGTCAGCTTGCGGTGAATGCTGCCTTCCTGGGACTCACTCTTCAGGGCACTGGGCTCCCTTCTGGCCCAGGGCATGTGCAGCAGTGCCATCCAAGATTCAAGTCCCAGAATCAGGGACCTCAAGAGCCTGCTTCATGACCTACCCTCCCCTGTGGCTATGCTAGTACCTAAAGTGCAAGACAGACTTTTCCTTCTGCTTTTCTCAAGCAAAAGGAGTTTTTCCCTATAATCACTGCAGCTGGTAATGTGCTGAGTCTCATCTGAGGCCAGCAAGTTTCAGATGCTCACCCAAGGCATTCAATGTAGTACCTGGATAATTGCTACTGATTATTCATGGCACAAGGGCTCTTAAGTTAGCAGGTGATGAATGCTGCAAGGACTGAATCCTTTCCGTCAAGGCAGCGGGTCCCCTTCTGGCCCATGGTATGTTTGTAAATGTTATCTGGGAGCCCTGGAACAGGCCTCATGACTCTGATCATTGTCCTCTCTTGCTGTGGCTGAGCTGGTATCCAAGATGCAAGATGAAGTCCTCTCCACTCTTTCCTCTCCTCTCCTTAAGCAGAAGGAAAGCGTCTGTTTTAGAGCTGTAAGGTGTGCAGTCTGGGGTGATAAAGAGGGGTGATGCCCACACTCCCTTGGCTGCCCTAGATGGGAATACTGAGGTATGTTGCATGTCCCACTCCAGTCCACCGTCTCTGGGCAGCACTAGGACTCACCTAAGAGTTGCAGTCCCTGTGGCCCAGACTGCCTCTCAAGTTTACTTAGAGACCCAGAGCACTTTAGCCTGTGGTGGTAAGATTTACAGGAACTCAAGTTCTGATCACTGGGATTAGCAATTCCCTCTGTCTAGGGCTGGTTTAAATGTTCCCTCCATGAGCCCGTGGCAGCTGAGTTTGGTCCGGTTTTCCTTTCTGTTCTAACAAGACAGCATTGAGTTCAGTGCCTCACAATTGCGGTGTTCTTTCTCCTCCAGCAACCAGAGACACTCTCAATACCATGCCGCCAATATCGGGGGGTGGTGAGAGTGGCATTGGTGATTGAGGACCGTTTTTTCTATCTCATTAGTGTCCTTTTCTGTGATACAGATTTAAAACCAGATACTATAAGTGATTTTTGATTCTTATGAAGGTGTTTCTTCTGTGTAGATGGTTGTTAACTTGGTGTCCTTGTAGGGGAGACAATTGGCGGATTCTTCTATTCTGCCATCTTGCCCCACATTCTCTCCCCAAGCTGTACATTTTACAGAGTTCCAGGAGATAAGCAACTTATTGAAGGTCACAAAGCTGGTTATTGTCAGAAACAGAGCCAGAGCTCTGGCATTCAATGCCCAGGCCAGCACTGGTTTTTCCAAACACACTGGACAAGGAGTTCCTGCTGTGGTGGCTTTTGTTCTTTCTTTAGTAGAAAGTTATTTTCTATATTTACTCATCCAGCTGAGAAGAACTAAAGGCTGGATACTTCTTTGATGTAGACCTTCCTATTTGTCACTAGTTTCCATCACACTTCAGAGTACTGGGGGAGACTGAGCTATTTCTGGATGGTGTGGATCCCTAGGGGGATCTGGTCAGCATGGGTGGCTCCCTGCTGCCTATGCAGGCCAGTGCCCTTTACTCTGTACAGTCCAGTGACTCCCTGCATTCCAGCTGTTCTTCTAGAGAGCCCGTTCTAGTCCTCCTAGGTTCTTTACAGCAACTGCTCATTTGATCTAAATATTTTTGGGTGGTTTTCAGTTTTAATTGTTCATGCTAAAAGCACAGTCATTAAGAAAATTAATTGTACAAGGTTTTTTTGATTTTCATGCTCTTGGGTTTTCTGCTGACCATTATCTCTCTGAAATAAAGCACCTGCCTCATCTTGTTCACAGTTGAATCCCTGGCACTGAGCCCAGTGCCTGGCCTAGACTAGGCACAGATCTATTTATTAAGCAAGTGATTGACTACTATAATGCATTAATTTTACATTGGTAACTGAGGGGAAATTTTGTAAGGTGAAATTGCTCAGGTAAAATGAAGAATCCCTTAAGAAGTAAATGGGTTCAGTAGTCACTACATCATGTTCAATAAACATTTATTTATGATCTGTTATATGCCAGTATTATGGAAGGTCCTGATAATTCAAAAGTGAAAAGCATTGTTTCTTCTACTATGAAACTGTCAGACTGGTGGTGATGGTGAATCTTTGGGGTTAAATGGATCATTTTAACATCATGCGTTAAGGGTAGAGTCACAGACAGTGTTTGCGGAGCAGGAAAAGAATAAGAAGGGTCCATGGGTGGCAAGCAAATGGTCTGGGAAGGCTTCCAAGAGGAAAGGAGTTCTCAGCTGAATTTTGAAGAATGAATAGGATTCACAAAAGGAAAGGAGGGTGAAGAGGGGTCTCTAGGCAGAGAGAACAGAGGGAACAGTATAGGACAAAGCATGGAAGTGTTAAGCATTATGTTTATGTTGGATCTAAAACGACTTTCATTAGAGCCTATGTGAGTATGGGGTGGGGAGGGTGGGAGCTGAGGCCATGGAGTTAAGCAGGGGCAAGGTCCAGGGGACTGTTTATGCATAGGCTTTACCACGCAGCCACTGAAGGGCCCTGGGATGGTGCAAATGCAGAGTCATTGGGCTGCATTTGTGATGGGAGACGTCAGTATTGGGATGGTTTGAAGCCAGAGTTGAAGAGGGCCTGGCAGCTTGGAGACCACTTAGAAGGCTGATAAAATATCCAAAAGAGCGCTGATAGTCTCAACTTGGGAAGAGGCCGTGGGGGAGCTCTTCTTCAAGCAATCATTTAAGAACTTTTTGCTGAGTACTGAACAAAGCTAGGTTCTGTGCCAGGCAGAGAGAACATGGTGGTGAAGAAAACAGCCACCACCACTGCTCTGATGAAGCTTGAAGGCTGAAAGGAAGGAAGGCAGAGAATAATCAGATAATTCACTAGTAAGATGTGTAATTATAGGGAAGATGAAAGCAGTGAAGGAAAGGAAAAATCTGAGATCAAACAGACCAGGGCCTGGTGAGAAGGCAGTGGCTCAGGGAAAGCTTTCTAATAGTGATGCTGATGGTCAGGAAGCATTATGTGGATGATGGAGTTGGGGAGATTTTTTCCAGACTGAGGAAGTAGCAAATGTGAAGACCCTGGCACAAGGGGGAACTTGGAGTATCTGAAGAGTAGAAAGCAGGGCTAGAGTGATCCTGAATGAGAGAAATTATGGTAGGTGATGAGGTTGGGTAAGTAGTCGGGGGCCAAGATCAAGTAGGAACCAGCAATTCAGAGTAAGTAGTATGAATTTTATTCTAAGAACAATGACAAGCAGCCAGATAGATTGA
This sequence comes from Hylobates moloch, assembly GCF_009828535.3. Lineage (NCBI taxonomy): Eukaryota > Metazoa > Chordata > Mammalia > Primates > Hylobatidae > Hylobates > Hylobates moloch. The sequence goes on along the minus strand of NW_026652290.1, from coordinate 40,678,826 downwards.
AAGCAGGAGAGTAGCATGAGTTGATTTTCATTTCTGAAACAGCAGACTGGCTGCTGTGCACAGAATGATCCATTCCAGGGTGGATCAGAAGTGCAGGTGCAGAAGTGCAGGTAAGGCATGAAGGCGCAGGTAACATGATGTCATTGAAGGTGGAGAGATGTGGATGGGTTCAAGACACCTTAAGAGATAAAACCCACAGATTTAGTGTTGGACTGAATATGGGGAGAAATATGGCAAGGTCAAAAAAGTTAACCAGGCTTTTTGACATGCACTATTGACTGGATGGTGATGCTATTCAGGGAAATAAAATGGCTCTGGAGGAAAACCAGATTTAGTAGTGAGATCATGAGTTTGGTCATTGCTACATTGAGTATGAGGTGCGTTTGGATGGTGGAGGTCCAGAGTAGGTCATGGCTTGTATGTGCATGGAGCTTAGGGGAAGGACTGGAGACATGACCTTCAAAGTCATTGGCCTTGAAATGATATTTGAAGAAGTGGGTGTGAATGCGATTGCTTAGGAAAAAATGGAAAATAGAAGGTTTAGAAGTGAAGAAAAAGACAGACTGAGAAATGAGGAGGTAAAAGTTGAATTTGGTGATTGATAAGTTGAAGAAGGTGAAAGAAAAGCTGTTGCCCAGAATGGCTTCTGGATTTTGCATGTGTGTGATCTAGTGGGTGATGATATATTAACTAGCTGGGGATAACTTTTGTTTGGGACATGCTGCATTTAAATAGTTTGTGGAATGCACAAGTATTATTGCCATTATAAAAGATATGTATTTTTGCATTTTTCTTAGCTCCTCTCTTACAACTTTTCCATATCCCACCCCAAATATATAGGAGGAATAATGGAACAAAGTAGATGATCGCTAAATTTTCGCAGACAAATGGGAGAGGGAAGAAGTAGAGAAAGACTCAGGGGCAGGGAGTCCAGGGAGTCAATACAGGGAAATAATGCTAAAGTTTGGTGGTAGGATGAAAGAGTTAGAAGAACAGTAGAAGAGGATGGGATATAGAAGAATATGGAAATGCAGAGTTGGTGGAGGAAGAGCAAAACTGAAGATATGATGAACCCTCACGGATCCCTCACCCAACTTTGACAATTATCAACTTCTGGTTAGACTTTTTTCATCTTTACCTCTACCCACTCCCACCAGTTCCCCAGATTATTTTAAAGTAATTCAAAAACATGATATTATGTATTTTTCCATCTATATAACATTCTTAAAAGGACAAAACTATAGAAATAGGAAACAGATTAATGGTTGCCATGGAACAGGAACTGCATGAGGGAGTTTTTTGAAGGTAAAACAAGAGGGTTACTATTTCTCTCAAGCTAAGCCAGCCCTTTGCTTATAGCCACTGCCTGCAAAGTGTTTTTGGATTATTAAGTATTGAGATTTTATTATAATAGCTTATTGGTTTATATTATAAACAATATAGTTTATGGTTTATACCAAAATATAATGGCCAAAGTGAACTCTCTTGATAGCTCAGCTTCTAGCTTATTATTTTTTCTTTTTTGGCAATTCAGTTACTTCTGGTTGAAAATGTGTATTTATGGAGTGGGATTTTGACCAGAGCTTATTGATGGTCTGCTCTGTTGGGCTTCATGCTATTACATCAAAGTACTTGGGAATGTATCATACGTGATTCTAATGCAATTTCCTGTGGGTATGATTTCTTAGCAGAAAGAGCTGGACATGGAGGAAGTGTCCCTAAAATCATTTATCCAAAAAATAATTCAATCGAAGTACAGCTTGGTGAGTAAAATCATTGAAGCCATTGAAATCACCAGGGGAAGAGCTCATTATTTTTGCATATTCTGGTGAATATTTTGAATGTTAAGGATGAAGATAAATCCCATACACACCCAGTTTCCAGCTTTGGATATACCTGAGCTCATGGGGAGAGAAATCAAAATAAAACACCAGATAGCTGAAGCATGGAAAAGTTGTGGTAGCAGAGAAGTCTGGCAATGAGGACTATGGGCCCAAAATGATTATTATAAATCTGTTTATGCAAAGGCAATGAAAATGCAAATAATTCTTCAGACAATACATAATATAATATAAAACTACTATTAAATAATGTTGATCAGGAGTTCTGGATTATATTACCTCACAATGCAAGGTATATTAAAGGAATGAAAAAAATTATGACGTTATATTCCTTAATCTACATGGAAAAGGATCAACAAGCATTGCCTCAATTTGTGATCTAAGTAGATAAAAAGGCATCAAATTATTTTTTTTAATTAAAAAATAATCACTAGTGGCTAGGCACGGTAGCTCACGCCTGTAATCCCAGCACTTTGGGAGGCCGAGGCAGGCAGATCATGAGGTCAGGAGATTGAGACCATCCTGGCTAACATGGTGAAACCCCGTCTCTACTAAAAAATACAAAAAATTAGCCAGGCATGGTGGCGGGCACCTGTAGTCCCAGCTACTTGGGAGGCTGAGGCAGGAGAACGGCTTGAACCCAGGAGGCGGAGCTTGCCATGAGCCGAGATCACGCCACTGCACTCCAGCGGCGACAGAGCGAGACTCCGTTTCAAAAAATAAAAAAATAAAAAAAAATCTCTAGTAAAATAAATATGTTGTATTACATCTGAAGAAAAAGCAAATTAGACAAAAATCTCAACATCTCACAAAATAGAGTTTTATGTGTCAATAGTAGTGTATCAAAATATATAATGCTAAAAGTCTCAGAAATACAATAAAATAAAACAACACAATTGTTTCAGTTGTAGGGGGAGATTTTAGCATACTCTTGCTTTGAGAAATTTACTAGGAAAGTAAGAGTCTACATGGTTCGAGGAATATAGTAAAAGTAATGTGTCTAATACGTAGATCACTCTCAGAAACATCTATGAAAAACCCAGAGTCCAAAAGAGGAAATTGTACAGATCACGGGGTATAATCACAATACAGTAAATGTAAAAATTTATATCTAAACCAAAACAATAAAATAATCACACTCATTAAGTATGTGAAGTGATGGATTTGTTAATTAGCTTGATTTAATTATTCTACAATATAAACATGTATCAAAACATCACATTGTACCCATAAATATATGTAATTATTATTTGTCAATTAAAACTAAAAAAAATTTAAAAAAGTAAATGACAAAAAAAAATCTCTTAATTATTTGCATTTTTGATTAGAGAGCCAAAGCCATAGTTAAAGAATATTTAGAAAATAATGATAGCGAGAATACTTCATATCAAATTTCATGGCATATGACCAACTCTAAACAAGCTTATATCTTTAAATAACATTATTATTAATAAGTGTAGAAATAATTAAAATATACAACTAACCATCTGACTCTATAAAAAGACCAACTAAACAACAAGAATAAAAGTAGAAAATAATGAATTTATTAAAGGAAAATAAACTAATAGAATCTGTCCCAGAGTTGGTTAAGGGCAGAAGAGTTGAGGTGGGGATTGGGGAGAAAGATAAACTTCCAGCAAATCTAATCCCCTAAGTGCAGAGACACCCAAATATAAAAAAATTAGAGATATGGGAAAGCTTATATAAAACAACAAATGGTAAGAGATAAAATCTGTTTAAATGCCTCTAGGCCCATATGTTTTTAGGATAATTCTTTTAAACTTTTAAGGAAATAATAATACCTATAATAAAGGATAATTGTCTACACATTACTCATTATGTGAATAGTCTTAAAAGACAAATTTGGCTGTTTTATCTCTCTTAATTGACTTTCTTCCTCTACTCCTGTCTTTGGAAATTCTAGCCAATGTGTTTAAAAGGCAAGAGAAGGAGTTTTGGAAGTCTTGGAGGGAGGAAGATAAACATAATTTTTAAAACATGATCTACTGGTTTCTACTTAGAAATTTTAAGAAAATTAAGTAAAAAACTATAATCACTAGCATTTTCTTATTAATGTTATTTTAATACAAAATAAACATTCACAGCTAATAGCATTTTTACATGCCTGAAATAGCATATATTATGTAATCAGGGAAAATGGCATTCACAATTGCAATACAAGAAATAAAATAGTAAGGAACAACTGAACAAGAAATTAGGAAGACTTGCCTACATGATTAAAAATGCAGCATTTTGTCATTTTATAGATGGAACATAAAAGAATATGTGTTTCAGTGAAATTTCAAAAGATGTTCCTACATAGAAACACTCAGTATTAAAAATGTTATTTCTCCTAGATTAATATACCAGTTTAATATAATACCAGTTAAATTACCGAATATCCTAAAACTTGTCAAAACGTTTCTAAAATTTCTGTCAAAAATGCTCGAAACAGCCAAGAAAAAATTGAATGGAAGAAAAAAGAGCCATTTCCTTGTAAGTATTAAAATATATTATAAAGATAGAGATTATTAGTATGTCAACAAAATTGCTGACTAGGGGTTCCTAGCACTAATTCCCCTACAAAAGGGCCAAAATATAAAATAAATAGCTACATTTTGACTAGCGTGTCTGAAGGAGGGCGCTGGAGTGCAGCATAAAAATGATGGAATCCCTGTGGAGCACAGAAACCCAGGATGGCAGCGTAGAGAGGGGAGGAAATCACTCTTTCTCTGTCACTCTGTTTCCCCCACCAAGATTGACTTGGAGCCAAGAGAAACTTCTCCTTGCAGGGAAAAGGTAAGCAGAAGTCCCCTGCAACCTTCATTATTACCACAGACACCTGCAGTTCTTGCTACAGAAGAAAGTTGCAGTCCTCACAGGTCCTGAGCCCAGTTTGGGGAGCAGCCTGGAGTTCTCATGGCTATATTGCTCCAGTGCAGGAAACTACCTTGTGCATACCCTTATCCCCTATGACCCACGCTGCTACATCGTGGCACTATCTTGGAATTATAGCTACTGCTAGAGTGAGTCCTGTTCTGGGGGCCAGTAGCCACTGCATCCCTCCATCCCCAACGCTTTCCCGTCATTCCACCATGTTCATACAGGTGGCTACAACGCCACAATCCTGGTTACTTAGAGTATGGGCCCTGTGAAATTACTGTGATCCTGGTGCCCAAACACACATGGTGCCCTGCTTCCTGTGTGGACAGGCAGTCCTGCACAACTGGGGAAGCTTCCCCTAGCCAGCAGACCTACTCTGCTCACCCTCATACCCAGGAGGGTGTACATACTCACCCTCAGCCTGAGAACCAGCCCAGTAGCCCTGCACCTGGCAAGACCACACCCCTTTTCCATTGGACCTACTGTGTGTGCACACACACACCCTTGGCCTGAGAACCAACCTGGTAGCCCAGCACCCTGCAAAGCCATGCCACTGCCAGTACAAACTCCTGCAGCCTAGGTCACTGAGACACTCAAAGATATTGCAGATGTGGATTGTAGCTGAAGAAACTGCATGAAGACTACACTTCTGTCTCTATCTAGAACCAAAGCCAACATACCCTATCCAACTGACATGCTAGGATGCATCTACAGAAAAAGTCTTTCTCTAATAAAGCTACTTCATAAAATTAGAAGAGGTGACTGTTGCACCAGATATGCAGCTATCAACATAAGGACACAAGAAACATGAAAAAACAGGAAACATGACACCTCAAAGGAGTCCAATAATTCTCCAGTAACAAACCTCAAAGAAAATAAGATTTACTAAATGCCTGAAAAGGAATCCAAAATAATGATCTTAAGGAAACCCAGCTAGATACAAGAGAATACAAGCAAATAATTTAATGAAATCAGAAATACAACTTATGATCTGAATAAGAAATTCAACAGATAAATATTATAAAAAAGAACCAAAGAGAAGTCCGAGCTTAAGAATTCAATGAATGAAATAAATGCAATTGAGAATTCAACAACGGAATTCAACAATCTAGTGATCATTATATAATGTATAATGACCTTCTTTGTCTCTTCTTATAATTTTTAACTTGAAGTCTATTTTATCTGATGTAAGTGTAGCTACTCCTGCTTGCTTTTGTTTTCCATTTGCATGGAATATCTTTCTTTCATCTCTTCACTTTCCATGTATATGTATCCTTACCGGACCTACTGTGAGTCAGTGAGTAAAGTGAGTCTCTTTTAGGCAGCACATACATAGTTGGTTCTTGTTTTTTTCTTTTAATCCATTTTGCCACTATATGTCTTTGAATTAGAGAATTTAATCCATTTACATTCAAGATTATTATTGATTGGTAAGAACATGACTCCTGACATTTTGTTAATTGTATTCTTGTTGTTTTGCAGATCCTTTGTTTCTTTCTTTCTCTCTTGTTTACTTTTGTGGTTGGTGGTTTTCTGTAGTCCTAAGCTTTGATTCCTTTCTCTTTTTATTTGTGTATCTGCTGCAATTTCTATCATTGTGGCTACCATGAGGCTAACATAAAGACTTTTATAGTTATAATAGACTGTTTTAATCTGATTACAATTTAACTTTGGTCACATAAAAATACTGTAGACTTTTATCCTCCCCCTAACAGTTTATACTTTTGTTGCCTTAATTCACATCATTATACATTGTGTGTTCTTTAATAACCAATTGTGTCTGTAGTTATTTTTTACCATTTTGACCTTTAAACTTATTACTAGAGGCTTGAAAGATTTACATAGCACCATTTCAGAATTGAGATATTCTGAATTTGATTTTGAGTTTACCTCTACTAGTTAGTTTTCACATATTTTTATGATGGTAATTATCACCCTTTCACTTTCAGTTGCAGCATTTCCTTAGGGATTTCTTGTAAGGCTGGTCTAGTAGCAATGAATTCCCTTAGTTTTTGCTTGTCTGGAAGGGACTTTATTTTTCTTACATTTCTGAAAGATAGCTTTGCTGAGTATAGTATTCTTGGATAGCAGTTTTTATTTTTGTTCAGCAGTGAATATAATATCCTTTGTTCATGAATTGGAAGAATTAATATTGTTCAAATGTCCATCCTACTGAAAGCAACTTACAGATTCAATGCAATCCCTACTAAAATACCAATGACATTATTTTGACAGAAAGAGAAGGAACAGTCCTAAAATTTGTAAAGGACCATAAAACACCCTGAATAGCCAAATCAATCTTGAGAAAAAGACCAAAATGCCCAAAAACAAAAACAAAGCTGGAAGTATCACACTACCTGACTTCAAAATATACTAAAAAGCTATAGTAATCAAAACAGCACGATATTAGCATGAAAACAGACACATAGATCAATGGAACAGAATAGAGAGTCCAGAAATAAATCCACAAATCAACAGCCAACTGATATTTGACAAAAGTGCCAGGAACACACATTAAACAAGTAACAGTCTCTTCAATAAATGGTGATAGGAAAATTGGATATCCACATGCAGGAGAATGAAACTAGACCCCTGTCTTTTAACATATTCAAAACTCAACTTGAAATGGATTAAAGACTTAAATATAAGACCTGAAACTATGAAACTACTAGAAGAAAACATAAAGGAAGTGCTCATGACATTGGACTGGGCAAGATATTTTGGATAAGATCTCAAAAGCACAGACAATGAAAGTTAAAATAGACAAATGGAATTACATCAAAACAAAAAGCTTCTGAACAATAAAAGAAACAATCAACAGAGTGAAAACACAATCTACAGAATGGGAGAAAATATTTGTAAACTGTGCATCTGACAAGGGGTTAATATCCAGAATATATAAGGAACTCAAACAGCTGAACAACAAACAAACAAAAAAACAAAAAACAGAACAACAAATAACTTGATTAAAAAATAGACAAAAGACATTGGTTCTGGGGATTCGGACAATATCCTGTTTTCTTGATGGGTGAAAGTGTTACAGATATTTGCTTTGTGATAATTCATTAACTTGATATTTCTATTCTATACTCTTTGGTATATGTGTGTTATGTTTCACAATCTTTTTTTAAAAGAATATCATTTAGAATAGAGAACACTCCTTGAATGTTAGAATTTACTAGGCTCATGGGACAAAGTCCATTGAGACTATAAATTGATGAAATTTGTGAATGTGTGTAGAGGCAAGATAAGGGAAAGAGAGGGAAAGGGTGGGGGTTACATTTGGTGAAGCAGAAATGTTACTGGATTTGGTGTCAGAAATCTAGAGTTCATATTTCATTTCTTCCTCTAATTAATTTGGGCAAGTCACTCCGTCTATCTGAACTTCAGTTTTTGCATCCTTAACATGAGGATAATAGCCCCTCCCCTTTTCCTGCCTTGTAAGATTTTTTTGAAGATACAAAGACCGAAGGATAAAATGCATAAAATACTTTGTGAACTGTCAAGTTCTTTGCTAGTGTTACTAGGAGTAGAAATAGCATTTGTGTGCCTGATGATGTTTGGTAATGTATTTGTGTCCCTTTACAATGGATGTCCTGGAAGTCCACTTGCCCCTCGTGGTCTCTCTCCAGGGAAAGAAAAAAGTAGATTTAACATTAGCCTAGGGGGGTATTTCTGGTAATCAAAAGGTATTCGAGGCTCGAGAGTAAGATGCACTTGTAATCCAGGTGTTAACAAATTTGAAAGTTTGTAGAATTTTCATTGAATACTGATGATATTGTTTTTTTTTAGGTACCGCCCTGATTGTGGACTGCAATATAACAGACACGAAGGATAATACAAATCTACGATGCTGGAGAGTCAATAACACTTTGGTGGATGATTACTATGATGAATCCAAACGAATCAGAGAAGGGGTGGAGTAGGTGTTTTGCTTTTTTGACTTCTCTAAAAGCTAGCAAGGATTTCTCCATCTAATTGAATCTGGTATCACTACTGCCTTCTCTTGTTTTTGCCTCTCAATGATTCATGTTATCAATCCCACCTACCACATAGTTAGGGAGATATGGTAAAAGACCAAGTATCCCTGAGAGCAGTAAGATCCATTTCTCTTAGCTACTACTCAAAATTAGTCCCATTTCCATTCAGTTATATTATAAGCCATCGGCCTTCAAAGCTTAATGCCCTGGGCATACAAAGCAAACACTGGAAATGACACAAATGTGTATATTGCAACAGTAGAAGAAAGAAATAGTAGTATAGTTCTTTGCGATACTAAACAAGCACCAATGGGGACTCTTAGGGAAGACAGTGCGTAATCATTAGCTAATTGAACGGGTATAAACTCAAGTTATGGTGGTATAAATGGAGTGGTGTAAATAAAACTAATAAAGTCAGAGGGCCGGAGAGCTTGTGTTGGGCCTTGCAGTGTGGATAAGTTAGGATACGTGGAGAGGAATAGGGGAAGGGCCTTTGAGGCTGATAATGGTGTCTGTAGCTAACAGAACCATACTTCGTTGTCACCATGCAGAAGAAAATTCAAATTTGGAAATAAACAATCTACAAACCTCACTAGGCCAGTCAGCAAAGTATTTTTAGGATAACATGATGGCCCAAGGTGTTCTCAAAGAAAACACTTTATCTCCAGAAAACAGATTATTAAATATGTTGGGTAAATCTGACTCATGTATTAATGACTTGCTCTTTTCTTTTATAGAACCCATGTCTCTTTTCGGGAACATAATTTGTACACAGTAAACATCACCTTCTTGAAAGTGAAAATGGAAGATTATGGCCTTCCTTTCATGTGCCACGCTGGAGTGTCCACAGCATACATTATATTACAGCTCCCAGGTAATACTCCAGTGGGTTACACACTGTTCAGAGTGTTCAAAACGATGGCCAGGAAACACGTCTGAAGGAGCAGTGACTCTAAATGCTCAGTGTGAGGCATGAGGGGGACATTAAAGGGACAAACTCAGTATGAAATCTAGGGAAAAGCTCATGCAACGGCTCATAATGTTGTTGGAGTGAGGCTGTGATTTTATTGCAGTATATTTTGAAAGTGCCATATTTTCAATATATCAAGATTTTATACATCAAAATAGAAGGAAAACAAAAGCTTTTCTTTATTAAGCGTGATTGCCAAATGTTTTGCTTTTGATTTTCAACTTTTAGATTTATTATAAATAATGTGATATAAAGCCAAAATGCCTATGTACATTTTTACTATGTAATTTTGTAAAATTATCTGTAGAGGCTGAATTCCGATATTTAAGCAGGAGGGCTTCCAACTCAATGTGTGTATACAAATTGCACTCTGAGCACCGTACAGAACTAATTGATTATCCATTGGAAGTAATAAAGTCAGTGAATGGATACTGGAGGGTGAAGCCAGAATCTTGAGAACAACTTTAAATTCGTAACCTATCAGGGGAGGTGTATGAAATACCTTGCAAAATGCTGCGTGGTTTACCAAGACAGTTGTTCTTCTTGATTCTATTAATATCATTAGAGTGTGTGTGTGTGTGTGTGTGTGTGTGTGTGTGTGTGTGTGCATGCGCACGTGTGTGGCTAGCTACATGCAAGAGAGAGGACTTGAATTTGCTGGTGTCCTTTAATGATCAGTTAAACCTATGCTTGCATACATCAAGCTAAAGCCCCACCAAATATTTTTCTAGAACCTAACAGAAAGCACAGTGGTTGCTGTATAGAGTTAGCAATTGTGCCTTTGCCCCTGCCAAGCTCCTGGCCTCCTAAGTGCCCATGACCACCCTTAGAATTGCAGTGAATAGGGATCTGTGCATGGCAGCTTGCAGCTCTGGGTGTGCACATTCTCTGCTTCACTTCTGTGTCCCGAAGGCCAGTGTCGTTCTGGCCTCAGCTGCCTTAACTGTGAGTGAGCACAGCACCCTCTCCTCACTCTGAGCACATGGGGAATCCTTCTTGGATTGTGACATGTGGAAGGACCCTTGGGTTCATCTGTCACCACTGCCCATTTTTTCTCTTCTCACTGGCTTTTCCTTGTCATAAAGCATCCTTTTACATCACTTCCCCCCAGTCAGTCTTGTGTTTGCCATCTCTCTCTCTGGTACCTCTATGAGGTTCATCATCTGTGTTGCTTTTCTTTCTGTGTCCTCATCCCTCAAATCTCTTTCCCCTTTATGGCATCAACTGTCATTCCTGGGCAGGTGCAAACAGGTTCCATATATCCAGCTGTATACTGTCTTCCCCCGTGACAGCTCTGCGTTTCCAGCTGCGTAAGGGACTGCAGATACACTGGCTGATGTCAGAAAGCATGTTTAAACTCTCCAATCTCCTGGTTCTGTTTTTTTCTTACCTTTGTTAGTGGAACTCCTGTATCTTCCATGTTGTTCAGGCTCAAAATCTGGGGTCATTTCATGCCTTCCCTTATCCTCCCTCATGCCAACATCCAATGAGTTGCCAAGTTCTGTAGATTCCTCCCCTCCTGCTTATTCCCACTAATGAGCTGGATGGTAGGGTGACTCCTGCCCTACACTTTAAGGTCAGATTTTCAGGCTCAGATCCTATCTTGTCCACTTAGGAGCTGTGTGAGGACAGCACTGTCACTCAACCTCTCTGTGCCCGTGTCTCCTCATCTGGGAAATGAGGATAGCGACTTCCTTCCACGACTGTTGTAAGAATCAGCTGGAATCTTCTTTTATACTTTTTTATTGTAGAATATAATGTACATATATGTTATAACATATGCACATATATGGTAAAGGAACACAGAATATCTGCATCACATAACAAGTCATTGTATAGCAAACACTCATGAAACTACCACCTGGATTAAGAAAAACGCATTGCCTGAAAAACCCCTGGGTGTTCTTCCCTGATCCTCCCCTCTTGATAATCATCCCCCCAACTTTTAGGAAAGTCATTTCTTTGATTTTCTATCTATGCTGATAGTCCTAATAATACAATTTATTTTTGCCTGTTTTTGAGTTTTATATTAAGAGAAGTATATAGCATGCTTTATTTTCTTAGGTGTGGGGGCTTATCAGTGTATCACTGATATAGCATGTAGCTTAGTTCATTAATTTATGTTGCCATATCCTAGTCCATTGAATAACTGAGTCACAATTTATCCACTGGGCTATAAATATGTGGTTTGCTTGTTTTGAGTTTGGAATTCTTAACAAAGAATACTGCTATGGAAATTCCTGTTTGTGTGTCTGTGTACCCATGTAGAGGCATCCCTCCAGGATATATCATGAAGAGTAGAATTGCCAGGTGAGCGTCTGTCATTAACATTTCTATATAATGCCATACTGTTCTACAATGTGATTCACCGATATTTACTGCTAGGTGATGAAATGGAAACTCCCGGCTTGGCATTCAGGGCCTCCTGATCTACTTGTTCCCACCCATTTCGCAGTTGTTACCTTCATCTACCCCACAGAACAGAGAGCCAGATCAGAGACAAAGGCGGGTCTTTTGTGAGCTCATATTGTGATGAAGGAGGTGACTTTGAGACAAGTGCAGAAACGTGCGGTAGGTGTGGGGACAGGTTGAAAACCTGTTTTCACCCAAGCAGAGCCTGCTGGCGTTTCCTCCCTTCTGACTCTCCATTGGCTTACAGCAGAAATGCAGCCTCACTTAGGCCAGAGAGAGATACTCAGGGTCCACCCCAGAGAAAAGAGGAGAAGCAGTTGTAAGAAGCCTTGGAGAGTCCACGAGACCTGAAGTGGATGCAACTTAAATCTGTCCCAACCTAGAAGTTTGAGTTCTTTACTGGATAATATAGACTGAAGCTGACCAATAGTGATTTCCATCCCAATACTGACTTGTTGAACTTTTTGAAAGCACTGTGTTCCAAAGGATTCTGAGGCCAAGTCCAAGCTCAGAGGAGCTAATGCTGTGACCAGTTAGTTAACACTTGTCAAGCTTGTGGAGGGATGGAGTCCTTTATCCCCTTTGTTTTAAGCTCATGCTTCTTAAATCCCTTAGTTCCTGGCCATGCTCATTTTATCTCAAATGTAGAATATTTTGGTTCTGCTGACTTAGTTTTTTTTGTCCTGAGTTCCCAGGAACTTCACTCTCTTAAATCCAAACCTCTTGTTGGTTTACTTGGGGACAGAGCTAAGGTTATAGCTTCTCCATTTGACTTCCTTATGTTTGTTAAAGACACCTCCAGATTTGAATCTTATTTGGTTTTTCTGAAGCAGGGTCTCTAGAAAGTTGTTTAAATCGGGTGTGCTCTTCTGTGAATTCGCGTATTACTTATGCTCACCCACCATCTCAGTTGAAGGCTAGTAGTAGTCAAATGACTCAGATGGTGAATACGACCATTAACCTTTAACAGGACATCTAGTACTTCAACAATGGGCTTCCCATTTATTTCTATTTCAAAACCCTGAGTCCCTCTGAATGTATTCATTGATGTCCTATTTCCAATTTCATTCTCTTTTAGCTTGTTTACAGAGCAGAGGGCATCAGCACTCCTGAAGGCAATGAGTGAAGAGCCCGAGAATTTTAGAGCATCACTCCTGTCTATGTGCCAGAGGCTTTCTGAGCCTCATTAGTATTGTGGGCATGGTCTTCTTATCAGGACAGTTAACAAAACCAAGATCTCTGAAATAGACACTAAATATTCCCAGACATGAGTCATCCCAAAGGGAGAGGTGGCAATGTTACCCCTAGAAAGAATTATAACAAGAGCTGGGAAAGGGCAAAGAGGAGTAGAGGATGGGGAAGCAGGAAGGATCTGTCTTATGATTGAAGTGAGAGGTTCTCACAAGTGCCCAGGATTGGATTGGGCACCGGTGTGTAGTGCAGTGCGTCTATACTGGCTGCATTGGAACTTACTCAATGAATTAATTTTTTTGGCACCAAATGTGTTCTTAGTTATTGTGCCACGTATTTAAAGATGTGCAATAGTAAATGAGAAATCTTGGGCCTCAAGATGTTTACGACATGGCGTGGCCTAGGGCAGGTGGCAATAAGCTCTTTAATGAGTATTTTATAGCCACTGTGGAAAACATTATAGTGGTTCCTCAAAAAGCTAAAAACACAACTACCATATGATCCAGCAATCCCACTGCTGATTATATACGCAAAAGAAACGACATTAGCATATTAAAGAGATATGTGAACTCCCATGTATATTGCAGCACTGTTTACAATAGCCAAGATGTAGAATCAACCTAAGTGTCCATCCATCAATGGATGAATGGATAAAGAAATTCTGTCATAGATGCAAAATGGAATATTATTCAGCCATAAAAGAGAATAAAATTCTGTCATTTGCAGCAAAGTGGATGGAACTGGAGGCCATTATGTCGAGTGAAATAAGCCAGACACAGAAAGACACATATTACATATTTTTACTCATATGTGAGAACTAAAAAAATTGATCTCATAAAGGTAGAGAGAAGAATGGTGGTTACCAGAGGCTGGGAAGGGTAGCGGTGAAGTGAGGATAAAGAGAGGTTGGTTAATGGGTAAAAGAAAAAAATACAGTTTGATAGTAGGAATGAGATCTAGTGTTTGGTAGCACAACATAATGTCTATAGATAACAATAATTTATTGTATAATTCGGTATAACCAGAGGAATGGATTTGGAATATTCCCAGCACAAAGAAATGATGAATGTTTGAGGAGATGGTTATCCCAATTACCCCGATTTGATCATTACACATTGTATGCTTGTGTCAAAATATTAAACATACCCTGTAAATATGTGCAACTATTATGTACCTATAAAATTTTTTAAAAATTAAAGTGCTCTAGAGGCTCAGAAAAAAAAAAACCCTCTTCCTCCCCTCCTCTGCCCACCCCACCATCCAGTGAGGACTGGAGGATGAGGAAGGGGCTAAAGAAGGAAGTGGTGTGTGAGGTGGGTTTTAAGAATGGGGAGGACTTTTCTTCCTGTCTCCCTCTTCCCCTTTTCTAATTCTTTCCTTCTTAGAGGGTCTTCTTTGGTGGTATGGGTTTGGGCTGTGGTGAGGCAGAAGCCATGCTGTTCCTTTTCTTGGATGTGTAGGAGCATGTTTTCAGGGACTCGAGGTTCCAGAGGAGCCGGTTCTGCTCCTTGGCCATCTCCTGCCCACCACTTGGGCTCATAATTGCTCTGCATGTACTCATGAAGCAGGCTAGGGTGTAAACATTCTTTCTGAGATTGTGCCTCTCGGACAGGCACCCAGCCTGGAAATCAATGGCACAGAAAGGATGAGGTGAGAGTTCGGCTCTTGGCCTGTCTTGTGGAGCCAGCCACGCTGGCTTCCAGAGGGGACAACTGTTGGCTCTTTAAGGATGATGGGAGTCCAGCTGCTCAACTTTGAATGGCTGGGAAAGCAGTTACAATAGGATTGTAATCAAGAACGGGCAGCAGAACCAGCTGCAGAAGGTGCCCCATGAACATACTCAGGCGCCACCTCTGGACAGTCTCGTGTTGACTCAGCAGAACCTGGACATGTGTGTTTTGAAAGCAGTCCTCGTCCAGTTGGGTCCATGCTGTGTCTACCACCGGAAACTAGGGCTCTGCAGACTTTTACTCTCATAAGTTCCCAGGAGCTGACTTCTTTCCTAACAATCATGGTCCAGATCAGATTATTCTGCTCCCATACCACTTTTTTGACTTTAAAGAAATGTTTAAGCAGTGCCCTCATTGACATCCAAAACCTTTCATTTGGCATTCATAATGTGATCTGTATTAGTAAAGTATATAATGGACTCTTTGTTTCATTATTATAATTATAATAATTATTTTTTTTTTTGCTGTCATTTGTAGCTCCAGATTTTCGAGCTTACTTGATAGGAGGGCTTATCGCCTTGGTGGCTGTGGCTGTGTCTGTTGTGTACATATACAATATTTTTAAGATTGACATTGTTCTTTGGTATCGAAGTGCCTTCCATTCTACAGAGGCCATAGAAGGTAAGTGTGTGTAATCACTGAAAAATTCCTCAAAATTGGTATCCTCTTATACATATACAACGATTTCAAATACACTTTGTCATATTTTACTACATTGTTGGCAAATTTAGGGAAAGGAATCTCCTTGGAGCTGCCTAGGCTTTAGAGAAAAGATTTGTCCCTAATCACCAGCATCATTTGGTCAGATAAGGCTTGCAGGCTTGTAGTGATTGAGGAAATATTTGCTAAGCTGCAGGAGGAGATCATCTCCTAAGTCCTGCTGCAACCATGTTACAAAAGTTTCCACGTCCATCCTCCGTCCACTGTGGGAAAGTTTCTCCGAGAGCAAAGTGCTCTCCATCCATGATGTGTGCTCAGCACTGTGGGTACTTTCTCAGAAACTGGGTCATGGAGAGGGATGAGCTTCCTGTGGTTGGAGCTCTCTCTAGGCCCTGTACTTGGTGCCTGAAGGGATTTAAGTCTTCAACTCTGAAATAGGGAGAGAGATCGAACCAAGTTTGAATATGACTTCTCCACTTACTCCCTATGTAAACTTAGAAAGATGTTTAACTTTCTTCTATTTCTCAGCCATAGAAAGGAATAGAGGAAGGAAGGAAGGAGACAGGGAGGGAGGAAAGAAAGAGAGAGAGAGGGGGAAAGGAAAGGAGAGAGGGAGGGAGGGAGGGAAAACGGAGGGAAGAAGGGAGGTTTGTAGAAAAGAAACTAAAGAAAGCAGGGGAGAGAGAGGGAGGAGAAGGGAGGAAGGGAAAAAAGAAGGAAGGAAAGAAAAAAGAAAGAAACAAAGAAAGGGAAAGTGATTAAATCCTGGTTTTTGACAGTGGGAATAACTGAGTTGAAGTATGGGGAAGCGTTCAGCTGGGGCCTGGGGCACAGGGTGGCCTCTATTGCTTGTCTGGAGGTCAAAACATCCCCAACACCACAGCTGTGGATTTTAGTCTGTGGGCCTATGTCCTGCCAGTGCTGTTTGGCACAGAAATGCCTCAGTGTGATCCTGACTCTCTGAGAGCCTGGCATTTCCCACCATGGTGCTCGTGACTCTTTATGCTACTTTTGTTTTGTTTTGTCTCAGAACAGATACAATCTATTAAGGTCTTGCAAAGGTAATAAATCTGCTCTAATGTCCCCTAATTGGATGAAAAAAATTAATATAAGCCCAAAGAAGCCTGGTGCAGCTGATCTGTGTGGAGATGCACGAATTTATACGTTTTAAGTCCAGAGGCCTGAGCGACAAGAGCAGGAAAGGGAGGAAAACGGTGTCTGAGAATGTTTTATGGGCCAGCTAAAACATAAAAGAGGTCACTGGCATCAAGTGCTTGCTTTGCACATAAAATACACAGCACAGTTGTTGTCCACATGTTTGATAAAACATAGCTATCCTAACTTGGATTTTTTCCAAATTAAATTTCAGAAATCAGAATTAGCAACCCTGCGCAATGTAGAAAGCAATAAACTCCTTTTTAATGACGAAAGTCATCGGAACCTTAAGTGTCCAGTGCAACCTGAAGTGCTCCTAGCACTGTGGATAGTCTGACTGGGCATGGGGAGGGGATCTCTGGTTTTGGCTCTGGCATCTGCAGAGGCCACCCCGTCTAAGCACACCCATGACTGTTCGCTTGCTTGCGTCTTTGAGAAGAAGACAGTTCAGTCCCCCACCACTGATTGTTTTCTGACACAGAGTTGAGTGGTTCAGTTGCTTTCTACTTTTTGACTAACAGAAGCCTGCGTCACTTTACGTATTCTTCCTGGAAGCTCAGGCCCCGTGGCGTGTCTCTCTCACAGTCTCTCTCTCTCACTGACTCTGTCAGGGACTCTCTCACTGAGTGACTCAGTGACTCTCTCACTGAGTCATTGCAACTCGCAGAAGCGTGACTACAGCTGTGACTTATGGGTGTTGTGCAGAGTGTGTGGGGAAGCTGCTAGTGAGGTCGAGTTTAGCAGGAAGAGAAAACAGGAATAGTGACTCACATGGAGTAGCGGGGGCTGGGCAGATGAGAGAGTTAGGCAGCCCAGATTCTGCACCAGTGGGCAGAGGATTTGGCGATGGAGGCCAACAGGCAGCCAGGGGTCCTTTTTTTCTTTATTTTTATTTTGCTTAGTTCAGAAAAGTATGTGTGCATTTTATGATGAAATTCTCTACAGCTCCATCTACGAGAACTGCCCTGTAATATCTCTGTGTGTTGGCTTTAACAGTGAGCTACTGATGAGATTCTGAGATTAGTCCCAGATCCTGTTTATGTCCTTGTTCCCCTTGAGGATATTTTCTGAGTTAAATCAGGAAATACTGATTAATGGATGAAAATAAGAGAGAAATAATGTCCTTCGTAGAATAAGTCATTTATCCTGACTAGGTTAGCTAAGTGTATCACTCAATTAATAATTAGGTGTGCATGACTCACCATTTTAGGAGGAGCCATTTACAGCCCTGGCTGAAGTCAGCAAGTTCTGTATCTTCTCTAGCAAGCCACTAGAGCTTTAAAAATTCTCCTGGCAAGGGTGCGTGTGTGTATGAGGATGGAAGGGTCTGTGTACAGATCTCCTAGAGAGATTTGGAAATGCCTGGCCTTACTCCAGATAGGTATTTGGAGAATGTGCATGTAGGGTAGAATGGTTGAAAGGAAGACAAGCCAAACAGTTGGAGTGATCAAAGGGAGACCAAGGGGACAACGGGAAAACAAGTCGGGGTAGAGTTAATGACACTTTTAATAATTATTAAAGGTGAATTTGCTTTTCAAGCTAAAGCAAAGGCAATGACAAGATCCACTGTGTGCCATTCACAACAACCTTTCAGATTTTCATGAGAGAACATGGCTTTTTCTGAGACTAATTTCCAAAGGCAGATTTTTTTTTCTTTTCCATAGGGAGTCCTCATTTCAAAAGGGCATGGTGTAGGGAAGCTTGACTGCAACAACTTTCCCATGGTAAAGGTCATAGCGTGTTTTGTGTGGCTTTTCTTCCAGTGTTTTCTATGCATATTGGGGCTAAACCCACCAAACCTCCTGCAGTTCAGTAAAAGCATTTGCGTGGAGGCCAGATTGAATCTGAATTTTCCACTGTTCTGGTTTGATCAGGCCTAAAATTTAGCAATATCATATTGAGAGAAAGTAGGGAATTGAATAATCTTTAGACAATATTTCATAGCTATTAATTTATGTGAATGAGCTTTTACATATTTTTGCCAAGACCAAGAAGGACATAACAATTTTAAGGGAGTGGAAATAGACTCTGCTTCTTTGTGAGGGTGTGGCAAAGTTCTGGAAGAACTTGTGGGACTGGAAATTCTGCTGGGGCTACTTTTGGAAAATTCAGACTGACACAGCTGCACAGGACTAATCAGGGATAAGTTTTGTGAAATTTCCTGCTCCCATTTCTCATTTTAGTCACAGCAAAAGGAGCGGTGGACCTGGGTTTACATCAAGGCTATGCACTCACCAGCTGGGAGACTGTGGAGAGATCACACATTCTTGCTGGTCTCAGCTTCCTTACTCATAATTTGAGGATAGAACCATGTCCCACACCGTTGATCATGAGCAGCAAAGCCGGGAAATGTTGAGGTGCTGTTGCCTGGCAAGGCTCTTCAAAACCAGAGGCCTGATGCAAAAAGCAAAAAACTACAACTTGATCTTTTGCTATTAATGTATTGGTCAGTAAATTATGAATTAGTCATTTGAAAGTGATGAAAACTCACTACATTTTGACAACATCAGCAAGTTCTATTTCTACTCAAAAGCTTAGTCAGACAGACAGAAAAAAAAGGTGATCCAAAAATTGGGCACTTTTGTACATTTTGAATTTTTAAAAGGTGTGAGACTTTCTTCCTATTCAAATGTCTTCTGATCCTGAAGTTGGAGAGCAACAAGTACCTATATCCTCAGACACCTTGTTTAGAAACAGAGAACAGGGAACATTCGCAAAAGAGAGAATACACTTAGCACACAAGGTTTGTTTGTTTTAAAAATCAGAAACAGTAGGAAAAAAGAGAAACAGATTGAGAGAAGAGAGATAACTAGTGGCAAGGTCTGGGACAAGTGGCAATAAGCCTGCATCTCTGCTGTAGTTTAGAATAGACCAGGAAATACTGTATTTACCAGAGAGGTTATTCTCTGTGGTGAACCGAGCATCAACTCACCCAGCCCTTCATCAGAAACCAAAGGATTAATATGATCACATTTTTAAATGGGAAAATTGAATTCCTTCTCCAAAAGTTCAGAAACATAAGAAGCTTATGAAATGTTTCTTTCCCCATTTTCTATCTATAGAAAAAAAATCTACTGGCTTTGGAAAGTCAAATATGTGTTATGAAATTTTACACAGAAAAGCATCCACTTATTTGAGTGGTGGCCCTGATCAGTGACCTTTAAG
Source organism: Hylobates moloch (assembly GCF_009828535.3). Lineage (NCBI taxonomy): Eukaryota > Metazoa > Chordata > Mammalia > Primates > Hylobatidae > Hylobates > Hylobates moloch. The sequence continues at coordinate 40,658,839 of NW_026652290.1, read as the reverse complement.
ATTCCACAAGGAGTTTCAGCTATGTTGGGTTTTTGCCAGTTCAAGACACAAATTAGTTATCCCTTTTGTACCTGCCCTGTGATCCTACTTCAAAAGCTGAGTCTGACCTCAGCTTCGTCCCCAACATAGATATAAGCTTTTTGAGCCTCCGTAAAATCAAGCTTCATTTGGATATTTGGTGAGCACTGATGAAGGCCTCCTCTGCACCCAGTCCTGCTTCAGGGGCTGAGGGTAGGGCAGGGCGCCAACAAAGTCTCCACTCTTACACAGCTTCCTTTCATAATGGGGTGGGGAGGCAAACAAGGAGTGTGCACGTGTGTGTGCGCATGCATGTGCATGCGTGTGTGTGTGTGTGTTACCATTCTCCATAAGAGATGGCCAAGAATGGTGAGCAGGGACCCGAAGGTCAGCAGTGGTTGGTGTGAGAATTGATGGAATGAGAAATGGTGATATGTAAACTGTCAAGATCTGTGCACATTTTCATTACTATTATTTGGATGAAAACTAGAAGAATGCAAGGTTTTCCTTTCCCTGATTAATCTTAAAATCACCTCTCTGCAAGTCTGCTCATCCAACAAACTCTCATATAAAGGGAATAGAAAAGGACACCACCCCACTCTAGTACCTACTAGGCTGTCTGAATTTCTAAACAGCCCAAAGCTCGAAATCGCGTTTTCCAATGAGACGCCCACACTTACCTCTTCTTCCACTCAAGCCCTCTGGCCCTGCTGAAGTTCCTTATTCATTCACACGATTCCTGAGTAGGGAATTATTCCTCCTTTCATGCCCTTCTGAAGCTGCTCCCCTGGAAGCCTGTTTACCATCCTTTCTTAGACCCTCACTTTTTTCCCCTAAACTCTCCCACCCTTTAAAATCCAGGAGCTCCAGCCTGGCCAACATGGCGAAACACCGTCTCTGCTAAAAGTACAAAAATTAGCCGGGCCTGGTGGCGGGCGCCTATAATCCCAGCCACGCAGGAGGCTGAGGCAGGAGAATCGCTTGAACCTGGGAGGCGGAGGTTGCAGTGAGCCAAGATGGCGCCACTGCACTCCAGCCTGAGAGACATGAGTGAGACTCCATCTAAAAAAAAAAAAAAAATCCAGGAGTGGTCCCATGTTCATTGTGAATTTTTTTTTTCAAGAACTCCAGACCGTGGGGATGTTTGTTTCTTGCTGTCTTTTCTGTTCATTTGACTCTCTCGCCTCGTAGTGTCTTGTGTTGTTTAATTTCTGTGCATGTGAATGGTCTGCCCAGTGAGGTCTGTGTCTTGTTCATCTCTGCACTGGCCAATGCAGGGGCTGCTTTTGAGGTTGCTCAATAAATACTGACGACGATGACATGCGCCACTGGGTTCGACTTCTCTGAACGGCACTGCAGATTACTAGAGTCTGCTCAATTGCTTTTTCTCGTTTCACAGATGTGAGTCTATGGGTTTGTAGTGATGGAATTCACTGGTGGGTCTGAATCAGGAGGGAGTCATCCAGTTTTGCCTGGTGCAGTTAGGACAGTGCTCTGTCACACAGGACACGCTGAGGGTAACATGGGTAAATGGCTAGAGTTTCCTGCTTTTTTGTTTGTTTATTTTAGAGATCCTTTTTTTGTTTGTTTTAGAGATGTGGTCTTATTCTGTCATCCAGGCTGGAGTGCAGTGGCGGGATCACAGCTCACTGCATCCTTGAACTCTTTTTTTTTTTTTTTTCAAGACAGAGCTTTGCTCTTGTTGCCCAGGCTGGAGTGCAATGGTGTGATCTCGACTCACTGAAAACTTCACCTCCCAGGTTCAAGCGATTCTCCTGCCTCAGCCTCCTGAGTAGCTGGGATTGCAGGTGCCCATCACCATGTCTGGCTAATTTTTTGTATTTTTAGTAGAGACAGTGTTTCACCATGTTGGCCAGGCTGGTCTTGAACTCCTGACCTCAGGTGATCCACCTGCCTTGGCCTCCCAAAGTGCTGGGATTACAGGCATGAGCCACCATGCCTGGCCATGTCCTTGAACTCCTAAGCTCCCATTTCTGCCTGCTGAGTAGCTGGAATTTCAGGCCTGAGCCATCATGCCTGGCTAACTTTTTAAAAATTATTTTCTTTGGAGAGTCTTGTTATGTTGCTGAGGATAGTCTTGAATTCCTGGCCTCAAGCTATCCTCCTGCTTCAGCTTGTTTATTACAGCCATGCACCACTGCGCTGGACAAGTCTCCTGCCTTTAATTCTCATTTCTGGCCACATCACAGGGAGTGGTGGACTTAGAATCAAAAGACATGGGGTAGGGTTAGGGATTGCAGATGTGATGCAGCCTACCCAGCCTCAGCTTCACTCTTGCACATTGGGGATAAGACCACCTCCCTCAGGGGTCCATTTGTGAGAGGAGATGATGTTGCTTGACAGCCCCTGGCACCAAGTCAGCCAATTGGGCACTCAGAAGTCATGGAACCCAGGCCAAAGGACACCATGGTAGCCGCTCAGGTTTCCGGTTTGTTAACATGAGAGAATTTGGTAGCAACAATTCCACGAGCTTGTCCAATTCCTTTTCAGATGGGAAGCTGTATGATGCCTATGTCTTATACCCCAAGCCCCACAAGGAAAGCCAGAGGCATGCCGTGGATGCCCTCGTGTTGAAGATCCTGCCCGAGGTGTTGGAGAGACAATGTGGATATAAGTTGTTTATATTCGGCAGAGATGAATTCCCTGGACAAGGTGTGTTTTAAGTGAGGTATAAAAATAACCAATAAAAGGAGAGCGACCCCTTTGTTCCTCCACTTTACTAATGGCGGTGACTCTACCTGCCTTCCCCATGGAACCACAGAAAGTCTATGACCAGCGCCCCCTGCCCACCAGTGCCCAGCCCCCAGCCAAGGAGGTTAGGCCCAAGCTAGCTGCCTGCTCTAGGCTCCTCCTTGCCCCGCAGTGCCTGGGATTCCTGCTTGCAGCAGCACGCGTCTCACTTTGAGTGAGTTGCCTGGTTAAGCCATTCACAGAAACAGGTGGCCAGTGATGTAGTGTGGCTAAAGGACTGAAAGGTGGCGAGAGGTCATTTGCCCTCACGTCCCTGAGACGAACTGCTGGGTGTTTTCCATGGGTTTGAACAATGTAAATCAGGTAGTGCTTAAAGCTGATTTTATAAACCTCAACCCTAGTTGCCCCTCCCCTCCCTAAATAAAATGGAAGTTTTAGTGTACTTTTCCCATTTGATAGGAAGGTGGCTTTGGACAGTTCAGTTAACATCTCTGAACCTCAGTTGTCTCATCTGTAAAATGGGGATGGGGTGCTTCCCTGACTCAGATGAGAGAACTGAATGAGAAAACCTGAGAAGGGGCCCCTGGCATGGAGCTCAGCACACCTTAGACACTCACACAACAGTGCCTTCCTGTCCCTTTGTTCTCCTTCTTGGAAGGCTATACAGCAAAATGGCTGAAATCTGAAATAAACATTCTTTTCTAGTCACCAGTGAATGCCAGTTCACTCACTTATTCAACATATATTTATTGAAAACCTCTATGTGATAGACAGTATTCTAGGCACTAGGAATACGAAAATCAGCCAAGCAGAAGGGCCTGTCCTCAGGGAGGTTCCAGTCTATTCTTATTTCTTATGAGAGGCAACTGTAGACTGAATAGCATCTGCAGAGCTGGGTATTTAGAGAACCCTCCCTTTCCCAAGCAATTATCAGGGCATGTTATTTGGTTTCTAAAGTAGTCACATACATCCTGGTCATTTAAATAACTATAAAGAACAAAAGGAAAACACAGATTCAAGATTAATGCAACATTTCAGCTAACTACATGTTTCCTATCCTTTTAACATCTATTTTTAAGAATGTGTTCATCTGCTAATATACACCAGACCTTCAGCTAGTCTGGGGATACAGAGTTAGGCACCATCAGATACTTGTTGGCCAGGGAAAGTGACATACAAAGAAACCACATGCAAAATATGATTCATGACTCTAGAGGACCAAGGCTTCAGGGAAAACCACAAAGCCTTCAAGAAGAGGTGACAAATGTTAAAAAAAAAAAAAAGAAAAAAAACCCAAAACTTGTATTAATTCATTCCTGACTAAGTCATGTTTATTTTAAAGTACATTTTTGGCCAGGCACGGTGGCTCACACCTGTAACCCCAGCACATTGCGAGGCCGAGATGGGCGGATCACTTGAGGTCAGGAGTTCGACACCATCTTGTGGTAAAACTCCATTTCTACTAAAAATGCAAAAATTAGCTGGGCGTGGTGGTACATGTCTGTAATCCCAGCTACTTAGGAGGCTGAGGCAGGAGAATTGCTTGAACCTGGGAGGTGGAGGTTGCAGTGAGCTGAGATTGCATCCCTACACTCCAACCTGGGCAACATAGCGAGACTTCATTTAAAAAAAAAAGTCAATTTTCTCCTGGCCTGTTTCAAATATTCTCACTAGCGTTAAGACCTGAGCTGTTTTAACTGTGAGCTCTTCTGAGCCTTCTTTCTTTATTTCCAGCCGTGGCCAATGTCATCGATGAAAACGTTAAGCTGTGCAGGAGGCTGATTGTCATTGTGGTCCCCGAATCGCTGGGCTTTGGCCTGTTGAAGAACCTGTCGGAAGAACAAATCGCTGTCTACAATGCCCTGATCCAGGACGGGATGAAGGTTATTCTCATTGAGCTGGAGAAAATCGAGGACTACACAGTCATGCCAGAGTCAATTCAGTACATCAAACAGAAGCACGGTGCCATCCGGTGGCATGGGGACTTCACGGAGCAGTCACAGTGTGTGAAGACCAAGTTTTGGAAGACAGTGAGATACCACATGCCGCCCAGAAGGTGTCGGCCGTCTCCTCCGGTCCAGCTGCTGCAGCACACACCTTGCTACCGCACCGCAGGTGAGCGGGTGGGAGGACACGAGTTTCATCATGCACTGATGGAGGGTCCATCATTGCGCGGTGGCTCACAGCTGGAGGAGGACACATTTCATCGGGGCCGTCCACTCTGAAGCTGGCAGTTGCGTACTAGTGAGAGGGTCTGTTGTGTTTGTTGTCATTTGTTTGCTTCTATCAGAGCTGCTTCTTCAGGGAAAGACACGGCTTCTGCAGAAGGCCCTCTTTAGCCTATGGGCTTATTGACACATGCCCACTCACTGAGGCCTGGATGGATACAGTACTTGGGCCCCTTGAGAACAGGACATGGAGGGTTTTAGAAATGGCAGTGGACATGCCCGGAAGTTTGCCCATGATGTGGCACCCATGGAGTCTGAGATGGGAGCCTGTGCTGTCGAGGGACCACAGGAGGGCAGTCTAGCACCAGGAGAGGGTTGGCAAGGATAGCAGTATTTGTCCATGCCTGTCCAGTGTCCGCAGGGCCCTGTGCTCGGGGGTCTTTTGCTGTGTCTGCGTCTCTCTCATTCTGCCAGTGCAGACAAAGAGCTGTGACCACAGCCTTAGCACTGTGCTTCCAGAAGCGAGTTGAAAGTCACCTAGACCAGTGGGGACCCATGGGTGTGGCCATGACTACCTCTTGGTCACCCTTCCATGCTTAGAGCGGCTTTATCTGTCAAACGAAAGCAAGCAGGAATTCCTTTCCTTTCCCTTTTAGACACACGTCAACCAGAATTCTGAGCAGCCTGTGAGAGACACAATTGGCACACAGATGATAGAATTCTAGTCCAAGCAAGGCAAAGTCAGTTTCCAATGAGCCAGTGTGCCCTTGTCACAGGCCAATTTATAACTTAATGATTCACAAAGTTTTTAATACTAAAAATTAGCTGTAAACCCTCATCACTTTTTTCCAAGACCCTGGCCTGAGGGAATTAGGCATAGCTCAACCCTCTGAAGCTGTGGGTTGTTGACACTGAGACTTAGTAAGCAGTCAGTGGTGGCTGGAAGGGAGTCAGCCCTGAGAGCCAGCCGGCAGGGGCGAGAAGGGGAGCCAGAGGGTGTCAGGAGGCCTGTGGCCCTGGGATGGCGTGGGGAGCAGGGTGGGTCGGGAGGCGCTGTGCTCTCGTTCATAGGCGGTGGGTGGTGCCCAGTGTGGGATGGACTTTCAGGTGCTAAGGAGCCTGCTCCTGTCTTTGAAGAATTTATGTTCCAAGGTGACCTCACATTACACATTTGTTCAGCATCCTACGGAGGCCTCGACTTGACATTGGTCCACTCTTTATTTAACATTTGCTTTTAAAATTTTTATTTTGGTGAACTATATGAACATAAAATTTACCATTTTAACAATTTTTAAATGTATAGTTCAGTGGCATTAAGTACATTCACCTGTTGTGCAGCCATCACCACCATCCATTCCAGAATTGTTTCATCCTCTCAAGCTGAAATTCTGTGCCCATTAAGCTATGCCTCCCCATTGCCTTCCCATTGCCTCCCCATTGCTCTGAGGTAGGACATAAAATACATTTTAAGAATAACAGCATTAAAAAATGGCTAATATAATTCATTACTACTATTACATTTTTGATACTTTTCAATAAAAAGAAAGTAGAGACACATATTGGAAAGAGGGAAGCTTTTTGACTTATAAAACTCCAGTTAAAGAATTCACCAACAGTGCTGGTCTCCGGGAAGTCAGAGGTTTCCAGAAAATACCTTTTCTTCTGACGGGTCAGCTTTCTGTTTTGCTGACAGCCTCGACTGATGTCCTGTGAGTGTGGTCATTCACTTATAAATAATTAATTGCTAGAGAATCCATTTTCTAAAATTCGCAGGCACACCCTTCAGAGAGGACACGTCCCCGCACCTCTCCCACTCTCCCCACACTGCAGCTGCCTCTGGCTCCCTCCATCCTACAGAGGGAAATGGCTGGGAAGGAAGGGGGAAGGGTGCGAGATGCCCTCAAATCTGAATAGGGTGGGGGTATTCCCCAAATCCTCACCAAACCACGAGCCAGTGACCACTCACCCATTGCGGTCCAGATCTTATTGCAGGGTTAGTCAAGCGGCCAGAGGTGGTGCCCACTGCCCTCATGGGGTTTCCTGGCATGGCCTGGTTTCATATGCACTCCACAGAAGGAAGGGCGAAGCGTCCTCAGCCCGCCTGCAGCCACCCTGCCCGCTCCAGCACTGCAGGCAGCCTCCAGAGACCAGCCCAGAGAAGAGAACAGCAGCGAGTGAGGAGACGAGTGCGGAACAGATCAGTAACGCCCATTTTCCTCTTGGGTGCAACAAGACAAACAGCCTGTTTTAATTAAACTAGCAAATCCTCCATGAGGAATGACGACTCCCATGTTGGAGAGAGAAATCGAGATGCAAAGAAACTTTTTAAAGTTCTACTAATTCCTAATGAAATAATAGGGATGCAATGCAGCAAGAATACAAATAATTAAAGTAAGTAGCCTGGCATCACCGCTGACATGTAGGCAGGTTGGCAGGTAACAGCTCCGCTCATGGTCTCAAGTCCAAGTTTGTATAAGAAAGGAAGTTTAAGAGTTCAATGGCTAAGGGACAAAAAGGTAGTTTATAGGAAAGCTGAAGGCCACCCTCAATTCTCTCCCGTTTCTCCAGCTGGGCTTGGTGCAAATATGAGGTCAGTGGGGTCCTATCCCTAGTCCTTGGGGGTGGGCTCCAGAATTCTACTCCAAGCAAAGTGAAGTCCGTTTCCAAGGAGCCAGTGTATCTTCATCACAGGCCAATTTATAATTTAATGATTCACAAAGTTTTTTAATGCTATGAATTAGCTGTAAACCCTCATCACTCCTTTCCAAGACCCTGGCTTGAGGGAATTAGAGACTCCCCTGGGAATCCCCAGGGGCTGACCCGGAGGTAGGGCTGAGAGAGGAGACTGGACCAGAGAGGTGAAATACAGGTGCTGAGTCGCTGGGTTACCTTTACATTCACCTTCCTATAATGACTGAGTCAGCCACAAAACCCACTTCCTTTGGTATCTCCCCTCAAATACCCTGAGTCGGCTCGTGAGAGAGGCCCTGGGAGAGACCCAGTCACGTTAAATAAAGGGCCCAGGAAGGTGTGATCTTTTCCCGGAGGACCCAAGCAAGATGAAGATATACATGCAAAAAGTGCTTGGCAAACCGTGGGATGCCGTGAGGAGCTGGCCTGCCAAAATATGGAACGTGCTCAGGGAGCCTCAGCCCCCAGGGGCCCCCACACCCATCAGCACCCCATAGTGACGCAGACCACTTCCTGCCACGTCACGGTTGGTTGACCTTTCGTCGGCACTTGGTCCTGTTTTTTATTTATAAACTTCCCTCCAACACATGCTTGTTTGGTATTGATCTGGGGCTGTGTAAAGTGGAAAATTCCTTCCTGGTTTCCCTGAAGAACAGAGGCTGTTCCAGATGAGGTCTGGAGTGAGCTACAGAGGGTGACCATGGCTCTAGGAGCGGTGGCTGCTGGGTCTGAATGTTAGAGGCCACACATCTCCAGTGGTATTATTCTGGGAGATGAGAACTCTGTGTGTGGATGTCCCCTCCCATACACCCAGGGACTTCTGAGAAATGCTGCTGTTCACCAATACAATTCCACCCTCATCTCCCGGGCTGTCCCTGGAGAGGGGCTCTCCACTTGAGAAGCACCTCAGAGCCCTGGCTCTTGTCATCCAAATTCACCTTTCCTCTGGGGCTTTTATAGGAAAAGTGACAGTTGCCACTGCTCACCTGTGATGCTCTGGCATAACCACCTTGCAAAGATAACCCAAGAGAAATGGAAGCCTCAGGGATATACCAGCAGATGAACTGACAGCAAGGTAGAGGTTTTCGCATTCCCATGGCAGGTTTCCTCCTCAGCCCCCATCTCCCACCACATCAGAAAAGGAGTAAATAGATCTTTCCTGATTTCAGGCCCAAAACTAGGCTCAAGAAGAAAGAAGTGTACTCTCACGACTGGCTAAGAGTTGCTGGACTGACACCTATGGCTGGAAGATGACTTGTTTTGCTCCACATCTCCTCATTCCTACACCTATTTTCTGCTGCAGGATGAGGCTAGGGTTAGCGTTCTAGACACCCAGTTGAGCTCAGGCTTAGAGAAGAGGACGATAGGATAAGAGCTGGGGCCATCCCCATGTCATGGTGGGTGAGAGCTGGGGGTATCCTTATGTCATGGTGGGTGAGGGCTGGGGGCATCCCCGTGTCGTGGTGGGTGAGATCTGGGGGTCATCCCCATGTCATGGTGGGCTGAGCCCTATATGGAAGCCTGTGCTTGGATAGTGTATGCCCTTTCCCCTGTTTTTCCACAATGAACGATTAAACTGTAAATGTTACAAAGTCAGTAATTTGTGAAATAAATTTTATTCTCATTTGAGCAACATAAATCACAATTTTGTTTGTTTACCATGTCTGTCAAATTCACAAACATTTTCTTATCAGTTTAAAAAATGAAAACTGACTTCTGCTACAATCATCTGACAATTATCTTGTCAACATTCAAATATTTTTCACCTTAAATCCACTACCTTTGTGGTATGGTCCACTGAAAAGTTGGGCAAAACCCAATCTGTGGTTGAGGCTATAGAGAAACATGAGGGTCATGCACAATAGCTTTTTTCCCCCACACTTAGTAAATGGGCTGTTTCTCAGTCTGACAGCCACCAAAGCTTTATGTCCTGATGAGTATTTTCATCCTCTCATCCTCTCTGATGGCCTCGTTTCTCCAAATTTCTTCTTCTTATCTCTCTCTCTCTTTTTTTTTTTTTTGAGACAGAGTTTTGCTTTTGTCACTGAGGCTGGGATTACAAGCATGAGCCACTGAGCCTGGTCAAGGTTTTCATATTTTTAAAACTTTGAAGTACAATGAGAAACATAATTTAGTAAGCAACTCAGTGTGCACACACGGAATGGAAAAAGCTCTGTTCTATTTTATTTGTTCTATTTTGTTCAAGACTAGCTCAATTTTTCAAAATGCTGGTCACAGCTTGCCAACTTGTTTTAATAACCAACTTATGCCTTTCCACTGCAATCTGGAGAGCTCAGCCTCTCAGGCTGCTGGTTCCCCTGTCAATCACGATATTTGGCTACTTTGCTTTCTTCAATCAACAAGGCTTTATCAAAAATTTATGGCTCTTTTAATTATCTGACTTCCTGGTCAATCAGCTTTGTTTGTGGTTTTAAATGACCACAGGATAGTAGAAGTGAACATAATTTCCTGCCTGTGTAAAAGGATGACATCAAGAGGAAAAGAAAGCAGCCCATTGGGTGAAGAACCTTGAGAAAGAGATGAACATTTCCTCCCTTGAGACACAGGGCAAACAAGGTCACGCCTGAGCTCGGCAAACAAGGACTTCGGTGCCTGCCTGCGGCGCCATTGCGCCCTCTAGTGGCTGCTGAGGAACCGCTGTCCAGCCCGAAGCTCACAGAGCCCCGTTCAGGCTGCCGCAACCTACCTAGGTGGCCAGAATGGAGCCTTACGGGTGGGCGGGCACCCCGGGGTGCACACATTACCTTCTCGGGGCTCTCCAATTTAAGGCCAAGGATATCTTTCTTCTTTTTCGGCTGCGGAGAAGGTGGAGATAGTGCCATTTTCGAATGTGTTCCAAACTCTTGGGCTTCTGAGATTGCCGCAGTCTGTCCAAGGGTGATGAGTGGGGATCAGCAGGCCCTGTTTACTGTGTACTCGCAAGAGGCGACTGCGGTCATAAGAATTTCAGAGAGGTGGCCCTGGCGTCGGGCCGCCTGGACTCCAGTCACAACTCCACCACTTGCTGATGGAGTATGCTAGCTAAATCCCTCGTGCAAGTCAAAAACTCTGTGCCCCAGTTTCTTCCTCTGTAAAAAAGGGATAATACAATGTTGGTATCCTTATTGCCCACTACAAAAAGGGCCAGAGAATATGAACAGGACATTTACAAAGTAAGGATTAATTCATACAAAAGCCTGGCGAAAGGAAAATGTGTGTAACATCACAAATGATCTGATGCCGCCAGGTAGGGGAGCCTTTACCGTGTGCCAGACCCTAAGCTAAGCACTTTAAGTACATTATCTCATTAACAGTCAATTATCCTATATCTTCTCCATTTTAAAATGAAGAAAGTAAGTGTGTAAGAGATTAGGTAACCCACCCAGGGGTAACAGAATTGTTAGACGTGGCCCCAGGGAAATGTATCACTGGCTGGGTATTTCACGATGTTACAGCATTCCTGTTAAATTGTTAGGTATGATAATGGTAGCATTGTTATGTTTCTAAAAGCACGTTATGTGTTAGAGGTGACATGCTGAAACATTTGTGAATGAAGTACTATGATGTCTCAGATTTACTTCAAAATAATCCAGTGCAGGGAGTGGTGGAGGACATGAGTTTGTGAAACAAGACTGGCCATGAGTGAAGTTCATTCATGAAAAAATAGAGCAGTTAAAAAGATTTTTAAAAACAAAGAAACTCTCAACCCTCAGACACTCTTGCAAGTCTGCTGTGAAATAAGACATCCTGGCTATTCTGAAGAACCGGATGAAACTAGGGATGGAGATATTTTGTTTTGTTTTCAAAATATAAACAGCTTTTTCCTCCCTGATTATTTGCTCATTGGGTAAATTTATGAAAACAGGAAGTTATAAAAATATTCATTATACTTTTGGTGTGTATATGAATATTCACATAGATTTGATCTTGCAATACCAATCTTAGATTTATGAATTGCATTAGTCAGGGTTTTCTAGAGAAACAGAACCAATATGACTTTTATATGTATACAAAATTAAGAACTGTCTCCTATGATCATGGAGGCTGAGAAGACCCACAATCCACTGTCTGCGGGCTAGAGACCCAGGAAGGCCAATGAAATATTTCTTTAGTTGGAGTCCAACACCCTTCTCCACCGGAAACACCCTTACAGACACGTCCATATATAATGTTTAATTTGGGCATCCTTCGGCCCAGGCAAGTTGACATATAAGATGAACCATCACATGGATGTTTAGGTTTGTTCCATTTGTTACTTTTACAAACAAAGTGCATTCATCTGATCATTTGCCATAGATAAATTACGGAAATAGAAGAATTTATCTATTAAATAGATAGATTTATATCTGATCATTTGATGCATTTTTCCAAATTTCCCCCTGGAAAGCTTGTACCAGTTGTGACTCCCACCAATGCTGGCCAAAGATGTCAGAAAGCAGAACATATTCTAAGGTGTCCCAGGCTCAATCCTGAGTTCCTAGTCTGGTAATGACACTGGGGAATTTCTTGTTTTATATATTTTTTGTGCATTTCAGAAGAAATGATCAACAAGCTGTGATGGGATGTTTTTGGTCTTGAAGGACCTAGTAATACACTTCTCTGTTTCAGGGTGTGGCTGTGCAATTCCCAGCCCCACTAGTCCCCTGTCTTGTATGTTTATCCATTGCACCTGCTCTGCTGCTGGTGATTCTCAGTAGGGCACATTCTCGAGCAGGCCTCCCTAGGGGTGGCAAAGGCACTCCTGCAGAGTCAGGCTCTGCCGTTGCTTCCATCCAGTTGGATGGATCCTAAAAACTTAACAGGCGATAACACAGGGGTGGAGAAAGCTCAGAGCTCCAAACAAAAGGGGAGAACCATCTGGCCTTTCCCAGTACCTACTCTAGTAGAGTGGGTTAATTAAAAACAGTAGCAACCGTGAAAGCTGACTGGTGTTATCTCTTTTCCCAGCCCCAACCAAGGCAAAACAAACAAAAAAAGCCCATACTGAGTCTCAGGGTCTTTTGTGTTTATGATTCCCATGTGTGTGGTCCCAGAGAGAAAGAGGATGGAGGAGGCAGGGGCTTGAGGTCAGCAGGCTGCAGTGGAGAGCTGCTCTCCTGTGAGGAGGCTGAAGTCCCCTAAAACGAAGAGAAAGCTTGGGATGTTGGGCTATTCCCGACCCTGCTTTCATGTCACTCTCTCTGATTTCATTTCACATATCACAGTTGACAGGGCACAGATACTCTTGAGACATTTTTTTTTTTTTTTTTGAGATGGAGTCTCGCTCTGTCACTCAGGCTGGAGTGCCGTGGCATAATCTCAGCTCACTGCAACCTCCACCTCCTGGATTCAAGTGATTCTACTGCCGCAGCCTCCCAAGTAGCTGGGATTACAGGTGCGTGCCACCTCACCCGGCTAATTTTTGTATTTTTAGTAAAGACGGGGGTTTCACCATGTTTGCCAGGCTGGTCTCAAACTCCTGACCTCAGGTGATCTGTCCACCTCAGCCTCCCAAAGTGCTAGGATTACAGGCATGAGCCACCACACCCGGCTCTAGAGACATTTCTAAAGGGGATGCTTGGAATCTTGAGAAGACTGTAGATCTTCTTGTAGGCAATCAATTATCTGTTCATTGAAATAAGAAAGCTAAGTACTTGATTGGGGGCAGGTGAGTGGGCAACGGTAGGACATTTACTCCCAGCCCCCATGCTTGAAAATCAGTTCTCTTTCCAGTTTTCCAACTTTTCTGTTTCAAGCAACATCAGTCAGGCGTCAGAATGCCCACAAAGCTTTTCTGATTGAATGAGTAATAGGTAGGCTCTGTTTTATTCTGTGTGAAAATTAAGGGTCTTTATCTCTCAGCTCTTACAATGGCCAATAAATGCTTTGAAAGGTACAGCCGTGGCCTTCTCTGGAATTGAGGACCCTCAGAACACTGCTGGCACCCTAGACCTTCCACAGAGCTTGGCCCAGTGAATGAGTGATGGGAACTTGGACGCAAGAGCAATGGTGAGATTTGCTCGGGTCTGTCCTGCCCAAGTTAATTTGCATATCTGTAGTATGGCTTCCAAGCAAGGTAAGGACCATTTGGCCTAATTTTATTTGTATTTATAATCCGACCTAGGGGTTTGAAGGACAAATATCAAACAGTGGCGGATTTCTGTTTCAGTGTTGAGCACCGGGTGTCCCTTCAGGCCTTGTTCAAGGCGGCTCCCAAGAGTCCAGTGGGCAACCTAGTGTTAGGAGGGTGCCTGTCCCACCTCTCTAGGGGGTGAGACAAAAAGGCGGGCTTTGTTTGGTTTCCTGGAAACCTCACCTCTGTGAAAGGGCATTCAGGGATCTCAAAGGACCAATCTTATACTTCTCTCCATGCCACCTGTCTACCTTCCAAGCCAAAGGTGCATGGTAGCCACTTTAGGGGGAAATGAGAGAACTCAGGTAGTCATTTAGCCATGCTATTACAAAAGTCCCGAACTGGCCTTTTGTAGTTTTATTGTCACCTTCTGCCACTCATTGAACACATGGGCCTCCTATATGGATACAGAGGTGAGCATAGAGGCATGTCTCTGCCCTGATGGCATGCATGATCTAATGGATGGAGGAGACAGCCACAAGGAGGGGGCGGGGGGAAGATGGCTGGGGGTAGGGGAGTGAGGAGATGTAGAGAGAGAGCAGGAAGAAAATCATGGAAGAAAGCCATTTGATGAGAGACTCTCTTTTTCTCTTTCTTTTTAAAAATTGCAACACTAGTCACAAGGGGTTGTGGCTGACCTGACTGTGACACCCCCAGCCCCCACCTGAGGAAGAGGCAACAGCTCCAGCACCTGTTTCTGACCTAGGGGCCAGGTGATGGCCCAGCTCCACACCACATCAGGCCTGAGTGTGGGAAAGCGTTGCGGCCAGGAGCCATCTAGGAGCTTGAAACAGAGCCGTGCTCTTCTCCGAGCTGTGGTTTCAATTAAACCCATGGCTAAAACCTTCACCAGGCATGTCCATTTGGGACGTTGTTTTGGCTTATTTAGAATAAATAATCTATAGTGGTTTTCCCTCGGTACTCGGGGAAATTGTCATCAGGTGAAACTGGCCTGAAATAAGTACTGAGATCATGCTTGGAGGTCTCGTTGGCCCGTGGGGAGGGGTGGTGGTGGCGGTGGCACGGGGTGGAGGGAGGGTCGGTACTGCTTTGCTGAGAACGACAGAGCGGCCTGGGAAAGAACGGCCTGTCCTCAGGGCTCGCCCTCGCCTCGCTCTGTCTGACCCTGAGGGTCTGTCCGCCACAACACGAACCCCGCGGATGTTCCAGGGAGGTATCTGGTAGTCTGACCTCAGTGACAAAGAAGGGACCTTACGACCCAGGCAGGTGAGCAGCGTTAAGCCCCAAACCCAAGTGAGGGCACCCGCGATTGCTCCATGCGTCCCGCAGGGGGCGCCCTGGTGTTTTTCCTTGGCTTCCTAAAGGGATTCTAAAAAGAACATGCAACCTTGATTTGACAGGAAGCAATAAAAACGCATGCAGAGAGCTGACTGGAGCCCGGATTCTACATGCCTCCTTCTTGCCTCAGAAACACAGAGGAATGAATGAATTAAAGACACAACACTCAGCCCTAGGCTTCAGGATTGGATGGGTGAGCATTTCGGGGTAGGCTTTTCTAGAGATGTGCCATCAGGGTAGGAAGAGTGTCAAATGAAATCTCACTTTATAATCACAACAGCCCCATAGACTGTTGTGGCAGGTGGAAGACAGGTGTAGCCAGGTAACTGAGTTCAAGGCAGCATGGTAGAAACATGATTCTCCCCCACAATGTCAAGCCTTTTTTTTTCCGTTAAGTAGAAGCTCCCTTCAGTTATTTCTGCTAGGTTTCATAGTTTTGCAGTCACTTCTGGTGCTTTGAAGAGTCATTTGGGGTTTATCGGATTCAGCTCTGGTTCATGTTAAAACTTTAATCATTTGATTCCAAACTTTTCCTCTACTCCGCTCATGGGAGATAGGAGCTGAGACTCTAGTGGGTGGAATAAAGGTGGTGATGGGCTGCTGTCACACACCTGTCCTCTTCCTCCATCTCTCCCACCTCATTTGGAGCAGTGAGAGATGGGGTACAAAACCATGTCTACATCTTTGACTACATATGATGGCTCTGCCTGGGGTACCACAACTGCCATCCCTGCTCATTGCCCAAGGGCATCAAGTGGATGGATGGTGACACCTTCACGTCCTACAAGGGGCTCACATCTGAGGAGACACCCTGGCAAAGGTGGGTTTTGGAGGGACCCAGCTGTGCTTTCAGGCTGCTATGCAGTGGGTGGCCTCACACCCACACCTGTGGGGCCTGTGCTGCTTTGTGCCTGGAGCTCCTAGCTCAGCTTCCCGCCATGGTCTACCTTCAGGTCTGCAGGTGCACTGGGGCTCCATCTCCCTACTTCTTAGCAATCAGAATCTCTGGTGGCATGTGCCCAACTTTGAGGGGAGCATGCATTCATGCCCCACTCCATTGGGCAGGGCCTCACCATGCCACCTCTTCTCAAGTCTACTTTTCTCTAGTTCAGGGACTCAGGGACGACAGTACAGTGAATCTACCAGCTAATCAGGTGCACAGCAGAAATCAAAATCCAGTCCCACTTTATTTATGGCACTCAAAGTTTTGGAATAATTCTCTTGGGGATCTCCCCTCACCCTGGTAGAGTGAGGAAGAAATAAGCTCTTTTCATGAACCAAACACAAAGGCCCAAAGACGACCCGTGAGCTCTCCTCATATGTGCAGTGGTTGTTCATTGGGATGGGGGTGTGGGTAGGGCCAGTTCCTAGGGAATGTCCCTCTCAGTGGGCTTGTGGCTGGTGCTCAGCATATTCTGTCTTCAGCCTCAGCCTCTGCTGAAGATCTTGAACAAGAGGAAAGATACTGTGTGGCATCTGACACCATATTTTCTAAAAGAACTTCTGAAAACCAAAGAAAAAAGACAATAGAAAAATGGACAAACAATATAAACAGGAAATTCAAAGCCACAGGACACCAAATAATCAAGACCCATAGGCGAGCCCAACCTCACTAATAATAAGGGACATGTCATTACACAATAGTTACTGCTTTATATCTTGCAGATTAGCAAAGTTTAAAGGGCCTGGCAATGTTGGTGAGGTCATGGGGCAGTAGGGATGCTTCTCTGTTGAACTTACTGCACATTGGTAGAATGACTGTGGAGAGCATTTAGCCATAATGCTCATAGCTGTTCTAGGCACATAGCCTAAAGAAGCTCTCATTCATGCAAACAAGGGCATGTGCATAAGAATATTTATTGATGTGTTATTTGTAACTGGAAATTTGGAAGCAGACTAAATATGTCTGTGGATAGGAGTACAGAAAAGCTGTGTACATTCCCCAAATCCACTATTATCTGCGGTTTAAAAAGGATGAACTTCAGCTACATGTATGAACATGGGTAAACTTCAAGCCATGTTGATAAAAAGTTTCAGAATAATATGCACAATATTTTTTATTAGTTATATATAGCAAAATACAACATACAAAACAGAATCTAAGATTGTCTCACAAGGTTACTTGTGAGTTTATCATAATCTTATTCACTTCCAGCTTTAATGTAGGATGCTTTTGTTACTTTATTCTGGGCTGAAGCTTTTGGGAACAGCTTATGTCTGAAACACCAAAGGCCATTGATTCTATGTCCCGAATAAAAGCCTGCTATTGGCATGAATGACAGTAACAGACTTTTATTATTGGTAAAAATAATAAAATTGATGCCTATTGCTTGATACTGTGTCTCAGACCTGGCTTTCTATACAGGCAGTTACCTACCCAGTAACATTTTAGAGATGCTGGAAAGCTGTGTTGCTCTAAAACATCTCTGGTGGAGACCAGTCTACTACTACATACATTTCTAGAATTAAAATTTTAAAATAGTTAATGTATGCAATCAGCAAGAGTATTTTATTAATGTCTCCAACAGCTTCATTCACACTCTTGCAAGGGTACATTTATTTGATTGCATTTCAATTTGATGGCTGAGACAGAAAGGAGACAAAATGGAAGCTTTGTTATAGGAAAGGAGTACAGAATTGACATTTAGTGTGGGCTGCTGTGGGGAGAAGGTATAAGTGGGCACCACCCTGGGGATGATGTTACAATGTTCTTTGGACAAAAGGACAAGGCAAGACAACGTTGAATGAATGCAGGTGTTTTGTCTAAACATATAAACAAGTCACAGCAAACTACACTCGGCATCATGAAATGGTGCTGCTGACCACTATAGGGATTCATGTTTTGTTGAGCATTTAGTATGTGCCAGGCACTGGCTGTACAAGCCTTTACAAGAGCCTTCTGAGGTATATTTTGCACATGCCTCTATCAGGCTTCAGAGAGTTTTGATTGTTTTCCCTAGTACCCCATAGTATTTGAACCCAGAGCTGGCTGACTCCGAAATTCAATAAGCCATAGTGCCCCTAAGTGACAGCTTCCTCCTACTCTATAGTTTATTCCTGGAGAATGTCTAAGTTTGTAATAGACTACTTTGGGTATGAGCAGTACATTTTCCCACCCTTCCTTTGATTCCAGTAGGAAGCTTCTTGTGTGCATTTGGCTCCCGTGAGTCCATGCCCAGGCTTGGCCAACCCTAACATGGTATGGCTTGCACAGTTTGCAGGCAGCTTTGTAACACAGGATAGATGAACCTAAATCCTCAGAGATTCTTTTCAGCTGGATTAGGTGGGAAAATTTGTCTCTGTCTCTTGCTCCCTGTCCTACTCTGTCTCTGAAATGTGGGTATAGCTTTGCTGGTAGCAGTCTTTCCTTCCAGAAGGATAGATTTTGTTAGCATCAAGAATGAATCATGTCAAAAGTGAAGAGTCAGAGATAAGCAGAATCAGAGAAAGAAAGAGAGACCAAGAGAAATCTGTGACACTGTTTGAGTCCCTGGATCCTGTCATGCCTGAATTCCTTGGAACTCTGAAGTTTAGGAGTTAACTATTTCTCTTTTCTGCTTAAATTTGGTTTCTGTTTCTCACAATGGAAAGAATCCTAACAAATACCAGCCTCAATATGTTAGTCTTTTCCTGCAGACTTCTTTCTGATTGATATCACCATAGCAATGTGAATTTTTCTATGAAATCACGTAAGTTTCTCTCCTTGAAAAAGAGATAAAAAAGCCATACTAGGTTTGGGGTTCCTATCATGAGTGTGTTTTGGTATAAATTATACAATGGCTCAAAAGTAACATAAAAATTTATTTTTTGGGGCAGTGCACACATTGGGCATGAAATCCGGGGCCTCAGTCCACTGCTGGGATGCCACTGGTGGCCATCATCTTCTCCCAGGCTCCACATCTGAGCCTTGTACAGAGCGATGTCATTGCAGACCCTGCAGTGGTTGAGCCTGCGATCTGGGCATTCTGGGTTGAGCCAGGGCTCTGAGTCCCATGTAATTTCCTGATTTTCGGTCTGTGTCTGAGTCCTTCCTCCTTGGTCCCTGGGCAGCATGGCGAATGAGATTCTGAAACCTGGTGTCTCCAGGCTCCTCCAGGTTACCATGCCAAGACGTGGGCTTCCTGGTGATCTGTGGACCTCGTGGAAGGGTTCACGTGATGCCACGCATAGACGTTCTGGGCTGGTAGCTCTTTGAGGTACAGCTCCTGCAAGATCTGGTTCTGAAGGACCTCACCCTGGATCACCTTCTCCCTGGGGTGTCCTGCCATGGCCTTGGCGTTGCTCCATCGTGTTCGATGCGTGCCCTGCTCCCTCGTGCCTCTCTCCCTGGCCCCGGGCTTCTAACGTCCCCAGGTAACGGTGTCCCACGCGGTCTCCAGGCTACAGCGCTCCCACAGCCCCAGCTTCTCGCGACCCAGCCCTTACCCCAACCGCCCGTGGAGGCCCGTGGACCTCCAGGAAAGGGCTTCCCGTTACGGGACAGACCCGGAGGTCATGGGCATGTGGTTAGGCCTCACCTTGGCCAGTCGTTTCCCTCCCAGCGAGCAGAAGCGCTCCTTCCTCGTGCTCTCTCCCTTCTCTGTCTCGGGCCTGCAGTTTGCTCGGTGGTTCCAGACCAAGGCACACGGGGAAGCCATTGACAAATGCAGAGTCTGGCGCGGCTGGCTGAGCAGGCAGCGGAGGCCAATGGTGGGTGTCCGTGGTCCTGCGTCTCCGTGTCCACAGCCAGGCCACGGGGACCCCAGGGTCCGCTCCTTCGCTGCCGGAGCACGTTCCCTGCAGGGGCCTCTCCGTGGGGTCGTGGATCGTCAGGGCCGCGTGGGTGGCTGGGTGGGGGCGGGGTGGGGGCGGGCTGCAGGCAGGCTCTAAAAGCAGGGGCTGGGCGGGGGCGTGGGGGGATAGGGAGGGACGTAGTGGAAGTTGGGGCCCCAACGGACATGCGGGCGGCAGATGCAGCCCTTACGAAGATTCAGGCAGGAAGAGCTCGGCGGGGCGATGCCCACGACGGGATAGTGGACGGGGACGAATTGGTTCAGAGACGGGTAGCAGATGGGGCAGAAGGACGAGTAGGTGGGATGGAACAGGAGCGTAGTCTGCGGGTCCAGAAACCGGGGACGGATGGGAGGAAAGAAGAGCCGACTGCCAGGGAGCTGCAGGGTGGCGCCGAGCGGGCGCCGGGGCTGGGAGGCGGAGATGCGGGGCAGCTTTCGAGTCATTTTCAGCGAGTGCAGCGCTCCCTCGTCGGAACAGTCGGAGTGCGCGGCGAGCGCGGGGCCTGCGCGGCTTTTATCTCCTCCGGGCGTTCCAGGGCAGAACATGCTTTGTGACCTGCGCCCCCCGCGAAGCCGGGAGCGCCTCCCCAGTTGGCACAGGGCCCTGTCTCCGGGTTTAGGACCGAAAAGGGGAAATGGAAGACAGAGGAAATGGGGCGACATAGCAACCCCTGTTCTTGTACCCTGTAGTTTTGCCCTCAGTAGGCAAAGACTGATCAGAGGGCTAGGATACAGTTAGAGGCCGGGGGCCTGGTAGAGCGGCTCTGAGCAGGATCTGCGAAAAGGGGACGAAGTCAGTGCCCCAGGCGCCTTCCCTTAAGACAGCGCAGCGTTCAAAGCCCTTGAGTCCTTCACATTACTGCGGGAACATGCGCAATTAGACATGCTAGGTCCATTTTACCCATGGGACACGAAGGACCAGAGAGGGAACCTTCATAAGCTGGCGGTGGTGACAAAGCAGGTGGGGCTAGAACTTGGGGCAGGAGAGGGCAGGTAGGAGGGAACACAAAACTGCCCCAAGAGCGCACCAGCGGCCTTGCCTCTCCTGCATGTCTGGACGGGATCCTGCAGGGGGCGCGTCAGAGCAGACCTGGGCGTTTCCTAGCTTACCCTTGGCTCCCGTGTTCCTTGGTTTGATGCTTTACTCTTTAAAATAAAAATTTTTTAAATCTTTAAATATTTATTTTATTCCATTTTAGATTCCTGGGTACATGTGTATGCTTGTTACATGGATATATTGCATAACGGTGAGGATTTGGCTTCTAGTGTACCCATCACCAAAATATGAACATTGTACCCAATACTTATTTTTTATCCCTCACTACCATCCCACCCTCCTCCATTTTGGAGTCCCCAATGTCTGTTACTTCCATCTTTATGTTCATATGTACTCATTGTTTAGCTCCCACTTTTAAGTGAGAACATGCAGTATTGTACTTTCTGTTTCTGAGTTATTTTACTTAGTATGATGGCCTCCAGCTCCATCCATGTTGCTTCAAAGGACATGATTTCATTCTTTTTGTGGCTATATAGTATTCCTTACCATATTTTCTTTATCCAATCAACTGTGGATGGACATTTAGGTTGGTTCCATGATTTTGCTATTGTGAATAGTGCTGCAATAATCATCTGAGTACAAGTGTCTTTTTTAATGTAATGATTTCATTTCCTTTGGGTGGATTCCCAATAGTGGGATTGCTGGGTCAAATGGTAGTTCTATTTTTAGTTAATTGAGAAATCTCCACACTGTTTTCCATAGAGGTTGAACTAATTTACATTCCCACTAACAGCGTATAAGTGTTCCTTTTTCTCTGTGTCCTTGCGTTGTTTTTTTGACTTTTTATTAACAGCCATTCTGACTGGTGCAAGATGATATCATTGTGGTTTTAATTGGCATATCTCTGATGATGAGTGATGTTGAGCATTTTCTCATGTGTTTGTTGGCCGAGAAACAACTTTTAATGTATCTACTTGGCATAACCTAGCCAGACAAATGCTTTCTATAGTTATGAAAGCAGAATTAAATTTGAACCAATAAATGTCATAATCCTCTACTACTCCATCACTTCTCCCCACTCCTAGACACACAAGCTTTAGGAATAAGTGAAAGAGGGAGGGCTGATCCCTAATGAGGCAGTGTGGAGCAGATGGGCTATCGGTGGGTCTCTTCAGGTGATTGGCTGGTGCTAGAGAGGAAGGGCACACCCAGGAAGGGACTGGGGCTGTCACTGGTACACTTGGGTTGTTCCGATCGTGCTTCAAAACACAAGAACAAGCCAAGCAACCACACAAATGGGGGCTGAGCACAGCCATGCTTTGGGTTAAGTGGGCATATTGTCATCAAAGACCTCTCCACCTTTCTCTGTCCTGAAGAAGTTTGCCCAGATTGTGAGCACAGCCCGACCTGGTTCTACTTGGGGAGTTTGGGATGCTTAGAAAATTTCCTTTTCATACCTGACATGCCCAAATAAAGAGAGATCCCTTTCTTTTTCTCTTTTTAAAAGGCCTGATTTAAAGAGTGCTTAAATCAACATAGATGAGGTAGATAAGTCATTATGCAACAATGCCTTTTCCATAATGACTCAATTTCTGAACATGGTATGACTTGGTGGGTTGCGTTTTGCTCTGGTTGTTCTAAGGAGGGGAGCTTAGGGCAATGACCTGGGACAGCTTTAAGATTTTGCCTTTTCTTTTAGCTGGAACCATGTGCTAGAACTATCAGGGTATGACGAAGTTTTCCTTTTTCGCTTGGTTTGACATTGCTGCCTAAGATAAGACATACAGTACAGGCTGCAGAAACATACAAAAATTCTGCTGATAATACACACTTGTTTCTATGGCCAGGAAGCCCTGATTTGCTCACCTCCTCACCACCATGACCAGGTGTGAATTCACAGGTAAAAGGGCAAGTTTGTTTACTCCTAGTTGCTCTTGAATAGAGAGTTGACTTTTTCACCCCCTTGGCTTGTAACTGTTGAGTTCACTAATAAACCCTTCCTTTTAAAAGGGGGGAAAATAAAACTAACGAGAAAATATCATAGGAGATAAAGAAGAATAATAAGAACCCATTGTGGAAGTTCAAAAAGAAACCATTGAAGGTCTAAAAGCTCAGAAAAATATTTAGATCACTGATGCTATAATAGATATAAGTAAAACAGGGGCCACAAAGGGTAACATTCTAGAATATTTTGAACAATAAAATTTAGTGTAAGCCACTTGAGGGCACCCTTTCTGCTCTGGATATCTCAATGGAGACTCTACTTATAAATGTTTTTTAAAATCTCTGGGCTTTAAATTTCTTTATGCCAATTTTCAAACAGATTATTGAAATCTGACTGAAGAATAAGCTTATAAACATCCCTAGTAATATATCCAATTTGTGTTTAAAAAGTATTTTTGAGTTGAGATCAATAAACTGGTTTGAAGTCAAAGGTTTCAAACATGAGTAAGACATGAATCTTGAAAATAACTCAATTAAGAAATAAGTAGAACAGATTTCAACATAAGACAATAAAAGACATCCCCCTTCCATAGTGAAATATCACCTTCAACCAAAGTTTCTTTTTCTTGAATCAATTTTATTATGTTTAATTTTCATGTTGTGTAGGAAGGGCAAGGGAAATGGGGCATGGGAGGTCAGAGAGAACTTTCTGGAGCATGTGACTCCCACATGAAGGAATGTCAGCTGGAAACGGTGGATGGGGTGGAGGCGGATGTGGCCGAAGACCTCGTTTCACACGAAGAAGAAGCATAAAATCATGAGAAGTGTTCAGAGCCCCACAAAGACTTCAATTTCTCAAAGCATGAAGTCTAGAATGAAGGGGGGACTAGAAGGTGGAGGTTGGGGTGAAGAACTCAAGAACGAGGAGAGAGAGAAGGGTGTGGGAGCCTTGAACAGGCACAGCTGGAGAAAGACTTAGTGGTATTACATTTTTAAAGATTTCTCTGCTCATAAATACTTGAAAAAAACCTTGAAAATGCAAACAGCACAAAGAAGTCACCCCCAATCCTGGAATATAGGCATAAACACAGACTATTTTTATTTTATAATGTATTTTAACATCTGGCAATACCAGCCACCTTTATCGTTATATTTTTGTCTACACTTTCTTGACTCTTCTTGTTCATTAGTGTCTTCAGTTTCTATTGGTATTTTGATTTTAATTGTTTTGAATTTATGCTAACTTACAATTTATGCCTCTCTAGAAGCAGGTACTATCTCTTAATACAATATTTCTCTAGTATCTCTTAATATAACAGTACTTTTTCACATAGTTCCTGGCTTAAGTTTCTTTAAAAATTTCTTCTCAGAAATTGTTTTGTTGTTGCTATTGGGAATTTTTTTTTTCCATTTTTTTCTCATAGTTAATTCCTGGCTGATGAAATCCTGGTTTTTCTACTTTTATTCTAACTTGTCAACTGCTGTTTATTTTATTTTATTGGCAGATTTATTTTGTTTATATAGACAATCATAACCGGAAATAGTAGTAAACTTGTCTTTTTCTTTCCATTGTTTGTGGAGTTTGTTTCTTTTTCCTGTCTAATTGTTAGACTAAAATTTTGCTTAATAGGAATGAGAGGGGACATGTCTCTATGGTTTTACTCTGAGCTATGATGTTGGCTGTTTTTATTTTCTTTTAAAATTTTAATTATTTTACATTTAAATTGTTTTAAATTAAATGATCTTCTAGGCTTAGTTGACTAAAAGCTTTAAATTTTGAAAATTTGTATTGAATTTTATCATAGGAGTCTTTGGCATATATTAAGATGATTATATGATTTTTCTTCTTTGACATTTTGGTATGATGAAGCATATTGATACATTTCCTGATATTAAGCCATCTTTGAATTCCTGAGTATACGGTGTACTTATATTTGTTAATGTGCTTCATTTATCTAATTTTATTTGGAATTTTCATTTATATTTGCAAATGAAATTATGAATGAATCTTTACATTTACTAACTCTGTCCTGTAGAAATTATGCTGCTGGCTTACTGGGCGTGGTGACTCACGCCTGTAATCCCAGCACTTTGGGAGGCTGAGGTGGGTGGATCACCTGAGGTCAGGAGTTCGAGACCAGCCTGGCCAACATGGTGAAACCCCATCTCTACTAAACAAAACAAAACAAAAACAACAAAGAAACAACAACAACACAGTAGCCAGGCATCGTAGCAGGCACCTGTAATCCCAGCTACTTGGGAG
The DNA here is from genome assembly GCF_009828535.3 of Hylobates moloch. Taxonomy (NCBI): domain Eukaryota; kingdom Metazoa; phylum Chordata; class Mammalia; order Primates; family Hylobatidae; genus Hylobates; species Hylobates moloch. The sequence continues at coordinate 40,633,863 of NW_026652290.1, read as the reverse complement.
GCTGAGACAGGAAAATCGCTTGAACCCAGGATGTGGAGGTTGCAGTGAGCTGAGAAAGCACCATTGCACTCCAGCCTTGGTGACAAGAGTGAAACTCTGTCTCAAAAAAAAAAGAAAGAAAAGAAATTATGCTGGCTTTATAAAGCGAATTACAAATCTTTTCATCTTGTAATAGGCTCTGGCAGTGTTAATATAGGCTGGAAATTATTTCTTCTTTACAGATGTGAAGGCAACTATCTGAGTCAGGTACTACTTTGGTGATTATTCTTAAATTATATTTGTCATTTCTAACACATTTATTGATTTGATTCTTTTTTATTTCTTTAATCTAGTTTTGTAGTTTACTCTTATCTAGAAATAATGCACATATAATTTTCTAATTGTTTACTATATGGAGATATAAAGTAATCTTTCTAAAAGCAGTTAATGTTCTGAATGTATAAAGTATTGTTCTTTGTTTCATCTCTAACTTTGTTTACTTTCACTTTCACTTCTCCCTCCTGTGACTTAACTATGCAGAGATGCCTATTTTACCATCTACCCTCTATTCCACTTGAATTTATAAATGCAAACATTTTCTCTTAACCAATTAATTTTATCTTTAAGTTCTTCTCCCTCTTTTTTTTCAAGTTTATTTGTGACTCTCATGAATGTTTTCTAAATTCTCAGGATAAGTACTTAGCAACTTCATTCAAATACTTTATTTTTTTTAAGAATTAAACAATTGCCCTCCCAGTACAGCTTTGGCTGTATTCCAGAAGTTTGCTATGCAGCATTCTTCCGGGTATTTTATTAATATTGAGATACTTAAGTTTTGATTTTTGATTTTCGAGTTTCATTTTAAACAATGTTGTTGCCTTTCTTTTTTCCTAGCGGTTCAGTTTGTTTGCATGTAACATTGTTAATTATTTCTAGCTTTATTTCATCGTAATCAGAAAACAGAGTCTTTACCAATCATATTATAATGTTAAGTAATCTCTTGGCATAACTACTGTACTTCTACTGGCATTAGAAGCAAGATGATAATTTTCCTATTATAACTTTAGTGTCCAATTTTCACATTCTCACATTGCTTTGCTCACCAATTGTTAACTGTACGGGACAATGTTGAGCCAAGCATGATGGGGACATAATTGAAGACTGTAGTTAATGTGCTGTTGCCAGAAAGCAAATGTAAAAGGGGCCTTCACCACTAGCCTGTCTCACCCTTTGCCCCTCCCTGCTTAGGGGCTGATAAGGGTACTGTCACCTCAGGGGCAAGAGATGATGAGGATTTGGGCTGTAGGTGATGAGGATTTGGGGCTCTGTTGTAAGTAGAAGCTGGCTAGGATGGCTGAGGGTTCAATCTCCTTGGTGGAAGACCCAGGGAGACTGTGGCAGTGAGGGGTGAGTCTCAGGGAGGTGAGTTGCTACCCATACAAGCAAAGCTGCCTCTGGAGGGCACATTCAGGATATCACAGAGGAGGCTGGGGTCCCCGTCTTGGCATCTGGAATGAGCACTGGGTCAGGAGCCGATCGAGTGTATGCCTCTGTCTGCTCTGGTCTCGCTGGCCATTAGCAATGCCGCTATGTGGAGTCACTCTCTTTCCTCAGGGCAATCAACACTTTTTCCCTTTTTCCCCCAAACCTACCTTTCTAAGGAAGACACTGTCAGTGCTTCAGAGGTGGTGTGACTTTCTAAATAAGGATGGCCTCTCAAGAAAACCCATGTGATTTTTTATCCTAACTTATCTTACATCATAGTAGAAACTTCTCTCATTTTAAAGGACTGCTGCTAGCACACAAACTCAAGTTCAATTTCTGGGTAGTGTCCCTCTGGTAGGGTCACTCATTACAAAAGAATAAAGAAATATTTCCTGCATCTTTATTTTCTCTTATGTTGGGGCCACAACAAAATAATCACATATATGCCTGTAAGCTTCTAACTGCACCCTAGTTGATTTGCTATTTGTATATTCTTCTCTAATATTGTCTGTGCCTGTTTAACCATCTCTGAGCACTCTTTTCCTAAAATGTACCTTCCTACACAAAGCTAATATCCCATTGCCTATTAAAAAGTATCCAAAATTTATTGAGAAGACTGTCATTTGCATTTAAAAAGTCAACTCCTTGCCTGGCAATCTAAGACCCTTCTCCCTTATCTTACTCATAATTCTACTGTCTATCACTAGTTCTTTTGAGCTAATCATGCTCCAGGGGACATGATGACATTTGGCAACTGGAGGTCAGTTTCATGGAGGTCAGGGGTCCTGTTACACATCCCACAATGTGCAGAACAGCTGCCGCCCACAACAAACAACAGCCAGGCCCCAACGTCAATAGTTCTGAGGCTGAGAAAACCTGCTCTAGACAATGAGGGAAAGGGATGCCCTCAGAACCACCTGGGGGATTACCACCAAATGATTCTGATGTGCCCCATTCCTGGTTTAGCATAACTGTCCTGGAACAGAGTAAGATCATCTCCTGAATGAAGTTACTCTCGTTTCTCCAAACACCATTAACTGCTCTTTCCTTTGGCTTAATTATATCACTGTAGAATGGCTCCCAGGAATGGCAATTTTCTTTGATTCTCTCCTACATGTATGCTCTTTCCATTGGAGGGTTTCCTTTGGGAAGATTAAGTGATGTGAGAAGCATGCAGAGCACCTGCCTCGTCACCCGGAGTGTGAGATCCTCCACGAAAGGGAGTCTACTCTCCTTCCTTTTTCTGTAGTTTAAGCACTTTGGAATCTGAGGCCATGCCTCATGCAGCTCACAGCAATGCAGGGAGGCACTCATCTGCAGAGTCACCCACCGAGTCACTCATACTAAAGTAATATCTCTTTTCATTTCAGCATCAGGAGTAGTAATGTGGATTCAGTAACAGGCAAGTAGCACTCTCAAAACCACAAGTATCTCCTGAGAGCAGCAAATAACAGAGTAAAAAACTTTTCTTTCCTTTCTGAGAACATTGCCTTTCTCAGAAACGAAGGTGCTAAAATCACTTTTTCTTGTAAAGTGGTGATTGGAAGTAACCATTGATCACAACTGCTAATTCAGCTGCTCTAAAAGACATGTCATCTCAGACATGGTTTCTAGGCTATTGTACCCTTCCTCTCACCAAACACACATGCAGGTAATCCTCTCCATGTGCTCAAGTCTGGAGAAATGACATATCTCACAAGTTTACACCTTTTCTTTAACCTGAAATAAATGTAACCTGAAATCAACACAAAATCCAACCATGTCTTACTGTTATACAGTAAAGGTTATTAGAGCCACAAGATTACAGTATTTTGTGGCTACTGCGAGGTATTTTCATTTCTTTTTTCACACAAAAAAAGCAGTTATTTGACTGGTACCATCAGGGTTGATTTTTGTGTAAAATTGTATTTTAGTGTTTCTTATACCCCACACACACATAGTTAATTTATCAGGGTCCATGTTATTATCTCCTCTTCTTTGTAAAGTTAGACTTAAAAATATACAAGTTTTGAAATGAACAAATGGCTGCGAATTGATTGGCTGAGAATGATTTCTTCATGGAATAGAAGAAAGACAAGCACTCTTTTCACTCTGTGTTCTTAAACAGTCTGCATGCTTAAAATATGATTTTAAATATAAATACCTAGTTCTCCTATCCATAATTAACTTGAAATTATTACTACTTAATTTTCTACCTAAATACATCATTTTCTTTTCCTTTATCTTTTGAATACATTTTTATTTGTGTACCTTCCATGGGTCAATTTAGGAAAGTTATGTACCTTCTTTGGCCCTTAGTTTCCTCAAATCTAGAGTGAGGGGTTTTGACTACATTAGTGGTTCTCAAACCTGGCTGCACAGAATAATTAACTGAGGAGCTTAAGAAAATACATAGGCCGGGCGCGGTGGCTCACGCTTGTAATCCCAGCACTTTGGGAGGCCGAGGCGGGCGGATCACGAGGTCAGGAGATCGAGACCACGGTGAAACCCCGTCTCTACTAAAAATACAAAAAAATTAGCCGGGCGTGGCGGCGGGCGCCTGTAGTCCCAGCTACTCGGAGAGGCTGAGGCAGGAGAATGGCGTGAACCCGGGAGGCGGAGCTTGCAGTGAGCCGAGATCGCGCCACCGCACTCCAGCCTGGGTGACAGAGCCAGACTCCGTCTCAAAAAAAAAAAAAGAAAATACATAATACCCAGTTGATTCTGAATGAGACCCATGGGGCAGATCAACTCCTAGATTATTTCCAACCTTAAAATTCTGTGCTCTGACAATACCCATTTTGGTGAGGCTGGTGAAATTGGCGAGCCATTGATCTCAAATGGAATGGTTAGCTTGGTATGGTGATTCCAAGGGCCCGTTTCATTACAGGTATCAAAAAATATTTAAAAAGTGCCTAACTTTGGGCCGGGCATGGTGGCTCACACCTGTAATCCCAGCACTTTGGGAGCCTAAGGCAGGAGGATTACTTGAGCCCAGGAGTTCAAGACCAGCCTGAGCAATATAGTGGGACCCTGTCTCTACAAAAAGTTTAAAAATTAACCAGATGTGATGGAGCCCAGGGGATCAAGGCTGTAGTGAGCCATGATTGCACCACTGCACTCCAACCTGGGTGACAGACAGAGTGATACCCTGTCTCAAAAAATAAATAAATAAATAAATAAATAAAAGAAAGAAAAAGAAAAAGAAAGAAAAGAAAACAACACTTGATTTTTGACCCTGCGGTTCTACTTCTAGGCATTTATTCTTAAGAGATGATTAATGGTGTGCCAGATATCTAGTTATGATGATGTTGACTCCAGTGTTATATAAAACAGAAAAAATGAAATTCAGGTAATATTTAAATAAATTATGGTACAAACATACAATAAAATATGATGCAGGCATTAAAATAATGTTAAAGAAAAGTATTTATGTCATGGAAAACTATTTATAGTATAACACATGAAAAAGTTGGTAATTTATTTTAAAAATTAAATAATATGGCCAGGCACAGTGGCTCACGGCTGTAATCCCTGCACTTTAGGAGGCCGAGGTGGGCAGATCACCTGAGGTCAAGAGTTTGATACCAGCTTGGCCAACATGATGAGACCCCATCTCTACTAAAAATATAAAAAATTAGCCGGCTGTGGTGGCACGCGCCTGTAATCCCAACTACTCGGGAGGCTGAGGTGGAAGAATCTCTTGAACCTGGGAGGCCGAGGTTGCAGTGAGTCAAGATCACGCCACTGCACTCCAACTGGGACAACAAGAGTGAAACTCCATCTCAAAAAAAAAATATATATACATATATATCTATATATAGAATAACATTTGTAAGGTTATAGAGCAAAATGATGATGATGGTTTGAGTGGTGGGATTACAAGTAATTTAGGTTTCTCTCTTTTTTGTTTATGTTTTCTATGACTACTATTATTGCTTTAATTAGGGTTATTTTAAAATCATTCTCTAATCTAGCTCCTTCTAGATATGCATGTTTAAGCCTTAAACTCTTCTCTACACCTTTGTGTCCCAAACTGCACCTTTATAGTGCTTAGCTATAATCCCAGGTTTACAAGAAGTACTGAGCTCAAACCAGCAAACATGGGTGGGTTCCACTCAGGGTGCTGACCTAAGGTCATTCAACACAAATAGAGGAGGCATATTCCTTATGAAGAGTAGTACAATCCAAGACAAAGTGAAATAAGTGCTCTATAAATGTGTAACCAGGATGCGGGACTCAAAGGGAAGTCCCAATCCAGGGGGAATGCACAGAGCCCTCCCAAACCAAGTGACATTGGAGAACGAGAAGGTTTCCCCTGGCAGAGAATGGGAGGACAAAGTGCTGTAGAGATAATGGGAACATAAACACTGATTTCTTAATGTACATGGCATATTTGGGAAAAATAGAAGATTTGGGCCTGAGTGTCAAGTATGAGGATAAAATGCATGTGTTGAAGAAGAAATCTGGGGAAGTCCCAGCCCTTACTGTACCTTTGTGTGAAAAGAAAGGTACCTCCTTTGTAGAGAAATGTACCTCCTTCTCTGAGCAGACTCAAGCTCAGCCCAGGTCGTGGAACTGACTTAGTGATTGGAGGATGGGTTGGGTTTAGTTGCCACTTGCTCCATCAGCTGGACACACTCCTGCAGTGTACAACCTGAACAACGGTTCCTACCGCAATGCTGTGAGGTAAGGATACAGAGCTCAAAGAAGGTAAATAATTTGCCCATATTTTGAGCAAGGACATGCATCCAGAGTGAAGACTCTTAAGCAATGAATGTGGACATGATTCCATGGGCTGTGGGAACCATTGCTGGTTATCAAGGAGGAAATGAAATTGAATGCACTAAGACTAGGGCACATATGGAGACTAAACAGGAAGCTATTGAACACTCCTGGTGAGACACGATGAGGCCTGAATTTGGACAGTGGTAGTGAGTAATGAAAGAAGTGAAGAAGTGTGATGGATATTTTGTGGGTAGCATGAGTGAATTTGCAGGTGAGGTGAAGTGAGGAGGGGGAGAAGGAAGACTGGCTTGATATGTGTCTTGAAGCCATCAGCATTTGCTGATAGTTGAAATTATGAGAATTTATGAGAGTCTCTAGAAAGAGAAGGAAAGACAGATGTTTAGAAAATGCCTACATTTAAGAGGAATCAGTGAATGAACCCAAAATAGCAATCAGAGTGATGGGAGGGACACGAAGAAGAAAGTAGTGTGTCATGGAGGCCAAGAGTAGAGTGTCAAAGAGGAAGTGGTCAAAGTGTCAAATGGCACCAGTGTAGAACAGATGAGAGCTGAGAAGATTTCATTAGCAAGTCAGTCAGAAGGCAATCCATTACCTTCAATGAGCAATTCAAACCCTAAGGTTCCAGGGGGTAGGTGTGTGGTGGGGGTGGTGAAGGCTGGAGTAGAGCTCTTTTGTAAGAATTTGGGTAGAGAAAGGAAGGAGAGAGGTAGGGCAGTGGTTTCATAGGAAAATGAAGATCAGGGAAGGCTTTAGTTATAGGGGTATGTGTGTCTAGAACATGCTTAGAGAGCGAGTGATACAGACGTCACTATCTGAAGCTGATAGATACAGACGTCAGAACTGAGACATAGAAGAACCCTTTGAAAGGTGAGACTGCATTGGGAGCTGGGAGGATTGAGAAATCAAACCTAGAACACAAGTGGATGGGCTGAGCTTGGAAAAGAGGCATGCTTTTCTTAGGGAGGAGTGGGGATGAGGGAGGAGATGGGTGAAGGTCCTGGGAAATGTTGAGCTGTGCAAGAGAGGTGGTGATGGTGCAACATCAAGAGTCCCTTTTCTCAATGGTTAGGAAATGAAAGCAGTGGCTTATAGCAATGGATATGATGATGCATTTTCACATCTGAGCCAAATAGAACATCTGAAAAGATGCTGTTGGAATGGAAAGGAAAGAAGCTTTGGGTGAGTGGAAGGGTCAATCAGAAGTATGGCAGGGACTCTGACTGCAGTTGGATAACTTGAGGTTGTTAGATTTGTGAGGAGAAAAGTCATCTTTATCTTGCTCAACGTTCCATTCCCATGATATAACACAGTGCCTGACCAGAGCAGATGTTCAATAAATATTTGTTTAATGGATGCCTTCTGTACTTGTGCTAATCAGTAAAATGAGGTAAATTTCACCAGCACATATTTCATACCCAACGCAGAAAACAAAATTAGGGAAAGAGAAGACAGGGGCCATCACAAAGGCAGGGCCATTTTGCTGTTGATGCTGGTTAACTTCCCCCCATATCACTTTCAAGTGATAAAAGAGGGAGATATGTCACTCTGGGTTCAAAGACATTTTCCACTTCAGCCCTTTTGTCAGTTTCCTGTTCTCAAACCTGTCCACCGAGCTCAGTGCAGTCCATCATATGCACAGACAATTTCTGTTACTTGGTGGTGGGGGTGCATGACCAGCACGGGCTACCTTGGGCTGAGATGAAGCATGGGCAGGGGACCTCCCACCAGCTCAGCAGACCTGTGAGGCCCATCCATAGCCCCAGTCCTGGGACTGCTCTTCAATTAAGGGCTGCAGTTCCTTGCCCTTTACTATCCTCTTTGCAAATAAAATTTTTCTCTTTCAGTTTTCAGTTCACCTTTAATTTCTATCCTGTAATTCTATACCTATCTATTCTCTTTGGCATCATCACTGCTCCTCCACTCAACCCCCATTTCTCTTCTGGTCTTTGAAGCATGAAGACTTTTCCCTTGCCTGGGGTCTACACTGGCTTGTGGTCGAAACATTTGCCCCAGGGACCCATGGCTTCACCAAGGTAGCTGATGTTCCCTTGAGCTCATCTTACACGAAAATGTGTGAATCTCATTTTCATAAGGGGTATTCTCACCCTTGTTCAGTTTTCCTGTGCTGAGTTACACATTTCCAAAATGACTTTTAGGGCATGATTCTCCTGATTGAATTTCCTGGGAGGCCCCACTGATACTGTTCTAGCAAGTGAGTGATTCTCCCAGCCCCTTTTCTTAATGCCAGGCTGGATATCTCTCCGGCATTCTCTGGACTCACACCTCCACCCCCAGCCCTCTGCATCCTTTTGAACTCCTTTCAGGTCATCGGCTTTTCTGTTCCATCTTGAAGGCTACATTTTAGAATTTCTGATGTGTCTTAGAATGGAAAAAAAACAATGACTGATTTTTCTACTTGTTTTTCTGAAAAGCAATTATTATATATAGATTATGGCACCCACAAATGACAATGTTCAACACAAAGACATGTGGAAGAATTCCTCTGTATTTGAGGTCAGAGTGTCTTGCAATTTTAATAAGGAGGCTGGTGACTTCCAGGTGGTGGAAGCTCACTTATTGGGTCATGTCACTCACTCTGTGAGTCTTTTTCCTCTCCTAGTTCCATAAAGCAGCAGGCTAGACAGAAGTGATTCATGTAGTCGGTGAAGACATTGCATTTTTATGGTGCTGCTGGGTATGAGAGTTTGTGTAGCTTGGTTAGAATAAGGTGAGGCTGGGTGCAGTGGCTCATGCCTGTAACCCCAGCACTTTGGGAGGCTGAGGTGGGTGGATTATGAGGTCAAGAGATCGAGACCATCCTGGCCAACATGGTAAAATCTTGTCTCTACTAAAAACACAAAAAATTAGCCAGGCATGGTGGTGCATGCCTGTAGTCCCAGCTACTTGGGAGGCTGAGGCAGGAGAATTGCTTGAACCCAGGAGGCAGAGGCTGCAGTGAGCCGAGATCACACCACTGCACTCTAGCCTGGTGACAGAGCGAGACTCCGTTTCAAAGAAAAAAAAAAGAATGAGGTAAGTTGGGCCAAGGAAACCACAGACATGCTGGTTGTAGTGTTGTGTTAGTGGAAACTCAAAATGTTGAAAGAACGTCCTTTGCCTGTCCTCATGGTGGACTTAAAACCCACACCTCTCTCTGTATGGTACATAAATGTAGACTGCCAGTGACTACTGTCCTCCTTGCCACAAATAAGACTGAAAAGGCATTACTGCCAGTGGGAGAGGCCAGTACGTGACAGTTCATCCTATCTTGTGACACAGAGATCCCTGTCTGTATTAATCCACTCAGGCTGCCATAACAAAATACCACAGTCTTTGTTGTGTAAATAACAGTTTGGTTTCTCCTGAGGCATCCCTCCTTGGCTTGCAGACAGCTGCCTTCTTGCTGTGTCCTCATGTTTCTTTCCTCTGTGTGTTCCCATCCCTAGTGTCTTGCCCTCTTATGAGGACACAAGTCCTATTGGATTAGGATTCATCCACATAAGCTTATTTTACCTTACTTACATCTTGAAAGGCACTATCTCCAAATACATTCATATCCATATATACTGGGGGTTAGGATTCCAACATGTGAATTTGGAGGGGACACAGTTCAGTCTTCACACTGCCCTTAGTAGAATCAAGAAGGTTGGCCTAAGTAGCAGAGTGGCACAGAGGAAAAACACCAGCCCCACAACCCAGTGGTCATCATATTGAAAACATCCTCTCCCATGACTCTGCCTTTCCTTGAGGACATTCTGTTAAGTGAAATAAGCTGCTCACAAAAAGACAAATACCATATGATTCCACTTGCGTGAGGTCCCTAGAGTAGTCAGATTCAGAGACAGGAAATAGAATGGTGGGTGCCTGGGCCAGTGGGGTGTATAAGGAATGGACGTTACTGTTCAATGGGTGCAGAGTTTCAGTTTAGGAAAATGAAAAAGTTCTAGACATGGATGGTGGTGATGGTTGCACAACAGTGTGAATGTACTTAATGCTACTGAGCTGTACACTTACAAATGGTTAAGAGGGTCAATTTTATATTATGTGTATTCATCCTCACAAATTTTTAAAAAGGTTGTGAGCTGTGGAATCAGACCTGAGTTTTAGCTCCTTGTCCTCCTTCAACAATATGCACAACTCTTTATCTTTCTCTATTAAGCCTCAGGGTTTTGAACTGCAAAATGGGAGTAATGTTTCCTCCCTGGGGACTAAAGGAGATTGTGAAGCTAAGATGTTTGGTAAAGTCTTTTGTCATATAACTAGCATTCGGCCAATGATAGCTAATAATAGTAACAATGATAGAAGAAGAGAAAATGCAGGGTTCAAGCCGATGATGGCATTCGCTTTTGAGTGATTTATCTCTTCGTGGGGTCAAAGTAAACTGGAACCTTGCCTGGGCTCAGAGAACTAGGATCAGCCTCCTTGTCACATCAGGGGCCCCGGGGCTAAGACTAAGAGTCTCCAGCAAAACTTCAAAGGAGGATTTTCAGCACTCTCAAAAGAGTATGTTGCTTAATCATGCAAGCAGTAAATTCAAGAAGATGCAGGAAGAGTTTGCCAGTCACGGATGACACTCTAGCTGCAGTCTGGTCTCTCTGCTTCTGGCTTCCACAGCTGCTCACTTAATCCTCTGCTGGCTCCAATGCCAGTCCTGCCAGGCCATAGTACACGAAGAACTTGGCCTCCTGCTGGGACATGTTGTCTGCCAGTACAGTGGGTTTTGAGGCCCCAGATCTGGGCCCATGGAAGGTTCAAAGTCCTGGCTGTCTCCACAACTTCCTTTTGCTTCTTCCCTTGCCATGGGGGGCCCCCTTCTGAGCCCTGAGCTGCCTCACCATCCCAGGTCTTGGCTGTGGACTGTTACTGCCACCCTGCCCACAGTTTCTAAGAGCTAGCCCAGAGCCTGACCCAATTCACTCAGTAAGGAGTTTATTGGGATATTAAGAAATGCAAATGTTCTTGATAAGAATGCAACCCAGAACTTCCACTTGATACTAGAGGAGTGGCTTTCAAACGCTGGTGCAGAGCAGAATCTTTGGGTCTTTTTCCTCCTTCCCATACGAGGTTAGGTTCTGATAGAGGGGGTTTGGTGGATCCTGAGAGGAAACTCTCCTGGGGGACGCAAGGTGGGAGAAGGGCTGGATAGCCGGACTGGGCTGGGCTGTTCCTGAGAACATATTCCCATGGGGTTCCTTCTTTATTGTGGGCACCACCCTTTAATGCCATACTGTTCCTCCAGGGCTCCAGCCATGGCATGCCTCCTGAGAAGTCCAGGTGGGCCCTGGTCCCTGCCCTGGGGTCAGGCGTCCTTCCCCTACCCCCATCCACGCAGGCCCAGCTCAGTTTTGCAAAGGTTACAGCTCCAGTGACTGGCCAGGACTGCTAATGTTGCAACTGCCTTGGGGACACCATGGGAGGCTGCATTGGGAATGATCCCTGAATGCCTCCCCCATGGCCCTGACATTTCCTTGCACCATGCGTGGGGCAAGCTTTATAGGCCCTCCAGCCTCCTGAGCTCCTTGGCTCAAAAGCAACTGAGCCCAGCATAGTTAGCAGAAAAGCCTCCTCCCAGGCCTGCTGACCTCCATTCACAGGGGCTCGGAGGGTCCCTTGGGCTTGGAGTAAGATGGTTGCTCCTGCCTCCAAGCCTTCTTTGAGGGGTCTGACTCCTACTCTCCTTCCCCTGCTCTCATGCCCTCACCACCATGGTCTTCCTTGAGACCTCAAGTCTAAGCTTATGATCCCTTTTATCCCTGGAATGCCATGCACCCCCGGATCACCCCTCATCTCCCATTCATTACATTACCCTGCTCTCAAAATCTCCATAACACTCTGGAAATACACAATTCCATTTCTGTCCTCCTTCCCTCCCTCATTCTCAGAAACTTTCTCCAGTTTCTCAAGAACTCACCCTGCATCCTGGCAAAATCCCCTGCATCTCACACTCTTCTGCGCACAGTTTCCCTTTTGCTGGGTCTTCCCTGGGTGTTGTGCCCTCCTGCCCTCTCAGAAGGGCTTTTCTCCCCAGTCCTCCCATCACGGGGGCTGGAGGTGCCGCTGATGTTGTCCCTGCTGCTTCTGGTCACAGATGAGTTTCCTGGCATTGGGCAGCAGCACCCCAGCCCCACTCTGCCTGGCATCACTCCTCTTCAGCTCTCAAAGGCTCTGGCCCTGGGTCACGGCCACTCCACTTGACATTCACCCTGCTTGTCAACTTCAAAAGCCACATAGATGATCCCCTTCATGTGACCTGTGTCCTGTGCCCTCTACCAGCGATCTCACCCTCCATCCGGTCTCAGGCAGGCCCTGGATCTCCACAACCGCTGCCATCATCTCAGCTTCCAGCCTTGCTCTCTTCTACCTCTGCCTCTTTCCCTCCTGGCCCTTTCCTCTGCTACCTCAACTCCAACAATCAACAGAAAATCCTCTGACCCACATGTCTCTTCACTGTCCTTCTCCATTTCATGTTTTCAAGTGAAATTCCATCCTCCTAAACCCCCCTTGCACAAACCCCAACTCCCTCACCCGTCTCTTGCTTTGCTGCCCCTAGCTGAGATATCACCTGGTGATACCCAATTCCCGCCTCCGTGTCTGCAGCTTCGTGGCTGATGGGTCTGGAGGGAACCACACATTCACGCTGAGGGTCGTAACTTCAAGTTCATGCCCACGGACCTCCAGGGAATCCCTGCTGTGGCCTGACTGACCTCCTGCATGGAGTGAGTTCTTTTTTGCTCCCACCGTCCTAGAGGATGATTTCACTACCACTCTTTCTCTCTTTTCAAACTGCCAGCACCTCCTCCCATCCTCACTCTCAGCCGATGACCTTCTGAGAAAGCAGAAGCCACTGGAAAAGTGCTTCTGCAATCTCTCACCAGCATCTGCACCAGCTCCCAGCATCTGCGTGCCCTTGCTCAGCCTTCTCATCACTTACCAAGGATGGTCCATACACATTTCTGCCCAGGCTCAGCTCTTCCCTTGTGCACTAGATTGAGGCCCTGCTCACCTGCTCCAGCACTTCTCCCTTGCCTCTGGGGCATCCTCTTGAGTGAACACATTGATTGCCATTTCTTCCACTAAAAGCAAACATTGCCTTCTGTTCCTATTCCCTTCCAGATTTTCCTTCATTTCTTTCTTCTCCTTTACAACAAAATTCCCTGAAATAGTTCTATTTACTCATTATCTTTAATTCCTCTCCCCCTACATTTTCTTGAAACCACTCTAAACATGCTTTCATTCCTACCATTCCAGAAACACTAACTTCTCAAGTTTCCCATGGTATGGTGTTGCTAAATCCAGTGGCCGATAGCATTTAATGTGGCTGGTCATTCCTTCCTCTTTAAAAAGATTCCTTACTTTGTTTTTAGATTCTGCAAACTCCTGGGTTTCTTTCTATCTAACTGATCTCTCCGTCTCCATTGCTAGTTCCTTTTTTTCCTACACACCTTCTTAATGTAGGAGGGTCCCAGGGCTCATTTCTTGTTTCTTTATCTTGGTGATCTCATCTAGTTTCATGACTTTAAATAAAATCCATAAAATCAATATGCTTATGATGTTCTTTTTTTTTTTTTTGACACAGAGTCTCGCTCTGTCATCCAGGCTGGAGTGCAGTGGTGCGATCTCAGCTCACTGCAGCCTCCACCTCCTGGATTCCAGCGATTCTCTTGCCTCAGCCTCCTGGGTAGCTGGGATTATAGGCACACACAACCACGCTCAGCTAATTTTTGTACTTTTAGTAGAGATGGGGTTTCACTATGTTGGCCAGGCTGGTCTTGGACTCCTGACCCCAGGTGATCCACCTACCTCGGTCTCCCAAAGTGCTGGGTTTACAGGCGTGAGTGACCACCCCTGGCCATGATGTCCAAATTTATACCTCTTGCCTGTGCCTGTCCCCTGAGCTTTAAGTAGCCCATTTAACCCACCACTTGGATATTTAAAAAACTCCTCAGACTTAATATATTCCAAATAGATCCCTATGTCAAATCTCCTCTACCTACAACCATTCTTTTCTCAGTAAATGCCAGTTCCATCCTTTCAGGTGTTCAGGCCTGAGATCTCCCTTTCCTCCTTCTTTCTCACCCAAACCCAATTCAATGACAAATTTCATCAGCTTTACTTTCAAATTATATCCAGAATGTTACCACTTCTTAGGACCCTACCTCTATCACCCTGGTCCCAATCTGTCCTTCGGATGACACAATAGTTTCCAAATTCCCCCCTTCCATTTTTGACACCCTCCCCAAACCAACCAGCCAGAGGAAACTTTTAAAGACCTGTCTCAGGTTTTAGGTCACACTCCTCAAGCCTCCAAAGGCTCCCATCTCTGCTAGAGGAAAAGCTAAATCAAATCCTTACAACAACCAACGAAGGCTTCCCATTGTGTCCCCTTCAGCTTCTGACGCAGATCCTACTTGCCTCTCCCTCCCTCTCTCTGCTCCTGCCTCACCTGATTCCTGCCTGCATCCTAAACATTCCAGGGACTTCAACATTCAAGACCTCTGCATCAGCCGTTCCTTCTGCCCGGCATACTCACCTCTAGTCAATTTTTATGACGTACTTCCTTATATTCTTTGTCCTGATCAAATGTCACCTTCTCAGTGAGATTTTCTCTGGCTCTTTCATCTCAAGTTTGTCATCCACCCTCCTCAGGTTCAACACACACACACTCCTCACTCTTCTTCACTGTTTGACTCATCTCAGCACTCATCATCTTCCATTATTCCTTTTTATCTTATTTATTGCCTCTCCACCAATCCATGAGGGGGGTTTTGTCTCTTTTGCACTGATACTTAGAAAAATGCCTGGCCTTCAATAAGATTTGAAGAGTGGCCACTTAGATAGATGACTGGCTGAATGGATGGATGGGTGGGTGAATGGACAGGTGGATGGATGTACAGACGGATGGGTGGATGAAGGGACAGGTGGGTGGATGTACAGATAGATGGGTGGATGAAAGGGCAGGTGGGTGGATGTAAAGATGGATGAGTGGATGAAAGGACAGGTGGGTGGATGTACAGATGGATGGGTGGGTGAAGGGACAGGTGGGTGGCTGTACAGATGGGTGGGTGGATGAAGGGACAGGTGGGTGGATGTACAGATGGATGGGTGGATGAAGGGACAGATGAACGCATGGACAGATACATGGATGGATGGGTGGATGGATAGACAGATGGACCTTAACTTGCTACCCTTTAGCAAGGTCTGAATTTAATTATCAATATTGTCTTTGAAAATCTGGGCAAAGACCCTGGGACACCATTTGTACCATGATTAGTGAACATCATCCAACCCTGGATATTACTTGAAATCTTTGAAAGTATCAACACAGAACTTTCTTCAGACTGGAATTATAGGTAGAGTGCTGAAACTGGTTAATACCTTTGTGTCTCTCACCCAAGTTCTTCTTCATCCCAAACTAAATTCCATGTCCCTCTGAGTCACCCACTTTATCCTACTCTCATTCCAATACCTTATTTTGCCCACCCACCCACTCGTTCTCCCACTGGTGCCCCCTGGACCAACCATGTGCACTCTGCTCTCTGGAATCCCTATGGATTGATTGATTCATGTATTCATTCCATAAATTATTTACTGAGTTACCATTATGTGGGGATACAATAGTGAATGCAGTAAATTCATTTCCTGGTCTCACTGGACTCATAGCCTAGAAGAAAAGAGATATTGAACTAATATATGAGTGAAGAGTGGCACAATAGGAGACTATTCTGGGTTATTGGAACATACAAAAATGGAAATGCTTTGAGCCTGAGAATTCCTGAGGAAGTCATTTCAGCAGAACCTTGAAGGATCAGTAGGAATTAACTCGCATGGGGTACTTGGGAAGCAGGGCTGAGGGCAGAAGGAATACTTACTGTTCCATTGTTAATGAGCTTCTTTCACCCCTACATTCTTCAGAGAGAACACTCTCGACTTCACTGAGACCTGCATCTCCTCTGAGGACTTGGTGCCTGCTGCAGGGATTGCTACTTCTGCCCCTTTTTATGCCTCTGAGGTGTGGTTGGAGAGGCCAGCAGTCTTTTTCATTTCATTGTCATTTTCCAAAAAGCATGGAGCTTTCTGTTTTCACTTTTTCTAAAATTCATTTCCAATCCCTGTGTCCTGCCCACACCACCCTCCATATCTCTGAAATAACTTTGAAAAGTCATTAGTGACTGTATTTATGGCTGACGGAAACTTCCTTGTCCTTTTCAAACTTCACCACTTGGAGGCATTACCATTACTGTACTTACCACCGCCTCTTATACCAGCTCTCTCTGCCCTCTCTTTGTGCTCCTTCCTGTCACATTGGCAATATTTTTACTTTCCTTTGTGGGTACCTTTTCTCCTCTGGCCTCTGAAAAGTTCTGATCCGAGGGCTCCATTCTTGTCCCTTGTGTTTCTTGCTCTGTTCTCTCTGCCTGAGTGACCTCAACTTTAACTGTAGTTTTTGTATATTGACAAAATTTGTATATTGGCAAATTACTAATGAATGGGTCTAGCCTAGAATTTAGCTGACATGTATTTCTAAGGGTATAATGTCAAGACAGCCCCTTAGCATCATCACATTCAAAGCTGAACTCACCATGCCTTTTCCCTTTCCTACCAGATGTTCCTCCTCCAATATTTGGTATCTCTGGGAATGACTTTTTTATTTTTATTTTTATGTATTATTATTATTATTTTTGAGTTGGAGTCTTGCTCTGTCTCCCAGGCTGGAGTGCAATGGTGCGATCTTGGCTCACTGCAACCTCCGCCTCCCAGGCTGGAGTGCAATGGTGCGATCTTGGCTCACTGCAACCTCCGCCCCCAGGCTCTAGCAATTCTCCTGCCTCAGCCTCCCGAGTAGCTGGGACTACAGGTGCACACCACCATGCCTGGTTAATTTTTTGTATTTTAGTAGAGATGGGGTTTCATTGTGTTGCCACAGGCTGGTCTCGAACTCCTGAGCTCAGGCAATCCACCTGCCTCAGCCTCCCAAAGTGCTAGGATTACAGGCGTGAGCCACCACATCCGGCCGGGAATGATTCTTTACCACCCCAATTTGAGAGCTGTCCTAAACTCCTGCTCTTTTTTCCATTCCAATGCAAAATAAGTAAATGCACCCAAATGATTCTCCTTTTAAGCATAGAAATACAATTTGTTCTTCCTTCCTTCTTTATTCTAACATTCGTTTTCTAAATTCTAGCCCTTATCACTTACTGATAGGGTTACTGAGGAAGCCTCCTAACATGGTATCCCAACTTCTTGTTGGTCACTTCTGATCATCTATGCTATTAACATAAGAACCTAGGACCTAAACTGACTCTTGCACTTAATTAGAATGAAGATTGGGTTGCATAGGGTTATGGGATAAAAGGAAAACTTGCCTCTATTTCTCTTCCTTCATCTTCATCTCTTTTCTCTATACAAATTCCTACCAACTGCAGTTCCTCGGATCACTATTAATCCTCAAATATTCTTCTGAGTTCTTCCATAGACAAACAAACAATGCCATGGATATGATTTCTGTGAAATATACTTAAGATCAAATTAAAATAAAAAGGTTAAACCTTATTTATAGATTTCTCCTTGTTTTAGAAAATCTACCTTTAAAGAATGGTGAGCCATACCTGAACCTGCTAAGATTTTCAATGGGGATCCTGTCCTGCACAAATGTTCAGATGTCCCTCATCCCATTTCTCAACGTATTGTTTCCTTCATGTAGCTTCTCGTTTGAAGATCCACAGATTGTGTCGCACTTTTTACCATATAATTTCAACATGTAGTATGATATGTTGTTCTTTTAACAAAACTATGATTTAATTCATCTATTTTTAAAATGTTCTTTTACTGGAAAAACTTTATACATTAATTTTTAATATTTTTTCTTATAATAATTCATCTGTAAGATGATCTTTGCTTTATACTTGATTCTAAATGTAAAATATCTCATAATCTCTTATAGTATTAGCTCAATGTGTTATTATTTTAAAGTGTTCTGTGTTCAACGAGGCTCAGAAAATGCTGACCTCAAGACCTCTGAGGACCTCTGTCATTTCCAGAAACATGTGGACTTTTTGCTTCCAAAAGCATTTCTTGAGTAGTCTGTTCTGTGGTGTACATGACGTTTATACTTCTCTAAGAATATGGTGTTTATTTTGAAATGTCTTATCTGTCTCTGCAAACGCTGTCAATACATCTGTGTTAGCACAGGACGTTCTAGAAGACAGGAAGCTTACATGTGATCTGTTCTCGTAATATGTCTAGGTCTATGACGTATTCAGTGCTAATGGACCTTAGTTACAGCACAAGGAGACAAGGTGGAGCAATAGCATTTCGTTACTGGGAACTAGCCTACACTTACTTCCTTATGCACAAGCAGAGGCATCCACCTAAAGAATGATGCAAAATAGACAATAAACACAGAAATTAGGCAGACACTATCACTCTAAGAGCAGGTGTTGGAGTTGCCTTGATTAGACTTTGGATCCTGGCTTTCCCACTTACTATGTGACCCTCATATCTCTGTGCCTCAGTTTCCTATCTAATAAGAATAATTATGCCATAATCTCAGGTTGTTTATCTCATCCAAATGGCTAATATAGGAGCTTAGCTCAGGGCCAGACACAGAGAAAGATCTCAGTAAATGGCAACTACTGTGATTAGAGCCATGGTACTCTGTTAACCAAAATGAGTGACTGAGGCAAGAGTCTTAGTTAATCGAGACTTATTGAGCCAGAGCTTGAAGATGCACCCAGTAAAAACACAAGTGTAAACCAAAAATAAAATTTGGAGGTCCCTCATCCCCCAGCCCCAACCATCTGAATGGACTCCCTCCTTGGCCAGGGCACTCCATATTTAACCTGAAAGACTGGTTCAGGCCATGACAGAAAGAGGGGTGGTCAGACATGCCTCATTATGTCCTCCTCCCTTTTGGAATTCAGGAAAAGCTGACCAGTATTAACATCAACACAGACCTTAAGTCTGATAAGAAACATTTACAATCTATTTTCTCTGAAGACTGCCAACTGGAGACTCTATCTGCACGATAAAACTTTGGTCTCCACAACCTCTTATTGTCACCCATGATATAAAGTTAAGAAGAGATTATTTAAGCAGATAGTCAGGGTACAGAAGTCCTTGATAAGGTTTTCCTTTTAATGAAAAGTGGCCCCCAAGTCATTTTCTTTTTTTAATGAAAAGCAGCCTGTAAAATTGTGCTGCAAACATAGACAAGCAATCTAGAAGCTTGCATGGGTGAATACCAGCAGTTGTACTAATAGGAAAAGGCTACCTGGGGCTAGGCATGTTCCAAATGGAAGCTGCAACTTCCTTTCTCTTTGTCAGCCATGTGTGCAGCAGACAATATGGTGCTGCCCAAGTGGAAAGCCTATTTCCATAATAAGATTGGAGTGGGGCAACCAGCCCTCCCCGCAGATTATGTAAATGTCACACCTGATCCAACCAATCTGTGGGCCCTACGTAAGTCAGACACCACCTCCTCAAGCCTGCCTATAAAATCCAGTGCACTCCCATTCTGGGCTGGAATTCCCATTTGGGAGCCCCTCTCTCTCACAAGAGAGAGAGAGCTGTTCTCCTTTCTCTTTTTTTTGTCTATTAACCATCCACTCCCAAACTCACTCCTTGTATGTGTCTGTGTCCTTAATCTTCTTGGCATGAGACAATAAACCCCAGGTATTTACCTCAGACAGTGACGCTGCTTCACCCAGACATTCCTTTCTATTGATAACTCTTTCAACCAATTGCCAATCAGAAAATTTTGAAATCTACCTATAACCTGGAAGCCCTCCTACTTCAAGTTGTCCCGCCTTTCTCTACTGTACCAATGTATATCTTAAATGTGTTTGACTGTATTTCAAGTCTCCCTAAAATGTATAAAACCAACCACCACCCCTACCACCTTGGGCACATGTTCTCAGGGTCTCTTGAGGGCTGTATTATGGGCCATGGCTTGTCTCAGAATAAATATTTTCAAATATTTTACAGAGTTTGACTCCTTTCATCAACACAAGTCACAGATAACATGTGTGGCTTGCGCTCTCTGAAGAGGTTTTCAGGAGCTTAGTATTCATACAGTTCCCTAAAGGAGAGAAGGCTATAGGAAAAGGGGAGGGCATGTGTGAAGCAAATGGTTACGTTTTTGTGAGACTTTAGTTAGTGCTCAGTAACTCTATATTTTATATAACATAAGGTGAATGCTTGAAGAAAAAGGGAGTAAATAAAGACTCAATTATGCGGATGTCTCAGGGTAGGTGGAGGAATGATTGATCTCATCTTGTCTTTGTTCTGTACCTGGAACAGAAAATCCTGTACCTGGAAGAGAAAAAAGACAAGGTGATGTTCTGGCATCTGGAAGATAAACTTGAAATCCACATTGTCAGTGTGAAATCTAACAGACTAGTTTTAGGAGCTAGACTTAGATTGCAGACCTAAAGTTACAATTGACATGTCCTTGTTTTATGAGAGGATATACATCTTGAAAAGTTTCAACGTCAGCAAAGAACAATCTGTGAGGGCACCCATCTGGCCATGCTTGAGGCCTTTTGCCTTTCCATGGGGGGTCTGGCTAATGTACAATGTTTTGATGCCAGTTTGTGCAATACTCACCTGGGAAACGGATGGAGGTGTTCAGTGACTCAGTGTGCAGTCTTAACTCTCCCTTTAGCAAAATAAGTTTGGGGATCTTGAGATTTTTAATTTTTTTTTTTTTACAGCTCCTTGTCAAATATAACATTCTCCTTCACTGCCCTGACTTAGTTTTGTATAAAGTGGTGGAATGCCAAATGTGGTGGCTCATGCATGTCATCCCAGCACTTTGGGAGGTCGAGGTAGGAGGATCGCTTGAGCTCAGGAGTCCAAGACCAGCTGGGCAACATAACAAGGCCCTACCTCTACAAAAAATAAAAAAATTAGCCAGTCATGGTGGTGCATGCTTGTGGTTCCAGCTACTTAGGAGCCTGAGGTGGCAGGATTGCTTGAGCCCAGGAGGTTGAAGGCTGCAATGAGTGGTGTTCATGCCATTGCATTCCAGCTTGCACGGCAGAGCAAGAACCTGTCTCAAAAAAAAAAATGTGGAACTGTCTCTTTGTTATACTAATACATATAGAAATATTGAGTATCTTGAATTAAGCAGCTGCTGTGATCATTAAAAAAATGTCAATTTTTTTGATCTCTGTTGAGATAATGTCTGGTTCTAGAGGAGGTGCTGCCTGTAGTTGTGGCTCTTCTCAACTTTTCCTGTAAGGTACATGACATGGTTGTCAATGTCAATGCACATCAGCCGAACACCTGTCCTTTTATGTCAGGGTTTCTCACCCCAAAGAAGGTGTCAGGAAACCACTGGTCCAATTCTGTAGTTCCTAGAAAGACCACTTCCTAGGGTGTGATGACTAAAAACTGGGCATAGAAAAAAAATCTACACTCACCTCATACCTTTTTAAATTTTCAGCTGAGTTTGAATCCATATAGGTGAATTGAATTTCTAAGCCATTAATAAGTGTCTGGGACTGACCTCTCTTGTTGAACGCGAGGATTTCCTCTCATGTCAAAACATGTGAAGTGGGGACAGTCTTGTTGCCTGTTTGCTAGAGGCTGCCCACTCAGGGATGCTGCAGTCCTTTTCCCAATGCTTTCAGCTGGATAGGTCTCTCTGGGGTTGGTGAGGAAGAGTAATCTTGGCTGAAGTTGAATGTTCATCTGCACATGCTACATGCAAATGAGGGGCCACTGTCAACAGGAATTGCTCCAGTAATCTGACAATAGGTGCAAGACTATGACGGCTCATGGACACAGGAAGGGGAACATCACACTCCGGGGACTGTTGTGGGGTGGGGGGAGGGGGGAGGGACAGCATTAGGAGATATACCTAATGCTAAATGACAAGTTAATGGGTGCAGCAAACCAACATGGCACATGGATACATATGTAACAAACCTGCACATTGTGCACATGTACCCTAAAACCTAAAATATAATAAAAATAAAAAATAAAAAAAAAACTTTCAAAAAAAAAAAAAAAGACTATGACTGCCGCAGTAGATTTGAAATGAGCCAGGGAGCACAATGAGCCATTGTAAGAGGGAATTCTCCTCAATGGCATTCCCGTTGAATGGCCCTGCAAAATAAATGTAGATTTTTGCCTTTAGGTGAAAATTAGGTCCTTAGATAACAGTACATGTTTCTCCATTAAAAAAACTTCCACAATTATTATAGATACTACCTGCTTCATCAACTCAGGGAGCTCAGGAGTATTGCCACTGCTCTTCCCCACCACATGGGTCGTAATGGGAAATGGCCATTGCTGCCACCGGACACTCATAGCCTTGGAGGTTCTCTCTTTTTGGTGTGTACTTCCAGATGAGGTGTCCATTATTTTTCAATGGACCACAACTGTGCTGGGGACTCTGGTGACCAGTCCACACTCATAACTGAGGGACTTGGGTGGGGTCACCCTCCTGCCCTCTCTAACTTGGAATCCCTGGGAACAGTCTCTCTCTCTACCAAGATACCCTTAGGCTGTGTAGCACACAAGCAGCTTTCACTAAGCCCATCAAAATGAAATGTTCAGTTGTATTCTTCTCTGGGCAAGGAATGCCAACTCACCTAAGAAAGCTTCTGCTGTTGTCTCACAAGCCTCAGGGTAATTGTTTTACATATGCAGAGCAAGCCTTCTTTTAGAGCTCTCTTTTTTCCTTTTCTTTTCTTTTGTTTTAAATGAACACCATTTCTTCTTTAGTGTCTAATCTAACAGCATTCTTACAAACAGTGCGTATCTATTCCCCGGGAAAGGTGACACATGCCTGTAGTCCTAGCTACTCAGGAGGCTGAGGCTGGAGAATCACTTGAACCCGGGAAGTGGAGGTTGCAGTGAGCTTAGATCGTGTCACTGCACTCCAGCCTGGGTGAAAGAGTGAGACTCCATCTCAAAAAATAAATAAATAAATAAGAAAAAAAACCAGTAAAACAGTGCATATCTTTTGACATTTCCTTTAGGTTTCTTTTGAGTTTTTTTTTTTTTTTTGTCTCTACCCAAAAGAATTGCTGACTTACTATGTGATAAGGTCATCCATTCTTTCTATCTGTTCTGTTCTGTGATAAAAATCAACCAGCCCTAGTGGTTGAACCCTCAGGTTAAGTACTTGAGATCCACAATCTTAATCAGAAGTTATGCAATTAGAGATCCATAATTAACATAAAGCCACTAAGCAGAGAATGATTCTCTCTGCTGGAGGGATTGTGTACAGGCCTCCTGAACCCAAGACGGAGTTCCTCTAACAATACAGACTTTCCTCCATATAATAAAGAGGAACAGAATGTGGGCAGCTAACCTCCTGTTGCCACCCCTCACCCCTGCCCCACCCTGCAGCTTAAGAATCCTAGAACAAAAAGTCTCAAGCACACATGCACTGCAGCTTTTACAATTCACACTCCTAGAAGAGACACAGAATAAGGAGAGAAAAACATGAATTTCTGCCTAAAATCTCACACACTAGTGACTCACAGCCTTGTTTTCCAATGGGGGTAGAAGAATACAGCCTTTAAGGCACTTATAGGCCAACCTAGTGTTTTGAAGTCTGCAGACTCACATGCTGAAATTCAGAGGTGACACCTCTAAGAGATGATTCCCAGTGAACTACTCACCCAGAGAGTAGGAATGCCGCTCAGCTGAGAGCACAGGAGACCAGCTGCTGCCATTCTCGTGAGTCAGGGGGTTTGGTTTCTCCTTTTAGGACTCTGCCTCTCAGACGTCACTATTGTCACTTGCCTGGCAGTCTCCCAGCTAAGGCAGTGCATGTTGGACATTTGGAAATGTTATTTGCATCTCTCCTCCCTAAAAAACCTCCCTGAGTAAGGAAAGAGGGTATAGAAGGGGATAAGTTTCCTCCAGGACATGACAAGCATAGAACCACAATTATGCTTAAGAGGAAATATTTCATCCAAATGTGACGATCAGAGGCTGAGGACATTGTGCAAGAATCACAGACTAGTTGGGGTCTTGGCAAGGCTAATGTGAGGTGTTCTTTTCTTTGCATTTTCTGTCTATGCTCCCTCCTCTAGGCAAATTAGACTCTTTCTGTGGTCTTTGGATGGCACACACAACATGGGTCTGGAATGTGCTGTGTCCTGGGCTTTGAGAACATATAGCCGACGCTCTTTATTCACAGATTCCATCTGCGAATTTGTAAAATTTATTTATAATTCTAAAATCAATAGAGGGAAACTTTTTTGGTCATGTATGGACATGCACAGAATGGCCAAAAAAATTTACTTGACCAACATGCACCTCCCCAGCTGAGGTGGAACAAGGCTGGAATTGGGATGTTATTATATTGTCTCTTGGGTTTATTGTTCAATTTCTGCTGGTCTATTTGGATATTGTAATTGGGCATAACAAGATGAGAATTTTAGGCCATGAATTTTTGCCCCAGTTGCAGAAATGTTTGCCCCAGTTGGCGACCCATTGCAGAGTTATTTGGGAGCCAAAGCTGAACTCTCCATTCCGAACATAGGAGTAGTGGGTGCTTTTTTAACGAACAGCCTCAAAATGTGGGAGCAGGGCTTCGCCAGCTAGCTCCTGCTCTCTTCTCTCAAAGGAGACAGTCAAGTTCAATCTGCACACAATTTAATTCACAAATAATCCAGCTTGCAGGGTAGGTGGGGCAGCTTCAAAACTTCAGGCCTCCTGCTTTATCTTCTTCAAGTGGGCACCTAGTTTAGTGCTTCGTGGATACCTGGGAAATAGGACCCGATGCTGGAGAAGTGGGCAGATGGTGTGAGGTGCATCTCAGACTCTGTGGCCTGATCAGTGAGTTGAGAATGAGGCTTCATCTGCAGGGGGCACCTGAGGCAGGCAGGCACCTGGTCAGAAGGTGCCATGAAGGGGTGCGGTGTTCAGCCTGATGCTCATGTGCACACCCAAGGAGTTACTTCCAACCAGCTCATTGTGCATGAGAGCAGAGGTAATTTCTAGATTCTCCCTGTTAGGGAAGAGGGGCCTCTTCACAGCCAAGGGTCTCACCATTCCAGTTCCTCTTCCATGAGTTGACAAACTCCTGCGTCTTAGAAGAGGCTGAGCTGGGGCAAATAGACGGATTCCATCATCAAGCTCTTCTCAAACATGCGTTAACACGTGGTAGGATGAGATGTGGTTTTTATTTCTTCTTTGCATTTTTCATTTGTGTATATGATACATTAGAGATTACAGACATCATTTTATATTAAAATACATATGTTATAAATTATATTACATATTTTAACATATTATGATTTTTATTCATTAAAAATATTTAATGCATTATACATACCATTTTGTATTCCGGAAAAACACATTTAATTTAAAAATAAATAGAGTACAGCATCTGCGATTCTGCAAAAGGTAGAGTTGCCATGAAGTTCTGAAGCATTTCATGGGCAATAGAAATTTAAAATTAGGGGGCTGAAGTTTTCAAAGAGTGATCAATGTTTAGTCTCTGCATGGGTCCACTGAAATCAAACTAGAATTAAACCAAGCCTGGTTCCACAACAGCCTCCTTCCAGATCCCACTGCAACATATAATCTTCTAGAACATTCCAAAACCCACTAATCTGCTCAAACCCACAAGCCATCCCTTTATTTCTGTGAACATTCCAGGTTTGGCTGCTTTTTATTCAGCCCTCTTCAAACACAGGGTACAATTCTTAAGATCACTATTCACTTCCTTATTCTGCTTCTACTGTGCTGTCCTCAGCCTTGTTTTTGTCTGATTCCACTTACTTTCAATGCTTAACTGAGACAGTCTGTGCAAGCCAGTGGATAGATGTGACTGTTGTCAGGAAGTTGTGGTAAAGTGTTGAAAATGAAGTTTGGAGCTAGGCTGTTTGGTTTTATACCCCAGCTCCATTCTTTACTAACTTCGTGACATTGGCCAAATTATCTGTATGTAAGTTTCCTTGTCCTACAAAGTGTCTATAATGCCTACTTACAGGTAGGACTAATCTGAAGAAAGCAGATAATGCCTGTAATATGCTTGGCAAAGAGTCTGCCCTACAGCAAGCTCCTAAGCTTTGGTCCTTCTCATATATTTAACCAGGACAGAAGAATAATTAATGAGTGATTCTACCTTTAGTAAATGGCAGAACTTTTTTAAAAAGAGCATATTTTTTTTATGTACATATATTTGGGCACCTCATATGGGCCATGCAACTTGTGCTTCCTATAATGTTCAAAGAAAGCTTTGGGAAATCTGCTGAAAAGTTTTCATAGGTGAGCTATTCCAGCAGGACTAATCACCAGTGGGTGAAACCAAGAGGCCACTGTATGCTTTCAGACATACCTAGTGTTTTACTGAAGCAGCTATTGCTCCGTGGGCAACAGCAATTGAGTTAATGCCTGTACAAGGAAAGATTGTACATTAGTATCATTAGCCTTGACTATAAGTCTTTAAAAATTCATGTGGAATGTTTTTATAACCGAATTTGGGTTGACAGTATCACTGTGAGTTAGCATCTATCATGCACCCACAATGATGTCGCAAAATTATAGTCCCTAGAAACACCTTGTCACAATTATCTGACTGTGAATCTCAAATCCCGCTCTCTTCTGCTTTGTACATAAACAGGATTGCTGGCTGAAAAGTGCTTGGAGCTGCTAAGAGCGTTTGCTTCTCAAAGGGTGTGTTTTCTCAAGGTGGCTCTTCTTTTGGAAGATTCAATGTATATACTATTGTTTGCATGGGCAAAAAGGGTAACATCAGAACCCAAGGAGGTGTTGGTGGGATAATTGATTCATCCATTCAAATGTTCTGGATCAGGCATTCCGTTTCAAACTCTTTTATTTTAATCAAAAATAGCTCTAGAAGGCAACTGTAGCTATACAAAGGACACAAACTAATAACTTAAAAGGAGCAAAGGAATAAAAGTTGAAACATATCATTTCCTAATATAAATTAGCAAAATCACACTTACGGAATTTTTAGAATTTCTATGGAATTTCCTAACTTTTTCATTGGGATTAAAATACAGGCTTTTTGATATTTGGTCTAATGTTCTTACCAAGGATTGCATCTGTCCTGCTATTTAGGCTTCCAATTCCATCCCCTATCTTACAGCAAATAGCACCAATCAATCATGGAACTCTAACACTGAGCCTGAATGGATTTTCAGCATCCCTTTCAACAGTGCTTCAGGGAGCCCTTGCCAAAGGATTAGAGTTGGCAACAAGTGAATCTATTAGTCATTTTAATTTTTCTTTAGTCTTCCGTTTTCTATTTTAATCAGCCAACCACATATTAGTATAGCAACATGTTAAGATGATTTTGAGAAACCATTATCAGGGAACTTGGTATGTGGCTCTTGGAGTGACAGAGGTCTGACACTGAATGTGGTTATTGCTGTGAAACTGGGAATCCAGGAAATTTCTGGCCTGGATGTGTCTGATGTGTGTGCACTTGAAAGGCTGGAGAGCAGGGTGGGTGCAGAAAGCAGGGAGGTAGCAAGAAGAAGAAGATGACATCAGAATGTGAGATATAGGGAACTTGAAATAGAGAACAATGGCAAAGACAGCATATAGGAATGGTTTACTTTAACTTTGGATTTGATACATTGTTAGCTTCAGCAAGAAACTCATCTGTATTTGGATTTCAAAATAACCAGAAATAAAAGCTTAGATAGAGGAAAAAGCACTTGGATGGGCTGGAGAAGTCATTGGGAAGCCATCTACCAGGTGGATATGAAATCACGAGGTAAGTGAGACTGTGAGTGGGAACAGCCAGCCTGCAAAGGAGAGACCTGAGCTGGAAAAGTGAGACCCATGGCTCTGATTGCGTCCTGAGGGATGTCCACAGGGAAATGCTGGGTGGAGGAAGACAGTCAGCAAAATGAAGCAGAGGAGAGTTTTCTGAGAAGTATTGGCTGCTGAGAAATATATGCAAAAATAGAGTTACTCTCTTTAGTAAATAGATATTATAGAGTCAGAGTGATTAAAAGTGTCCATATCAGAGAAATCAGCAGAAGAGAGAGACCAGACAAATCAGTCACTGGATTTGGCCAAGTTGAGATTGTTGGTGGTCATAGAATGAAAAACTTGGGTTGCCTTCCATCTTCTTTTCAGACAAGCTGCCTCCATGTTCTCATTTTTCCTGATGTAGCTGTTAACTCCATAGAAACCATCTCATGGTAGGCAATAATCACCTCCCTGCACTAGATCCTTAGGCCTCTTCTCATCTAGCCTTTCATCAGCATTTGACACTGTTGACACTCTTTTTAACCTCTTTCTTTCTTGGCCTCTGAGCTGCAAAATCTCCTTATTTTTCTATTAACTGCTTGGCTGCTCTTCCAGGCATCTTTGGCCTCTCCGTGGCAGTTCTGTGTTAAAGCTGTCTAAAGCTTTAGGTGCATCCTTCTTCTCACCTTATATTCTCTCTTTGACACCATCTGCATCTGGGGTTAATATCGCCATTTAAATACTAATAACTCCTATATTTATAGTTCCAGTCCCAATTTCTCTTTGAGTCCATTCAGCTGCCTACTCACCTTTTTGCTTGGATGCTTCAAAGTGTCTCTCAATTTAACATTCTCAAAAGCAAGTTTAAGTTATCCTTTCCACAAAACACAGTGAGCAAATTGGTCCACTTCCTCTGTCTTGTAGCTTAGTAAGTGGCACTGGCATCCATTCTGTTGCATAAACCAAGAACCCAGTAGTCATCTTCACCATCTCTTTTTTTGTCTTATATCAATTTTATCAGGAAGTCTCACTAATTTTATCTCTTACCTATCTTTTCTCCACTTCTAATACTACCACCTTCATTCAAGCTATCCTTATCTCTCACCATTGCTACTACAATAACCTTATTACTGATTTTGCTATTTCAACATTGTTCTCAAGTTCTTTGATACATTTCTCATTGGTCCGTGAAGTCTATGTTCTATTCCCATGAATCTGCATGCACTTGGGACTGCACTGATCAGAAGAGTATCATTAAAGTAGCACCATGTGACTTTGGAGCTTGGTCATAAAAAGCAATGCAGCTTTATCTTGCTTGCTGGAACATTCATGTTAGGTGCCCTGAGATCACCATGCTATCAGAAAACCAAGCCATACGGAGAGATCATGTGTAGGCATTCTGGTTGGCATTTCTAGTCTTTGTGTTATCTTAGCCAACGCCCAGACAAGTGAGTAAGCAAGATTTTTGATAATTCCAGTTCCTGGCTTTCGAGTCACTCCCCAGTTTTTGATTCTTCCCATCTCAAAGCCCCAGACATTATAAAGCAGCTATCCACTTTCTCTTTCTACCTTCCACCCTCATGGCCTGTCCAAATTCCAGAAGCATAGAGTCACTTTGCATAATAATAAAGTTGCTCTAAGCTGATGTATTTTGAAGTAATTAGTTATGCAGCAACAGTAATTGAAACACTGATATATCTTATTTATCTTTGTACATTTCTATTCCTCTCAACAACCCGCCTACTTAAAACTCTTCAATTATGTCCCACTACTCTTAAGCTAAAGATCAAAGTTCTGAACCCAGCCTAGAGGACCCCATAAGGCTTCTCCATCCTCATCTTGCAGCACATACTGTTTCCCAGTCACACTGGCCTGCTTTTGAGTTTTCTGAATTTGCCATACTCCTTCCTGTTACTGCGCTTTGCACCGTTCAATGCTCTTTGCTCCTCTCTCATGCTATTAATGGAAATTCATCTTCAGGTCATGGATTAATTTGGCTTCCTCAGGGAGACTTCCCTTGACCACACAGTCTAGGTCAACAGAATCTAAAATGAACTGAAATGAGAAGCATGAATACATTTTACATGTTGGGTTTTTTGTGTGTTGTTGTTTGTTTGGTTTGTGTCTCTTTCTCATGCGAAACTGCCTTACTCCACTAGGGCAGACATCATGTCTGCTTTTGCTTCCAGTAATATTCTTGCTGCATTGCATGGAGCTAAATACATAACACATGATACAAACTCAGTATATATGTATTTGTAAAATGAGGGAACAAACCTTTGTGGTCTATTTACACGGCCAACATCTTTAACCACTGAACTCTATTTAATAGACTGAGGTTGTGGGAAAGATAGAGAGATGAATCAGTTATTAATCCACTCTTGAGGAAATTGCCGGCCAGTTGGAGAATTAGAAAAGGTACATAAATACCTCTGATGGTTAAGCTTCTATTACATAACAAAGCCTTTGCTAGGTGCTTTATATAAACTATTTTATTTATGCTTTAAAACCCCTACAAGGTAGGTATTGATACAACTCTTATTTTACAGATTAGAGAACTAAGGCTCAGAGAGAGTAGGTAACTAGTCCAAGGTTACATAGCTAGTAAGTGACTCAGGTAGGATTCAAACCAAATCTCTGGTTCTAATAACTGGGCTGAAAACATTAGTTTTTTTATTTTTATTTCTATTTTTATAGAGGATACTTTGAAAGAGCAGAAGCAGGAGATAAAGTAGATTGGATCTGATTTTCAAGCTAAGAAATTTTGATTTTATTCTGCAAACAGTAGTAATCTATTAAACGATTTTGAGAAGGACATGGTCATAATCAAAACTGATTATTCAGCACCATGATAGAATATCTGAGGTTAGACTAGACTTCTCACCATAAACAACTGGGAAACTGAACAGCACACATGAAAAATCTACCAGACTTTGGACAACAGGCACTGTATTCCTTGAAAGGAAGGAAGTAGGTAACTCCCACATTACCCCAGCTTTTCGCCTGGAGGCCCTTTCTGAATTGTGCAGGGCAAGGAGCACAACCATTACAGTGGTCATGCTTATCAGAGGGGACAGTGATCTGAGTTTGAGATTATGGAGGTAGCTTATATTTTGGGGAAAGGATACCAGAGAGAAGAAAACTAAGAAAAGTACCAGAAATCTGCATAAGAGTCCTTTTGGGGATTTGGTCAAATATTGAGCTGTATATGCACAGGGTGAGACTCCACAATGCTAGGCAAAATCCCACTATCAAGCAAAGAACAATGACAAGGAAGCTGTGAGCTGAAAATAGAGTCTAGCACTCTCCCAGAGGTAGAATACATTCAAGTTCTAGCAAACCAGAGTGGAGAGACATTATCGAAATTTTGAGTATTCAGAGGAGACCCTGAAAGGGGCATACATTAAGAGCACAGTTAATGAACCATGAGTAAAGCTTGCTCCAGACTTATCCTAGTAAAGCTATATAAAAATCTTTCAAAGGATTAAATTGATCCACAGGTAAATTACTCCTTACTAGAATAAGATTCAAAATTCAAAGAAAATAACAAACTTCAAATACACAATAATATAGCATCTAAAATGTCCAACATACAATTAAAAAGTACTAGACACTCAAAAAAGCAGGAAAATATAACCCAAAACCAAGAGAAAAATCGGTAAATAGGAATAGACACAGATAGAGATGATGAAATTAGCAGACAAAGATTTTTAAAACAGTTATTTTAATCATGTTCAAAGATTTAAGGAAATTATGATCACAGTAGGGGATCTAAACAGAGAAATGGAAAGACCAAACTGAAAGAAGCAGATGAAAATTTTATAACCAAAAAATTACAATATCTGCAATGAAAAAGTTGCTGAATGTGCTTAACAGCAGAACAAACCACACAGAATTAACAAAAAATCAGTGGACTTGAAGACAGGGTAATTGAAAATAAGAGACTGTAGTGTACAGAGGGGGAAGAAAGGCTGGAAAACTAAATAAAAGAGACTCAAGGACTTGTAGGAAAATACACACCTGCAATTGGAGTTTCAGAAGGAATAACGAAAGATCAAGGCAGAAACAAATTTTTTTGGAGAAATGATCAAGGAAAAATTTCAAAATTTAGGCTGGATGTGATGGCTTATGCCTGTAATCCCAGCACTTTGGGAGGCCGAGGCAGGTGGATCACCAGAGGTTAGGAGTTCCAGACCAGCTTGGCCAACACAGTGAAACCCCATCTCTACTAAAAATGCAAAAGTTAGCCGAGCATGGAGGCACCTGCCTGTAGTCCCAGCTACTCGGGAGGCTGAGGCAGGAGAATCACTTGAACCCAGGAGGTAGAGGTTGCAGTGAGCTGAAATTACACCACTGCACTCCAGCCTGGGCAACAGAGCAAGACTCTGTCTCAAAAAAAAAAAAAATTGATTAAAAAATCCTCCACAGTTTCAAGAAGCTCAACAATCATACATAGATTAAAAACAAAAAAGTTGCAGCATAATCAAATTGTTGAAAACCAGTGATTAACAGAAAATTTAGTCCTGAAAGGAGGAAAATACATTGCATACAACAGAAGAATGATAAGATTGATTACTGCATTGTTGCCAAAAATGATACCAGCCAGAAAACAATGAAACAACATCTTTAATATACTAAAAACAAAGAAACGAAAACATCAGTAAACATATAATTTTATATTCAGAAAAAAAAATTTTTAAATTAAGGTAAAATAAAAAATTGGTGCAAATCAAAGATGAGAAAATTTATTACTAGCAAAACTTCAGATAAGAAGAGTTAAAGTAATTTCTTCAGTGTAAAGTAAAATGATGCCAAGTGGAAACTCAAGACTCCATGAAGAAATGAAGAGTACAGGAAATGGCAAGTAATAAAATATAAAATAAATTTTGTCTGTTTATAGTTGATTTGAAACATACGTGACTAAAGGAAAAAACAACTAGCCATGCACTGTGAGATCTTAACATATGCAGAAGTAAAATGTGTGATAATAGCACAATGAAGAGGATAAAATATATTGTTTTAATGTTCATTCAGTTTATTTATGTGGCATAATACTTACATGGTATAATACTATCTGAAGGAAGATTATGATGATTTACAAATGCGTGTTGTAAACCCTAGCAACCAGTAAGAACAATACAAATAAGACAATGGAGTTGAGATAATAGGCCCAATAGAGGAGAAAAACAGAATGTAAAAATAATCCAAAAGAAGTCAGGAACTGATGAATAAAAAAACAAAAACAGAAGACAAATGGGAAACAACAGCAAGATGGCAGACAGAAGCCAACAATATCAATGTTTACATTACAAGTAAATGGACTAAATAGCCCAATTAAAGACAGAAATTGCCAGACTGGATAAAAAAGCAAGTTCCAACTGTATACTATTTATGAGACATACATTCAATAAAAAGACATAATTAAAAAATGGAAAGATGGTAAAAATATACAATGTATACCACATAAACTCTATTTGTTAGAAAGCTGGAGAGGCTATATTAATAGCAGACAATGTGGATTTTAGGACAAGGAGTACTGTCCTGTCAGAAAAAGAAAGACATTTTATAATGTTAAATCGGGGTGATTTGTTAAAACAGGAACAATTCTGTTGCGTACATGTACTTAATAACAGCTTCAAAATACGGTAAGTAAAAATTGCAAGATATGAAGTGAGAAATAGACAAATTGCAATTATAATTAGTTATCATTTAAATTTTCTTTCAGTAATAATACAAAAAAATACTCTGCCTAATATAGAAAACTTAATAGACATGGATAATTGACTCAAACTAATTGACATTTACAGAACACTTTACCCAACAACCATATAATACATATTCAAGTGCACATGGGCCTTCTCCCTCACGCCCCCATCCCCCAACTCTCATCGCCCACTTTGGGGGAAGCCATGCCATGAGCATCTATACTGAAGCCCAACATGAACATCAAGCAAATGAGCTTGGGAGTGAATCCTCCAGTTCCAACCAAGTCCTTTGAGACTGTGGCTCTGGCCACCAGCTTGACTAACAGCTTATGAGACAGCCAGATCCAGAACCACCCACCTCGGCTACTCTCAGATTCCTGACCCTCAGGAGCCATATGAGATAATGAAGCAAAATGCTCATTGTTTCAAATATCTAAGTTTTGGAAGATAATTTTTCATTCAGCAAAATATAACTAATATAGGTAGTCACAGGGGAGCTTTTGGGAATAATGGAAATGCTGTATATTTTAACAGAAAGTTATACAGGTTTATGTCTTTGTCAAAAAGTCATAGATCTGTGAATTTCACTGTATGTAAATTGTAACTCAATACCATAAACTCTGTATATTAAAATATTTAGATTTGGAAAATTTCATCCAGTGGAAAAGTACATGAAAAGGTGAGCATTGGGTTTTTAGAGACAAATTTGTGGAAAGTTTGGCATATTTCAGAGATTTCCCAGAATTATGCATGAGTGATTTTTCAAAAAACATAGTTGCAGGATTTGTATGTAAGTATCCAACAGGCAACACCTGAGTGGCAGGTACTATTGATTCTCATGTTTCACCCAACGTTTGGTCACTTGTGAGCAGACTCTTCAGTTCAATTCTCTGGCTAGTTAATTTGGTCTGGGAGTCACACCAGAAAATGTTTCTGAAAATAGGTACCTATTGTGAAAGTATAATCCTCAAATTGTTAAAATTATGATTCTCATGAAGTAGATAGTGTCTGTCGAAGTTTAATTAATGAAGGAAACAACAGGATGTCAGGACTGAGTCCATAAGGATCTGAGAAACTGGTATTTATATAAGATGTTAAGATAATATTGATAACTTGGATACAAAACTGCTTAATGTCCTACAATGTAATAAAACAACTTGTGTTTTGTACGAGATAGAAGCAAAAATACCTCCCATTTGTCAGTTTTCTACAAGATAATCTTTAACTTTACAGGATTGTAAAATAGCTATGCCTGAATTATTAGCTAAAACCCCATGTTTTAAGAGAAAACAATGATCCTTAGACTCTCTTACTACAAATATGTTCTAGTATATTTTTTGCCTTATTTTAAATATTTTTTCAAGCATCAGTATTCCTTATGCTTATTCAACTTGGGGAATAGCCTTGTTTAAATTGGGAATCCTCAACTCATCTTTGTCTTCGGCATTCCAGAGAATGAATGTGTTTGGGAAATTGTGTCAGCTGAGCAGGGTATACAGGAAGGGAGAGGAAATCACTGAAATGGTCCAGGTTATAGTTATAGTTCCTGCCACTGGTTAGATCAGCAGAGTTAGATAGTTATAGTTAGATAGTTCTTCATGCTGGCAGTGGGAAACAAGAGAAGAGGACATATGAGGGAGATGCTCGTGTTATTGGGAACAATACTTGGCTCCTGGTAGAATGTTAGGGGCAAGGGAGAAGATTCTAATGTGTTGAGTTAGGGAGCCACTGCGCTATTAATAAAACCAGAAACCTGCTACCGTGCTCCAGGTGGGAGCCATTAGCATCAAAGGCAATTCTAAAATCAGTCCTGAAACTTATTCTATCCCTTGTTCTGCATGCAGAACAGCTCCTGAGGGCCTGTTGAGGGCCCAGGGAAACTTTGGCCCAGGGCCAAGGAAGGACTGGCATTCCCTTTTGGTTTAGCTCTGCTCACAGAGAACTGCCCAGAAGGTCCAGGATTCCAAGTCACTGTGCAGCTGACACACGTGAGACATAGGAAGCTGTTGGGACTACAGCACCCAGGGACTCTAAACCCTGTTTAACTACCACACCTGAGGGGAAGAAGACCCTGCTTCCCAATTAGTCAGCTGGGTAGAAGGCTGAGGATTTTTGAAAAGAGGTAGTCGGTTTAGCCTCAGCTTTCTTTAGAACAATATTGTGGTTTGAAAGTGTGCAACCTCCTAGTGTCATCATTTCCTTTTGTCCCTGACAGAACTGTCTTCACGCTGGAAATAAAAGTATGGGACAGGCTTGAAGCAGAGTTGTGAAGTAGAAGTTTGCTAGGAATCCATTTTTTATCAAAAGCCCCAGGCAACTCTGATTAATTTGGTCTGGGAATCATACATAGAGAAATACTGTTCTAGGAGCTCATTCAGCTAACACCTCTCTCACCTAGAGGTCGTGAGGGGAAAGAAATGTGTACTGTATTATAATTCATAGTAGACTGTGAATGACTAATAGGAAAAGATTCCTTTCAGCCTCTCATGTCTAGTTAAGTTTCAGCAGGGACACACCTTTAGCTCAAAGGAATGCATTTTAGTGGTGATGGTGGTGGTGGTGGTGGTGTGTCTTCCCAGGTCCTCTCAAATCACATCACATGGTGGAGGGATAAAAAGAGGCAGGTAAAGAACAGCATTTGTTCTACAATTGATGAATGACTAAATGTCCTCTTGAACATAAAGAGTTTATATTGGTAAAAGCTTCTCTGCTATGTGCATTAGTAAAAACAACAACATCGTGCCAGGCGCGGTGGCTCACGCCTGTAATTCTAGCATTTTGGGAGGCCAAGGCAGGTGGATCACGAGGTCAGGGGATGGAGACCATCCTGGCTAACACGGTGAAATCCCGTCTCTACTAAAAATACAAAAAATTAGCCGGCGTGCTGGCGGGTGCCTGTAGTCCCAGCTGCTCGGGAGGCTGAGGCAGGAGAATGGTGTAAGTGAACCCGGGAGGCAGAACCTGAAGTGAGCCGAGATCATCGGGCCACTGCACTCCAGCCTGGGCGACAGAGCAAGACTCCGTCTCAAAAAAAAAAAAAATCATTCGCTGATTTAGAACTCTTCTTAAAGAGCCACCAGATGTTTAAAGAGCCATGCCTTATGACTGTATGACTATAATTTTATAAAGTGCTTTCCCTAAAGTATCTCACTAAATCCTTTCAGCAATCCTTGAAGTACCATCATTATCTTTATTTTGCATATTCAAGTTCTGAAAGCCGTTTGCTCCAGTAAGCAGTAGAGCTAGGACCAAAACCCAAGTTTTGGTTGGGTTTTCAGCCCTGAACCTTTTCATAGCTGCCTCTGACTTCATAGCTCACTGCATAAAGCCTTCTTCAGACCCACCCTCTGTCAGCATGGTCTAGTCTAGCCTGTCAGGTATTTTGGTCTCCACAGGAGATCCTATTCTCAATGTTTGTAAATATTTAGCTAAATCTGTAGCAGACATCTGGTTTCATAATGAGAAACAGCATTTTTGTTTTCATTAGGGAAAAAGATCACGACTGGGCACAATAACAGCAGTTTTCATCGTGGAGGAAAAGAAGTGAGACTTGAACTTGAAAAAGCGAAGCCAAGCAATGCAGTTGGCAGGCGGAGGGTGGGGAGGAGGGAGAATAAAGACAAGTCAGGAGGAGAGAGAGGAAAATGATGCACAGAGAAAGAGGGAAGAGGCAAAGAGAAAGGAAGGGAGCCTGGACAGCAGAGAGGTCTCCTTCAGGAAACAGAGTTGAAGTGAAATAGTGTAATCCCCAGGTGGCAGGTACATTTCTCAGCACAATGACTCTGAACAACTTAATTCTTTCTTAGGGGAAGTAGTTACACAGCAAGTGTAATGTGTGCTGCACATTTGCAATTGTGATACTATCAGAAAGAGGTACTTGCTGTGGAAAGAACTTCTCAATCCCTCCATGTAATGACCCTTGGAGAATGCATTATAAAAGCAGAGAGTCCTGCAGCCTGAAAGTAAACAGCATCTACTTAGAAACACAGTGACATGTAAACTTTCCCCAAATCAACAGTGAAACCAGTAGCAATTACTTTAATGAAACAAAGGGGCATTGCTGAGCTGTCAGGACACAACAGAGCACAACAGAACAGCCCCAGGTAAATACTGTAAAATTAGGTTTATCTGTGTATTTAGTCATGGGAAGTTGGGGCAGGTAACCAAACCTTGTACATGTCCTTTATAGAGCTGTCTGATGAGTTTGGGCGATGGAGTCTTGCTCTGTCGCCCAGGCTGGAGTGCAATGGCGTGATCTCAGCTCACTGCAACCTCTGCCTCCCTGATTCAAGTGATTCTCCTGCCTCAGCCTCCTGAGTAGCTGGGATTACAGGCATGTGCCACCACACCAGGCTAATTTTTGTATTTTTAGTAGAGACAGGGTTTCACCATGTTTGTCAGGCTGGTCTCGAACTCCTGAACTCATGATCCGCCCACTTCAGCCTCCTGAAGTGCTGGGATTACAGGAGCCACTGTGCCCAGCCTTTTGTTTTTTTTTTTTAAGTGATTTTGAGGGCAATTTCATGGGCAGAAAAGACTCTTCGTGAATTTATTTTGATTTTAAAATTACTATTCAATTTTTCAAAGTTAAAAACGTAAAAAAATCATTTATTATAAATTGAAGACCAGGTTAAAAATCATATTATACTATTTATATGTCTAGCACATTTTAACAACTTCAACACTAGGTTATTCCACTTACAAATTTGGCAAACTAAATATTTTCAGTTATTTTAAACTGCATTTATACATTTACTCTATTCGATTTTTCTTCTTAAGAACTTTGGCTAAAACCTTCCCAAGTAATGAATTAATTCTTATAAATTTAAGTTCTCTTAGAAATTTTGATGCTACATATAAGCTTAAATATTGGATATAAACTTAGTAAGGATTTCACTTAAAATCATAAATCTAAACAATTTCCAATTATACCTTTTTAAAAAAGAGTTGCAGGACTATTATTCCAACGGGTCAATATTTTAGGCATTACAAATACATAATTGCAAATATATAGATTCCTTAAATTATACCATGGTCTTGATTCTTACTAGGTAGGTGTGTATGTATCTTTCTACCCAGGTCTAAATACCACTGAATATAGTACGAGTCTTGCATTCTAAATACTTCAAAATTCTTAATGGGTATTAAAAAGTGACCCAGTTGCTTATGGGTAAACCTTATAATTTGCCTTGATATTTGGTCACAAATTAAAGGTCATTCTACTGACAAATTACTTGTATACCATCTACAAAACAAATAGCATGCAATTCTCATTACAGCACACGTGTTCAGACTTTAACAAAGCTGTTTGAAGTCTACATCATGTCCTGAGTTAGAGAAGCCCCAGTTGCCACATACAGACACTTAGTACTGTCATACAGAGAGTCACGTATCTACTGGATTCTACCTGGATCTTAGGATCAAGATGCTTGTACTCAGACAAACAAATTAGGAGAGTAGCCTCCTTTGCAGAGTGGGCTGGGGGTGTTACAAGCCAAAAAATCATTCAGGGTTTTATGGTTAAAAAGTGAGATGATCTGTAATGAAACCTCACAGAGATTCCATTAAATAAGAAGCTCCCAAAAGCTACTTGGAAAAGGAGTAGACTGAAGAGAAAATGAGAGAATCAAAAATAGTTTTAATTTCCTGTTAGAATCATCTTCTTTACTCTTGCATGTGTAACTGTGGAGGAGATTGTAAACATTCCCTTAGCTAACTGTACTTGTTACTCTTGATCAACATCCCTTAGTAACTGTGTATACATGATGCTTCATGCATTAGTCAGAGTTGGGAACAAAAATAGAGTAGCTCAAACAAAACATAGGTTTATCGCTCCCTCATCTAACAACACATGGGTAGCCAGGTGCTCTAGGGATGGTAGATGGATCTGCTTCATGAAGTCACTCAGAATCCCCAATTCCTCCTACTTAGCTGCTCTGCCCTGTGTGGTCCTCATCTGACTCACCACTGAAGCCATCTTGCAGTTCACCTAGAAGAGAATATGTACTGTTTCTGCCAAATCTGTGCTATAGATACCAGATGCTTTTAATAGAGAGGTGAGCCAAGAACATTTATATTTCTCTTATAGGTAATATAATACTTCTGTCTATAGAAATACTGAGTTTAAAATTTTATTCTGCTATAGTTTTAGCAGTAGGATAAAAGCTTAGTTTGCAGAAGCAGAAATTGTCCTATATTTAGGCGAAGTGAGCTATCTGTGTGCTATGATTAGAGAGGATACCAAGAAGTGATTTCCTTCCTTAAAATAACTTCTCTAAATTTCCGCCATTAACTACCCATTCTTCAACTCTCTCAATTTTTCTTATTCCTCCCATGGAGGGAGTGCATGTATTTAATTACTAACTTTACTAGTATTATATAATCTATGCTCTAAAATGGTTATTCTACAATTAGAAGAGGGATAAGTCTTTAGGGTTGGAAAGAAAACCAACAGTTATTAAGGATCTACTATTGCTGGACGTCATACTAACTCTTCTTACTTATTATGTTGTTTATACCACCTAACAGTTTGATAATATTACCCCCCCCACTTTTTTTTAACAGATAAGGCATCTATGACATATAGAGTTTAGGGGATTTTCCTCAAGATTAGACAGTTAGAAGTCTCTTGGGTGGGAGAGTAGTTCTAGGGGAAAA
This sequence comes from Hylobates moloch, assembly GCF_009828535.3. Lineage (NCBI taxonomy): Eukaryota > Metazoa > Chordata > Mammalia > Primates > Hylobatidae > Hylobates > Hylobates moloch. The sequence goes on along the minus strand of NW_026652290.1, from coordinate 40,593,613 downwards.
GGAAAGATCAGAAAGACAAGTCAACTACTTTGAGTAAAGACCTCTGGCTGAGCAGGTCATTGTGTATTCCCAGAATTTGTCACCAACTAGTTGTGTGGTTTTGGACATACCCCTTCACATCACCTCAGTGTCACCTTTGGTAAAGTGAAAGAATTCGTTGCAGATATTCTTTAAATTATCTTTTATTCAGGCTTTCTACAGCCCACTTCTCTCAATTGTTGACTTTTACTTAGAATTTTGGGAAAACACTAGCTGATACAATCCATTTACCAAGATGTGTATCTGATGACATTTTCATCAAGTTTCTAAAGATGCCATATTGTCTTTCTGGCAGGATTTTGGAAAGTGTTCAAGATCTCCTGTTTTATTTTCACAGTTGGCCCCTGAGCCTCAAGTGTAAACAGAGCTGGGCTGAGAGGCTCAGGCCCTCCTGGCTGATGTCACTAGGCTAAGGGGCCTTGGGGAAGAAAACAAATTTCTCCCGGATTCAACCCTCCAACCAACTACAGGTCCTGGAACAGTGAGTAACTCCTTTACTCAGAAGCTGAACATTAAAAGTCTTTTCTGATTCTTATCAACTTGGCACATAAGTTCCTCAAATACATTTTTATTATGACGGTACTGAACATTGTATTTATTGGTCATTTGCATTTTTTATAAATTGTAGATTTTTAAAAACCTCTTTGGCTGGGTGCAATGGCTCACACCTGTAATCCCAGCACTTTGGGAGGCTGAGGCAGGTGGATCACCTGAGGTCAGGAGTTGGAGACCAGCCTGACCAACATGGTGAAACCCCATCTCTACTAAAAATGCAAAAATTAGCTGGGTGTAGTGGGGTGTGCCTGTAATTCCAGTTACTCCGGAGGCTGAGGCAGGAGAATAGCTTGAACCCGAGAGGTAGAGGTTGCAGGGAGCCAAGATCGCTTCACTGCACTCCAGCCTGGGCAACAAGAGGGAAACTCCGTCTCAAAAAACAAAACAAACAAACAAACAAACAAACAAAAACATTTTTGTATTAACTAGTAAAGTCTCCTGATATATTAAGAATATTAAAGACTGGCATATAGTGAGGTTCTTTTTTTTTTTTAGTTTCCATATGCCTTTTAATTTGTTTAAGGATATAGTCATTTATTTAGACTATAGATAAGGAATAGTTACATCTTTTGTTCCAGAAAGTTTCAGATTTGGGGGGAATATTGCTATTCCTAAGATTTTATTGACACATAAATTTTAAAAATATTATGTACTGAGAGCTATATATATTCTTCTTTTGTGTATTTTATCATGGTTACTAGGTTAAGTGTCTGTTTCTATGAACATACGACTTAACATATGACTTGGAAACAGAACATGTATAGTAAATGTTTCTCAAGTAAATAAGTAAAAGTGTATGAGAAACAAATGTGCTATTTACATGTTGTCATAGGAGTCATCTTAGCACTAAATGGATAATTAGGATCCAGGTTCATCCTTGGGCTTGGCACAAATGGGCTTGGACAACCTGAAATATGGATGGTTGGTGATAGGTAATTAGGTTTAAATTATACCAGGAAACTGAATAACATTCAGAAAATGGTTACAGATAATTACAGAAGGTTGCATTACAGAGGAAAAATTTCTCACAGTGAGAGACAATTGGCCTCACATGCCTTTACTGAGGCATACATTATGTCATAATTTCCTTTTATTGCACCTTCAACATTTTGAAGGGAATTCATTGTCTGAATTAGGCTAGATGTCATTTTTTTCTTGGAATTAGAAGAAAGATTGAATAACCCCTTACGTTTATCTGGAACATGTCTTTCTGTGCATTTGAAAATCTCAGAGCCCTTCAGAACCTTGCCCATGACCCATCATTGGGAATATCTTAAAAATGCATGTGTGTGTGTGTGTGTGTGTGTGTGTGTGAACATAGGAATGAGGGAACACTCTGTTGTACACAGATATATCTGAAGCTTATCTTTTGGTTTAGGGCATTTGGTCTTGCATCACCTTTTAAGTCTTATGCTATCCTTGACTTTTGAACAGAACAAACTTCTAGATTTTTATATGTTCTAAGTTGTGCCTTTGCAGTATTAGAGGTCTATTTTCCCAGACTAGGGACTGGAGTGTTTAATCATCACTGTCATGTAGACCTAATATAGAAATACAAATGCAATAAGACAAATGTTGAGAAATTAAAGTCAGAAACATATTTGTTGTGATACTGTTCAAAAATAATATGTTTCATTACAGGAAATAGCAAATCCAGAGAAATAAAAAGAAAGAAAAAAAATAATCCGCAATTCTACACATGCAGATAACCATTGCCGAGATTTTGGAGTCCTTGTTTTCTAGACATGTTTTCCTATGTCTGTGTGCACACATGTATGGGATGTTGCATATGTGTATGTGTGCATGTGTTTACACATGTATTTGCAGGTATGTGTTGATTATTATACATTGAGTCATAATGTATATTACATTTAAAATTTCCTGTTTTTACAGCTTTATTAAGCTATAATTGAGATATGAAAAATTGCATACACTTAAATTGTACAATCTAAGTTTTGTCATATGTATACACACCAGTGAAACCCTTACCACAATCAAGATAATAAACATACCCATCCCCCTTAAAGCTTCTACACCCCTTTCGAAGTCCATCCTTCAACTTCTCCCACTGAATCCACAGGCATCCACTGACCTGATTTCTGTTACTATAAGTTAGTTCACATTTTTTAGAAATTGATATAAATGCAATAATACAGCATGTGCTTGTTTCTCTCTGGCTTCTCCCACTCTGCATGATTATTTTGAAATTCGTCCACATGATTGCATTTATCAGTACATCCATACTATTGCATTTATCAATATGTCATTCTTTTTAATTGTTTATTATATCCCCCTATTATCTTCTTAACATCTATAGAAACTTAGTGGTGTCAACTCTTTTTTTCTTGATATTAGTAATTTGTGTCTTTTTTCTTTTTTCCTCAGTCAGCATTACTAGAGAGTTATCAACTTTATTAATCTTCTCAACAAACCAGCTTTTGGCGTCATTGATTTTTCTTTATTGTTTTTCTGTTCCATTTCACTGTTTTCTGCATTGATTTGTATTATTTCATTTTCTTCTGTTTTCTGTGCTTTCTTTACTCTTCTTTTTCTAGTTTTTTAAGGTGGTAACCGATATTGATTTATGACTTTTATTATTTTGTAATGTATGCCTTAGTGTTGTAAATTTCCCTCTTTAGTGGCATATCCCAAATTTTGATATGTAGTGTTTTTGTTTCCATTTAGTTCACAATACTTTCTAATTGCCCTTTTGATTTTTTGTTTGAGCCATGGGTTATTTAAAAGTGTATTACTTAGTTTTTGCACATTTACAAAGTTTCTAGATATTTCTTTTATTGATTTTGTGATTTAATTCCATTGTTGTCAAATAACACACTTTGTATGCCTTGATCCATTTAACTTATTGAGACTTGGTTTTGGGACTGGACTATGCTCTCTCATCGTAAATGATCCTTGTATACTTAATAAGATTGCTTATTCCAGTGTTGTCGGGTGGAGAGTTCTGTAAATATCAATTAGGTCTAATTCCTTAACAATGGTTTTCAAATTTTCTATATCTTTACAGATTTTTCTGTTTCTTCTATCAATTACTGAAAGAAGAATATTGACATCTCTGACTGTAACTCAAGATTTCTCTATTTCTCCTTTCATTTTTATCAGTTTTTTCCTCATGTATTTTGAAGCTCAATTATTAGAAGCATAAACAGTTAGTATTGTTATATTCTTTAGATAAATTGATCCCTTTATCATTATGGAATAACTCCCTTTATTCCTTGTTATATATAATATATGGAATAACTCCCTTTGTTCCTGGTTATATATAATATACAGAATAACTCTCTTTATTACTGGTTATATATAATATATGGAATAACTCCCTTTATTCCTGGTTATATATAATTTTAGAGCAATATATAATATGCATATTTTTTGTCTAATCTTTTTATAGCCACTCCAGTCATGTTTTGATTGGCATTAATATGGAATATCTTTTTTCTTTCTTTTGCTTTGAACCTTGCTGTGTCTTTGTATTTAAAGTTGGATTCTTGTTGGCAAAATGTTGTTGGGTTTTCGTTTTTAAATCCAATCTGAGAATCTCTAGCTTTTAGTTGAGGTGTTCGGAGATCATTTACGTTAATGTGATTGATAGTTTGGGCTTAAAATTCTTCTCTTGCTATTTGTTTTCTATTTGTCCCATCTGTTCCTTGTTCCTCATTTATCCTTCTTGTGTCCTATTTTGGATTACTTGAATTTTTTTTATAATTCCAAATTTTCTCCTTGTAAGATAATTCTCTATAGCTCTTTGTTGTGATATTGTAGTGGTTTCTCTAGGGTTATTTGGAGTTAGTATACATCTTTAAATAGCACAGTCCACCTTCAAGTGATATTGTACCAATTCACTGATAATTTAAGAACTTTACAACAGTGAACTTCCATTTCTCTTCTCTGGCCTTTGTGCTGTTGCTGTCATACATGTTGCTTCTACACATATTATAAAACCCACATGATATTGTCATTACTTTCGCTTTGAACAATCAATTATCTTTTAAATAATTTAAACAATAAGGAATAAAAATCTTTTTATTTACCCCACAGTTACCATTTCTGGTGCTCTGCATCCCTTCTTGTGGATCAGATCTCTGTCTGGTATCAGTTCTTTCTACTTGGAGGACGTTCTTTTAACATGTCTTGTAGTATTTGTCTGTTACTGACAAATTGCTTCAGCTGTTGTATGTCTGAAAAAGTTTTTATTTCGTCTTTACTTTTGAACAATATTTTTATTAAGTAAAAAATTCTAAGGTGACTTTTTCTTTCAGTCATTTAAAGATTTTATTCTGCTTGCATTGTTTCTGATGAGAAATCTGATGTCACCCTCTCCCTAGTTCCTCTATAGTAACACGGTTTTTTCTTTTCTCACTTTTAAGTTTTTCTTTATCACTATTTTTAGTGTTTGAGTTTCTAGGTACTTCAGGGTTTTATACTTTTCAACAAATTTGCAATATTTTGGTGTTATTTCTTCACATAACTTTTTTTCTGTCCTTTTGTTCACTCCTTTCCTCCTGGAACTTCAATTACACTTACATTAGATGACTCGAAATTTCCCCACAATTCATAGATGCTGTATTTTTTTCAGATCTTTTTTCTTTCTGTATTTTATTTTGCTTAGTTTCTATTCCATACAATACATTTTTCATCTGAAATGTAGCTTTTATCTGTAGATGTTTTATTTAGGTCTTTTTTTTATCTGCCGTATCTCTGCTTAACACAATATTTCATCTAGATTTTTTTTCACATATGGAATTTAGATATAATAGCTGTTTTCATGTCCCTTTCTACTAATTCTATTATCTATGTTAATTCTTTGCTAGTTTTGATTGATCGATTCTTCTCTTTATTAAGGGTAGTATTTTTCTGCTCCTTTTTATGCTTGAAAATTTTTTATTGTATGCCAGACAATGTTAATTGTAACATACTGAGTGCTGAATATTTTTGTATTTCTATAAATATTTGAGCTATGCTCTGAATTACTGCTACGTTGCCCTGAAACAAGTTTGACCTTTTTGGGTCTTCCTTTTAAGTTTTTTTATGTGTAACCAGAGTGACATTTAGTCTGTGGTTAATTTATACTATTGAGACAAAACTCATGAGTTATGTCATTTTCCATTTTGAATAGTGGGCACAGGTACTATTTCTGACCCTGTAAGAGTTGTGGTAATTGTTCCCTCTAATCATTTTGGGTGGTTCTTTCTTTGACCACAGATCACTTCCTCAGAAGCATGAACTCATCAGTACTGAGTTGAGTAATTGAAGAGGACGCCACAGGTATCTCTGTAGTGATCTCCTCCTCAGTACTCTGTGAACTCAAGTTACCTTAGCCTTTCCAGAGTCCCAGCTCTGATTCCTCATCTCAGAGAGACCACTGGACTTCATCTCTCTTCCTCTTCTCTTTGCCAGAGTTCAGAAACTCTCCAGGCAGTAACCAGGGCAATTGCCAGGCTCTTTTTTTGCTTCCCATCTCTCAAGATTCACCATTGTCCATTGCCTGATGTTTATATCTTGAGAGCCGTTGATTCATATGTTTTGTTCAGTGTTTAGTTATTTAAGTCAGGAAGGTAAATCTTATTGCTGTTACTCTATCTTGGCTGGAAGTAGAAATCACAAAACTTGCCCTCTAAACAAAGTATATCACAAACATTTTCTAATTATTTAAATATTATTACTGTACATCATTTTGGATGACTGCAAAGTATTTTATTATTTAAAAGTACCATATATTAATTAATACTTTATTTTTTATATTTAGTTTTTTCCTACTATTGTTACAACATTGTGAATGAGCAGCTAAATATTTTTGAACATCCATGATTATCTCAACTGTATTAATAGAAGAGAAATTACTGAGTTAAGGGGCATTTTGATGCAGATTTCCAAATTATCATCTAAAAAGGTTGCACCAGTTTATATATTTATTATCTCTCCAAATATCTGGGTATTATTATTATAATTTTTTTAAACCTCCAAGCTTCATAAGTAAAAATGGCACATTTATTGGTTTTAATTAGTATTTTTATTTCTTTTGATGTATAATATTTTAATTAGTTTATTGAAAATCTCTGTACTTCCTTTTTGAATTTAGTTTATATCCTTTGCTTATTTTAAAGTTTAGATTGTTGTCTTTTCTGTTATTAATTTATAAAATATTTGTGTTGAGTGTGTGTGTGCACGTGCATGCATGTGTACGCATATGTGTGTGGTGTGTGCTTGTAACATTTTCATCAGTTTTTTGCTTGCCCTCTGTTTATGGTATTTTCAGATGTGATCAGATTTATTTGGTCTTTGACATTATGATTCCTGTCTCTATCACTGAGTTTAGAAGGCCAATATTGTTCCTACCTCATTACCAAATAAATACTTAATTTTATCTGCTTACATATTTAACATTTTTCTTTTTCCTTTTAAATCTCTAATACATTTGGAATTTAATTTTCTTACTGATTAAACTTTACTTTTATATGTTTATATTTTATAATGATAATATTAAACCATTTGTAATGCTTAAATTAAATATAAAATGGTAATAACACCATTTATTTAAAGCTATTCTTTCTCTCAGGTTTGATATGCTGAGTTTTTCATCATGTTGATAATCTTGTGATAAATTCCTATTAATGCTCCATTGATTTCTAGATTTTTTTATTCTGTTCTTATAAGTTGTCTGTCTCCTCCTGTGGCTGTTCTATATTATTTTAATTACTGAAACTTTATTGGACAACAGTAGGCTCAAAAGAGAATATCTGTAGGAATATCTACAGAGGAATATCTGTAGGACAACAGTAGGCTCAAGGAGAAATCATCCGTTCTCCTAATCTTTTACTATTTTTCATATTTTCCTGACTGATTTTAAGTATTTCTGGAAAATTGACAAGCAATGCAGATTTTGGATAATAGTGCAGCCTTCACTTTCATTGTGCCTGGGTTCAAATCCCAGCTTCTTAGCTGACTGGCAATGTGATCCAGCAAATTTATTTACTTCGGCCTGGCTCAGTTTTCTTATCTGTAAAGTAAGGGTAATAGTAGTCCCTATATTATAAGTTTATTGTGATGATTGTGTGGGTGGAACACATGTGTGGCACACGCAGGCACTTAGTGAGAAGTTAGCTTTGCCATTTTACTTTATTCTTCCCTTTAATTTTAGAATTATTTTGTCAACTTCCAAAAAAGTTAATTATGAATCTTATTGCTGAGTCTTCTCTAGAAGCATGACATGACTCTTCGTTCACTTGTTTTCTTTTGCGTCTCTCGGGAAGTTTTGCATTTTCTGTTGTGTATATATAATATTTATACATTATATATATATATGTATCTTGCACAATTATATCCACATACACTCTAAGAAATAAGGCCAGCAGAAAATATGTGGGTATGTTAGACTATAATTATCTCTGAGTATTAGGGTATGAGAATTTTTTCATTTGTAGTATTCTATACATTTTAAAACTTATTAACTGAGCATTACTGATATAAATCAATAATTTTTAAATGACTTTTGTGCCCCACTACTCTGGTGCTGTGTGCTTCAGACTGAAGGGCAGTGCCTGTTAGATCTTATGTGCTACATATTACCCAAGTACATTGGCAAATAAGCTGTTGTTTTAAAAAATGTGTCATCAATTTCTTGAGAACCGGACATAAGTTTGAAGCAAAACAATTTTAAGTGGATGACTAAAATCCTTCCTGAAAATGCATGCCTGTGGTCCCTGTGAAATAACCTTTTTTCCCCCTTTCCTAATCTCCTTTCACTCCTAAATCTAAATTTTCTTGTAATGCTTCAAAATATCTGGACTTGATCTCAGAGGATATTCTGTCATGCATGTTGACAGGACTGGGTAATTTCAGCAAAACAAAGGATGTCTTTAAATTTTTACCAGCCCCAGATAGAAGTTTCTAGAGTTCTAGATTCTAGAAGAAATACAGCCATGAAGGAAAATGTTGACATTTATTTCAACGTTTCAACAGGAGGAAAGAGTGAGAACACGATCTACAGATCAGCCTTTCCTCTCATGTTCTTACAATGGGCGAAGGAGAGAGGGTATTTGAGACACCGAAGCATGAAAGCCACGACACAGGGAAAATACTGAGAACATAACCTACAGATCAGATTTTCCTTTTATGCTCTTACCATGTCATAAGGCAAAGTGCTTGTTTGAGATTTCAGGGCACAAGAGCCCCTACAGCAGGAAGGCATCGCATCATCGGAACATTTGTGATCAAAGAGAAGACTGTCTGCACAAAGCATGGACTGCTGCCCAAAGGGTCCTTCACCCACTGTCCTCACAAATGCTTGCCTTTGCTATCACAACTGCTATTGCCAGCCGGACGCTGAGTGTCCCCTCAGGGTTCATAGAGATCTGTCTCCCTGAGGTCTCTCAGACGCTGCTGCTGACCAGTAGTAACTCGGGGAAGACCCCCGATCGTGAGGGCATTGTGGTGAAATGTTGCTTTCTTGACAAAACAAATGTGTTTCCTTCTGATCCATGAGCAAAGATCTGTTGAATAAATAGCATGAGCGTGTAGAAGGGAGAGACTTTATCTGATCAGACTAGGGAAAGGGTGCTTTTAATATCTGTGGAACAATCTGTAAGATCGGACGTTTCCTCTGATAACAGAAACTCCAGAGTTACAAGAGAAATGGCTTCCTGACATCACAGACACTAAAAGGCCTTCTGAGTAGGAGTAGCAGTTGAATTTTTGACTACTTTGTAAGGGAAATACAGTACCAAAAAAAAAAAAAAAAAAAAACCCCATGGAGATCAAGTCATTTCTTACTAGCAAGTACCCCTGACTTCTACGTATTTGTTGTTAGATCCACAAAGAATATAGTATAACTTCATTTTCTTTCAACTATTAGGGATCTATTGTGCCATAACAAATTACTCTAAAATTTATCAGCTTAAACAGTAAACCTTTATTATCTCACATGGTTCCCGAGGGTCAGGAATCTGACAGTGACCTAGCTTGGTGATTCTGCCTCGGGGTTGCTCATGAAGTTGTGGTCAAGCTGTTGACTACACTTTGTCATCTCTGAAGACTTGACTGCAACTGAGGGACTTGCTGCTAGGGTCACTCATGTGGCTGTTGGCAGGAGGCTTCAGGACCGGTCCGTGTGGAGTACTCTCTGGGGCTGCCCTTGAGATGGCTTCTCTTAGAGGGGGTGATTCAAGAGACAGAGTCCCAGATGAGTACAGGATGCCTTTTTGGAAATGGCACGCGATCACTTATTCCATATTATAATGATGACATAGACCTGACCTGGTACAGTGAGGGAAAAGACTACACAAGGATGTAAACACCAGGACGCAGAGATCATGGGGCCATCTTGGAGGCTGCCTGCCACAGCTATTAAAGGTATTTTTTGTGACAACTTACAATTTCTAGCTACCCAGTTGCTCATTCTTTTGCTTAAACTATTCAAGGCTGGTGGGGGACATGTGAATCCTGTTAAAATGTGGAAAGATCTAAATGTGTTTTATAGAAACCATTGAGTAAACTTTTTTCTGCTTAATGAGCAAAAGAAGGATGAGGAAGAAAGGGGCAATTGTGTGTGTGTGTGTGTGTGTGTGTGTGTGTGTGTGAGAGAGAATATAAAAATCTAATTTTTTACCAAAATTATTTTTTTTCTTCCGGGTGAACATGTGGCTTTAACATAACTTCTATTCCACAAACTCAAAATCAAGCACCTCTGTTAACTCTTAATTAAACATAGACTTTTTCTGAACTTTGGAATAGGAGTAAGGGGGAAGAGTGAAACACACTAACTTCCATGCCTTGTTTAATTTTTAATTTCTCAAAGAGTGGACAAGAAAGAGAATGAATACAGCAAAGTCTTTGATCCCTACAGTTCATATTCAGACAAATAGGAGCCAATTATTAAGGCTAACTGCCTCAGTAAGATAAAAAACAGCCAATTTACCTTCTGAACACAGGAAGATTTTTTACCCATTATGGAATCATGAAAGATCTGAATGCACATAGTATGGTGTAATCATAAAATAAGGTTGAGTTTTTGCTTCCTGTTAAATCTCATGAGAACAAGCATTCTGAGTGAGGGGTGCGGTAAAGACACACAGGGCTAATCTTAAGAGAAGGTAAAGTTTCTGGCTATGTATTAGGTTTGATTAGAATTTTCTGGGTTAAAACGAATTTTCCTTCAGTTTTGTTTCTTTCGTAGATGCTGGAATTCCTGTATAAGCCATTCAGACATTTGTATTTATGACTTTTCTACTTTTTAAAAAACTATACTCCTCAAGAGAATAAAGGAGTAGGTTTTACTAGACACCATATTTAATGGGTTAAAGCAACCAAGTAAGAAGAGGGAATGTTCTAGAAGTGAGGGAAAGGGGACTCATGCAGACATGAAGGTGAGGCAAAGGTAAATGTGACAGAGAAAAATTGATTTGCCATCTCTTTCTTTTTCTTTCTTTCTTTCTTTCTTTCTTTCTTTCTTTCTTTCTTTCTTTCTTCTTTCTTTCTTTCTTTCTTTCTTTCTTTCTTTCTTTCTTTCTTTCTCTTTCTTTCTCTCTCTCTCTTTCTTTCTTTCTTTCTTTCTCTCTCTCTCCTTCCTTCCTTCCTTCCTTCCTTCCTTCCTTCCTTCCTTCCTTCCTTCCTTCCTTCCTTCCTTTCTTTCCTTCTTTCTTTCCTTCTTTCCTTCTTTCCTTCTTTCCTTTCTTTTTTTTTAGCCAGAGTTTCTCTCTTGTCACCCAGGCTGGAGTGCAATGGCAGGATCTTGGCTCACTGCAACCTCCACCTCCCAGGTTCAAGCAATTCTCCTGCCTCAGCCTCCCGAGTAGCTGGGATAACAGGCATCTGCCACCATGCCCGGCTCATTTTTGTATTTTTAGTAAAGATGGGATTTCACCATCTTGGTCAGGCTGGTCTTGAACTCCTGACCTCAGGTTATCCACCCACCTCGGCCTCCCAAAGTGCTGGCATTGCAGGCATGAGCCACTGCACCTGGACTATCTGCCTTCTTTCTAAAAGAGATAAAGCTTTCTAGCTGCCTAGTACCTTGGTGAATTTGGGCTGAGGCCATTCAGTGACAAGCACTGGAAAGAACTGAAGTGCTCCCAAGCACCTCTGCAAGGGAAGAGGGGTGATGAGCAGGGGAGAGGAGAGGAGGAAGAGGACCTGGTGGATGGTAGGAGGCCATCAAGTCTTCCATGTGATGTGTGAGTCTTTAGCTAGGTATACCATATTTTAGAAATATTTGGTGTAAATGGATGTCTTTTGCAAACTGGAGAGGGGACTGAGTATTGGGCTGATGCTGAGTGGAACAGAGATGGGAGTCCTGGAGCTTGAGACACAGGATCTTGAAGAAAATGAGCCCCAGAAATCAGCAGATGTCATGAGGGGACTCTGGGTTATCATAAGCTGTGGAATTGGTATCGGATCTGAACTTGTTTCTTCAAAGTGCAAGGAAGACCAGCTAATCTCTTGGTTTTGCCAATTTAGGGCAATTTTCAACATTACGAAAATTCATTTAGTTTGGGTGCAGAGCTCAGATGTCCTTTCCATGTGGACACAACCCTCCGTATGCACACACAAACAAGCACTTGAGCACACAAGTGTGTGCACAAACCCCACTTTTCTGCTTTTCCAGGAGCACTGTATGTTATTCTCATTTCAGACAAATAAGTTTGGCTAACTTTGATCTTTCCTTTCAGGTAATTGATTGGTGAATTGTCACAGACGTTCTGCCCTCTTTAGGTTCTAGGGCACTTTCATTAAGGAGAGTTACCTCCAAGAGGGGTCATGGCCTGCGAGCAAACCATACTTGGGGTGCAATATTAAAGATCTCCACTCCTGGAGAGGGATCCTCACAGTGGAGCAGGACTTGGCCCCTTACAGGCTTGCCTAGTCTCTCCCTGACAGGTGGGTACAGCAGCAGGAGTCTGAATTCCACATTTTGCAGAGCCCTAGCATAGAGGGATCATTCAAGGGAAACTTCCTCAAGCTGCCCATGGCTGCTCAGGTCCTCATGTCTGCATTCGGATGTGGCCTTCTTTATTACTAACTCAGGAGGACCTTGATGGATGTTGGTCTCCCCGGATTTGATAACTATTTATGGGAGCACTGAAAATGGCATTATTCATTTTGATGGCAATCAAGTACGTAAATGCCAATGACAGAGACTGAAGGATAGGTTCCACAGCGGATGTGGTTCAAGTTTCTAAATACTGCTGCCATGATTCTCATGTGATGTGAAGGATATTAAGAGATCTAGAACTAGGATAGAACTGTAGCTCAACCACGATAGAAAAAATTTTTTTTAAGTTCCACTCTATTTAAAAATTTTTGTGTAGAGACAAAATCTCACTGTGTTGCCCAGGCTGGTCTCAAACTCCTGGCCTCAAGTGATCCTCCTGCCTTGGCCTCCAAAAGTGCCAGAAGCCACTGTGCCAGGCCAAAAAGTTATAATCCTGAGTAAAGACTACTTTATAGTCTCTTGATAACATACCATAATTTTAAAAATATTCTGATTGCTGTAAATTTCTGTATAATTTAAATCTTAAGGCCAGGGGCAGTGGCTCATGCCTGTAATCCCGGCACTTCAGGAGGCCAAGGCGGGGGGGATCATCTGAGGTTGGGAGTTTGAGACCAGCCTGACCAAAATGGAGAAACTCTATCTCTACTAAAAATACAAAATTAGCGGGGTGTGGTGGCAGGTGCCTGTAATCCCAGCTACTAGGGAGGCTGAGGCAGGAGAATCACTTGAACCCAGGAGGCGGAGGTTGCGGTGAGCTGAGATTGTGCCATTGCACTCCAGCCTGGGCAACAAGAGTGAAACTCCATCTCAGAAAAAAAAAAAAATCTTAAATTTGCAGATTTGTAAAATCCTACATCCCTGTCCCCACCTCTCTTTTCCCATGGTCTTTAGTTTAGTTCCTCGAGGTCAGGAATGAGTCTCATCTTCTCTTGCACCTCTCACAGTGCCTGACACAACATTGGAGACATCAATAAGTACTGTTTTGTATTACTTAGGCATATTTTCTCCGGTTCTCTAGCAGTGGAGAATAAATGACTGATGATCTTATGAAGTCATAATCCACCTAAAGACTGCATAGTATGCAAATGAGTCTACCATTATCTCCTCGATGTAGATTTTCATCTTTTAAGTATGGTGACCCTAGGTAAGGAGAAGAGGTGATCTACCTCACTTGGTGGGATGAGCTTCTGGACACAAATCCACAAAAAAAGGACAATATACACAGCTGTTCATTTGTCTGTGTATTGAGGCGGGGGTAGGGGAGGTGAGGTTGTATTCACACAGAGAAGACATCTTAGCTCTGCACCCAAACCAAAATGAGCTTCAGTGATATTAAAGATTGAAGGTCAGGTGCTACCCAGGTTTTGTTAGTCTCTTGACATAAACATGATGGTTACATATGTATATGAATCATTGCATCTTTTCAAATACATTTTGAAAGGTTTTTGCTTGTTTGTTTTTGAGACAGGGTCTCACTCTGTCACCAAGGCTGGAGCGCTGTGGTGCAATCTTGGCTCACTGCAACCTTTGCCTCCCAGGTTCAAGCAATTCTCGTGCTTTAGCCTCCTGAGTAGCTGGGATTATAGGCATGCACCATCACACCCAGCTAATTTTTGTACTTCAGTAGAGATGCGGTTTCAACATGTTGGCCAGGCTGTTAGGATTACAGGCATGAGCTACCATGACCGGCCGGAAGGTTTGTTTTTATTTTAAACACAATTGTGCTGGATGTGATAGGATGGGTATATGATAGAGCAGAAAATCACTAGTATTTCATTAATATGGATGACACCCTCCATAGGTTATTGATTTAATATTGACAACAATACCCTTCACACAAGAGAGAGGGTTTAGAGAATTTGCCCAAAGTCAAGCAGCTGGGAAGAGGAAAACTAGGCTGTGCTCTCCCTAAATCTCATGCTCTACTATATTAGGGAGGACTCTGGCAGATGGCACATCCTGATTATTTGAAAGTCACCAATATTTTTAAAAATTGCATAGATAATTAAGGTTAGTTTATCCAGAATTCTAATAATTGCAGCACATGTCCATAAATCTCTATTACAACCACCTGAGATAGGCCATCTGGGGCACGTGGAAAAAGCCCAGGTATAGACACTTTGGATCCTGGATTTCCCTTGTACTGGCTGCTACCTTGGGTAAGGTAATTCTCCTCTCTGAGGCTCCTGTCAGCTTCTGAGGATTGCAAGGGACAGCACGTACCAAATTACTGCACACGGAGCCTGGTGTACACTTAAGCACACAAGATGTGTCAAAGTTTTCAAAAACATTGCCAACGAGGCATCAATTATAAAACTTGCTGCAGAGTGAGCTGATGTTGTGCCACTGCATTCCAGCCTGGGTGACACAGTGAGGCTTTGGCTCAAAAAAAAAAAGAAAGAAACACCAAATAGACAACTTGCTGCGGAAATGGGCACTGTTGTTCTTAGAAATGTGACAATAGGGAAGTTACAACTACCAACTCGCGTTAAGGGAAATGAGTGACCTGCCACCTACATGGAGTTGGGGAGGTTTTGCTGAGAAAGTCACTCATGAAGAAGGCAAAATATAGTTAAGACAAAATGTAACCATCTATTGAGATAAGGTAAAAATTGGAAATAGAACTTCATTAAAGATCTTTCAAATAGAGGAGAATGTGGTGAAAACTGCAGTTAAAATTTGTTAACAGTGTGATCTTCGGGTTCAGTTTATCAGTAACCTGGTTCCTGTCTCTTAACTGATAAAGAAAATGGGAGGTTTTTAAAGAGAGGGTGGCTGTTGTAATTAGTAAAGCTATAAAGCTGTTAGAGAAATTGGCTTTCCGAGTTATGAAACTGTGTGCAGAAAGTTGAGGAAGAAAGAACTCAAGTACAACCCAATGAGGGTAAGTGCCTTTGGGGTGTTTTTCAAAAATACTTTTATCTCAAAGGGAACAAAATTTTCACATACAAATTTAGGTCATTATAACAATAATATTCATTGTTATATTATTATAACATTATATCATAATTATATTATAACATTATATGTTATAATAATATATTATATATAATACATAATAATGCTATAACATTATAACAATTGTGTATTATATAATATAATTATATTATATATTATATAAATTATATTATATTTATATATTATATATTATATAAATATATAAAATATATT